>NW_015536528.1:168595-173661 GCF_001515605.1 Sinocyclocheilus anshuiensis
TCTACGCTGGTTGCTATTTGATCGCGTCATATCATTGTTCGGTACAATTTATTTGGTCTTTTCGCTTATTCGGTTGCCGAACATTCGGTGCATCCCTAGTTAATTTCCAGGGTACTGTCACAGAGTCACCAGCAAGGCCAGATCCTTCAGCTCCACCCACTCATTCACAATCCCCAGAATTCTGATTAGTTTTAACTGGTCTTGTTGTTAACTAGCGTGCTTCAAATTACCGTATTGGCCCGGATATAAGACGACCCTAATTATAAGACGACCCCCCTTTTTCCAGATGTACCTTTTGGAAAAAGGCTTTTTAAAAACCAAATCTTGTTTTTTCTAAATCTTACTGTAGTCTTAAAATCTGAGTACTGTCTTACGTTTTAAAATCACAAAGGGAGTTTGGTCCCATCAGGCTAACGTGACAGTCACGACTCATGCAGCTGTAAGGTTTTCTTTTTCTTTTGTTTTACTCGCGATCTTTACAACACGCATTACGTTACGTATTTCATGGCACACTCGTTTTATGCGTATTTGGCGCCACCTATTGTTGTGGGTGTATTATTGACATGTCAAAGTCTAGACCCTGAATATAAGACGACCGCGTTTTTTCAGATGTATTTCCACGAAAAAAAACATCGTCTTATATTCGGGTCAATACGGTACCTGGCTACTTACCTGTTTTACCTACCTGATCGTTAATTCTGTCCCAATCAGCTGTCATGATCATCTGCCATCCTGCCTTCACGTTATATCAGCCTCACCCTGCAAAGAAACCACCAGTTACTGCTTAGCTAAGTCTCAACTCAAGTTACCTGCACCTCTATCTCACCTGTGATCATCGCTTGCTCCTCTCCCTGAGCCTTAATAAAACCCATCATTTACCTGTGTTGTCTCTTTCTGTTTGCTGAATATATTCACAAATATTGTGTAAATACATTTGCAAAACCTACTTCTGAATTTGAGGGGGAAAAAAGCACCTCTCAATCTATTATACCAGTGAATCTCAACCTTTTGGCGTAAGTCCAGTCCAATTCAGGACCATCCTCAAGGACCCCCAGAACAAAATCGACTCGTATCATTTGTGTCTTTGTGAGGACCAAATGCAGTCAAGTATAATTCAAGTTAGCTGACTTGTCCAGTATTTGGCCATATCATCAGCTATATTGGATTTTTCTTTCATGGGAGCATGTCATGTCAAAATATAAAAAAATTCATACTTTATACGGACCCCCTGGCCTTATGTCAAGGACCACTAGGGGTCCACGGACCCCTGGTTGAGAAACACTGTATTATACCATGTATTAAACAAATAATTATGCAAGTTACTGAACACTGGTGATATATAGCTGTAAAACACTATATCATCATCATATCCAGTGACCTTCAGTAACTGTTGATTGTGGAAGTCTGGATAAAATTATTTCAAACCTAGAAGACATTTAATGTCATTTTTGTTTTAATGCTTATTAATGTATGTTCATACAATGCAGGGATTCCTAAATGTTTTTTTGTCAACCAAACCCCTTAAAATAAAATATTTATTTGAACTATCTCTGAGGAAGTTAATATTTCAAATAATTTAACAACACATTTGCAATTTAGAGCAATTTAGAATAATTGACAGTTTTCTGATGTTGGTTAAGGGTCACATTGACATGTAAGTAAACAATTTTTCTATTTGTAGTGTTCAAGTTTATAAATTAGTTTTATTTTACATTTTTGTGATTTTATAAATTATTAGCTTTTTATCAACTCACGAACCCACTGCAATTCTTACATTAAGCCCAGTTTGGGAAACCCTGGTGTAATGTAATGTTTAATGCATTTTATGATGTTGATATTAACATAATATAATATATTTTCTTTCACTTTGATTTTTTTTATATCAATATGGTAAGTTTAATGCTATGTTTAAAACAAGTTTGATAAAAAAAAAGTAATCTAAAAAGTAGTCAGAATACAATACCTAAAATGAGTAACTTAGATTATGTTACTAACTACAGTTTTCATCATGTAATCTGCAATCAGTAACAGACTACAATTTATAATTAGTCTACCCAGCTCTGTCTAGCGAGAACTAAGAAATCTCACAGACCATGGAGGTGGAAGGTAACTTCTTCTTATTCTGCTTATTGGTGGATCACACCAAATCTCGTGCATTACCGCCTCCTTCTGTGAGCACAGTCCAGAGACTCTAACCAGTTCCCCCATCCTCCCCCGCCCAAGCAGAGCCCTTGCTTCAGCCAGGGCTGCATGTTCAACTCCTCTGACTCCTGACTCCATCAAGCCAGAGGAGGATAAAGGTAACTTGTCAAACAAGAGGGCTTATATACAGTGATACAATATTCAAATATAAAAATCTAAATCTAAAAAATTAAATATTATAGTTTTTATTATTATTATTATTATTCCTTTGCAAAACTCTTAGTACTAATCTTACAAGCATTTCAGGAAATTTTCTGTTATGTTAGTACAAAACACAAAATCTCAAAGTATCCTTTTTTATTTTTTCAATTGCTAATACAAAATTCATGAAAAAGTTTTAAAAATTTAAACACAATCTCAAAACTGCACACCAACTTCACCAAAGTAAAAACCTAAGACTTCCATGTCAAAACCAAATATTTTAGTTGAAAGCATATTATCTTTTGTCATAATCAACCTTTAGCCCCATATGACACACAAAACCTGCCTAGAAAACAATGTATCAGTCCGTATCAATTCTATCATTCAAAACACTATTACACACATCCTCGGCCAAATTGCATTACAGTATTGGTAATTAGGGCCTGAGCACTGTGGTGCGAGGACCCTCTTAGAATTGTTTCGTTTATTATTATTATTAGGGCCAGAGCACCGATGGTGTGAGGACCCTATTGGAATTGCTCCATTTATTCTTCTTCTTCTTCTCCAAAGTGAATCGCATTTTTGAGGGCCTATACATGCTCAAAGTTATGAAACCTTGCACAAACGACAGAAGTAGCGAAAATATAGCTTTCAGAAGTGGGTGTGGCTCGATAGTGCCACCTATACACATTCAACGAAGTGCCTCTCGAGCTACGTTTCACATACATTTACAAAAAGACACATATAACCCACCAATACCTACAAAAAAGTCTCTTGGAGCAAAACTCCTCCTAGAGATTTAATCAGATCAACACCAAAAATTTGGTCAGTGTAATCTAAAGCCCTTTGTGAGTTTTTTTTTACCTTATTTGTATAGCACTTTATACAATCAAGCATAGCGTTAGTTCTGGCAGGTCATGTTAGTCAAGCTCGCATCAGCTGACTCTCAGCTGATCCACGTCCAACTATAGGGATATGACACCTACCACAGCATCCATATATAAGGTCCTTCAGTATTATCAGCAGCTTTCACGTTGCTCAATAGCTAATTAAATTGCAAATTTGACTGGTAAAACCCCATCATCTCGAGAATTTAGCGAGAAGAATTTGTTCCCCTCATGGACTTTACCTCAGATTAATTCAAGTTTGTGAACTTGAACTCGTGAATTCGCCACATTGATCATAAGCTGCCTTATTTGGAAGTGACGGAGTTAGCATTGCTTCTCACATCGCTGCATTATTGACATGGACTCCATGAGTTATTCTAATGTGACTGACTCAAGAACAAGTTCAGATGGGATCTGCACTCCACGCATCAAGAAGGAAATCAAGAGATCAAGCATCCACGTCACAGCTGGCTATATTTCACTCTCCATTCATCTCTGAATGTCTTCACAAAGCCAAGCGAAGTTCCTTTTATGCTCTCAGTTTATTGGCAACATGCTTGTTGCTAAGGCTATCCATGTTGCTTAGGCTTATTTAGTCGTTTACAGTAAAATGCTTGTGCTAGGCTTATGCGATCATGTTGCAATGTGCGTTATTATCTGTTGTCATTGGCAACATGCTTGTCAAGTCAAGTCGCCTTTATTTATATAGCAGTATACAGCAGATTCAAGCAGCTTTGCGGTGATAGACAGGAAATAACGATCATGGTGCGGGCAGAATCATTTCTGCTGTGGTGCAGCTCCAAAGAGAAATGGTAAACAGTCGTTGTTCATTTGAAGCCAGTTCAACGTTCGAGTATCGGACACGCTTGTTCTATCTAGGTGTATTGGAAACATGCTTGTTCTTAAAACTATATAGTTGTATTGGGAACATGCTTGTTCCAAAGCTATCTGGTTGTTACTGGGAACATGCTTGTTCTTAAAGCTGTAGTTGTATTGGGAACATGCTTGTTCTTAAGGCTTCTGGTTTTTGTTGCAAACGTGCTTGTTTTAAAGGCTATCTGGTTGTTATTGAGAAAATGTTGTTGCGTAAGCTTTTCAGGTATTGGCAACATACTCGTTAGGTCATCTGGTTAAGAGCAACATACTTGTTGCTATTGCTTATGCGAGTTTTGGCAACATACTTGTTGGGCCATTGGGTAATGGCAACATGCTTGTTGTTTAAGGCATTGAGAATTTCACTGTCAGTTTGTTGGGGGATATCAGCATATGGTTTTGTTTTGGGGGGTTATCGCTGCTCTCCCTGCTAGGCTGCATGGATGCGCAGTGAGTTCTTGCCCAGAACAGAACCATACTGCCAATCCAAACTGTATGCTAATTGTCTATTATCTTTGACGATAGTGGTCCTGACAGAAATCAAGCATAGCATTAGTTCTGGCAGGTCACGTTTGTCAAGCTTGCATCAGCTGACTCTAAGCTGATCCACGTCTACCTATAGGGATACGACACCTACCAAAGTATCCATATATAAGGTCCTTCAGTATTATCAGCAGCTTTCGCGTTGCTCAATAGCTAATTGCTCTCCTCCATCCCCAACTCCTCCTCTCGTCCAGTCAGGATTCGGCCTTCTGATTCCCTTTTGAATCAGACTAATTTCTACAATGTGTACATTAAATTATGGAACATTAATAACATCTGCAATACATTTATGTTGGTCACGGTTATGCTGATGATAATCAGCTCTATATTTTTTCGCGGCCTGATGAAACACAAATTTGCAAAACTAACGGAATGCATAGTTGATATAAAAAACTGGATGACTAGTAATTTCCTACTGCT
>NW_015536528.1:174004-179892 GCF_001515605.1 Sinocyclocheilus anshuiensis
AGTCAGTCAGCGCTGTGCGTGTGTTGTTTTGTAACTTTCAACTTGTAAAATTAGGATGAGAAAAGTGTGAGTCGGTAATTTGGAAAAAGGTGGGAAAAAAAACAAAAAACACGAGCGACGTCATCAGAGGCAGGGTGGGCGGAGTTAATGCACACGCACAGTGATAATGGATACCTTCATGAGTGATGTGAGTTATTATTGATTATTTTTTTAAATAATATTATGAATGAACCGTCTTGTTATATCTAAACTTTTTGCTCAGACTCGGCTCAGAGAGCACAGAGATGATAGCAAATAAGTAAAGTTAACGTCAGCAGCCATGCACTGGACGAGCAATCGTTATTATAATCCAAATGGGCAAACAGTCTAAATTATTATGCAAGTTGACTCGAGATACAAAAAATGCAAAACTGCAAAGTCGCATTTGTCATCGGTCACCGTGACAGCAAGTGGACTTTTGAAACTGGAATAATGAGTGGATTACACATTTCAATTAGCAAGAGAGGAATAACACGGATGGAACTTTCTTGGCAAGGAGCATTGTGTGCATCACAGTCAGGTACAAGGGAGAAGGCTTCTTACATTAGGTAAGACAAAAAGTTTAATTTTCGCAACTTGTTTATCGACTTGTTAATAGCAATTTGCTGTGGAATAGATGCCGTGTCCCGGCCGGAGCGACGAGACAAAAACATTAAAACCCATTACAAATGAGAGTAGTATTTATGATTCACGGAATGTCATTTTTTTTGATTGATGACTTTGACCTTTGACCCGCCCCTTAGGGGTTAACCTTATGACCTTTTTTAATGACCGTGATTAACCTGTGACCCCCATCATGAACTAGGATATTGTCCTTTAATGTTCACAGGATGTTCAATGCCATCTGTTATACATTGCCAATTTGTATTTGACAAATTTTATCCATGAAAATACAGACTGTGCGAGAGACGAATTTTTCCTCAACACCGAACGCATATTTGGCTACATATTTCAAAAATCCACCCGCATTGTTACGCTCTACATCTCCGATGACCTTGACGTATTTGAACAGGAGGAAGACCCCAGCCTGGTATTTTCTGATAAAGACTGGGTTTTATTTTACAATAACGTCTTGAAAGATCTGAACGAATGGAAAGAAGAGCGTTTGTACGTTGCGGAGTGGGATGGTACGTCATTCAATACCAGGTACCGAGTGGTTGGTGACTACTCAAAAAAGAACCCAGATGACTATGTGTACATATTCTTCTGCGAAGACAAGACGAAGCTCTGCAATTGTTCAGAAAACAGCGCTCATAATGAGCACCACGAAGTGTACACCCTACGGTTTTTATTCAAGTGGCGTGATCTACATCTGTTGAGCGCTCTTTTTTTGAGTATCAACAAAATGTTCAGATGCTGACACGCTGCTTTGCCAGAGATCCACGGCGTCGTAAATGACTTTCTTGTAGTCCTTGTCCAGCAGCTTTTCCCTGATTTCTTGTAGCTTCGCGACGATGAATGGTTCGTCTCTTAATTCGTGGAGGATGGCTCCGGTCCTCAGCTTTTTGTCGACGATGTGTTGCAGCAGCAGCACAATCGTAGATTTTATGATTTTGAACCCGACTCCGCTGAAACAACCGTCTGTGGTATTGAAGCCCCCGCTGGCTGCAGAGGTGGCGCACAGATCCGATAGGAAGGTCAGGTTGCGGTACCCCAACTCCGTGCAGAATTTATCCAACCATTCTTTGTGCAGGTCGGGTGAGCGGGGTTCCCCTGTTGGCATATGGTCGGTAGCATTATCGTCGGTAGACTCGAGGTTGGAAGGAACGTAATCGCATTGTGAAACAGCGTCTTGAGACATGGTGAAAGTGTGATGTGGAAAGGGTTTGACTTACTGCTCTTTATAGTGTCTGTAGTAAATGGGTGGGGTCTGCAACGCGCATGAACTATTGCAAGGACAGCTCTTGGGAGTTTGCAAGGACAACTCTTGGGAGTAAACAGCTGCGTTTTAATTTTAGAGTATCCGTCACGCATGTCGCACCATCTGAACATTTTCTTGATACTCAAAAAAAGCGCGCTCAACAGATGCAGATCACGCCACTTGAATAAAAACCGTAGGGTGTACACTTCGTGGTGCTCATTATGAGCGCTGTTTTCTGAACAATTGCAGAGCTTCGTCTTGTCTTCGCAGAAGAATATGTACACATAGTCATCTGGGTTCTTTTTTGAGTAGTCACCAACCACTCGGTACCTGGTATTGAATGACGTACCATCCCACTCCGCAACGTACAAACGCTCTTCTTTCCATTCGTTCAGATCTTTCAAGACGTTATTGTAAAATACGCCGATGACTATTTGAACAGGAGGAAGACCCCAGCCTGGTATTTTCTGATAAAGACTGGGGTCTTCCTCCTTCCTCCGTCTTGAAAGATCTGAACGAATGGAAAGAAGAACGTTTGTACGTTGCGGAGTGGGACGGTACGTCGTTCAATACCAGGTACCGAGTGGTTGGTGACTACTCAAAAAAGAACCCAGATGACTATGTGTACATATTCTTCTGCGAAGACAAGACGAAGCTCTGCAATTGTTCAGAAAACAGCGCTCATAATGAGCACCACGAAGTGTACACCCTACGGTTTTTATTCAAGTGGCGTGATCTACATCTGTTGAGCGCTCTTTTTTCGAGTATCAACAAAATGTTCAGATGGTGCGACATGCGTGACGGATACTGCAAAATTAAAACGCAGCTGTTTACTCCCAAGAGCTGTCCTTGCAATAGTTCATGCGCGTTGCAGACCCCACCCATTTACTACAGACACTATAAAGAGCAGTAAGTCAAACCCTTTCCACATCACACTTTCACCATGTCTCAAGACGCTGCTTCACAATGTGATTACGTTCCTTTCAACCACTTGTCTACAGACGATAATGCTACCGACCATATTCCAACAGGAGAACCCCACTCACCCGACCTGCACAAAGAATGGTTGGATAAATTCTGCACGGAGTTGGGGTATCGCAACCTGACCTTCCTATCGGATCTGTGCGCCACCTCTGCAGCCAGTGGGGGCTTCGATACCACAGACGGTTGTTTCAGCGGAGTCGGGTTCAGAATCATAAAAGCTACGATCGTGCTGCTGCTGCAACACATCGTCGACAAAAAGCTGAGGGAGGAGTGCGAGGGTTGGGCAACGGACCATCCGAGCCAGCTGCAACACACCTGCCTGTTTGAGCCTCCCACCTATTATTTCGACTCACGCTTTGACGAACTGTGCCACATGCTGTTCAAGCCCGATCTTCAGTCCATTATCGACTTCACTCTACGCCGCTGCGGGTTGAAGACCAACAACAGTCTGAGGATTCAAGGAACTACCGGAGCCATCCTCCACGAATTAAGAGACGAACCATTCATCGTCGCGAAGCTTCAAGAAATCAGGGAAAAGCTGCTGGACAAGGACTACAAGAAAGTCATTTACGACGCCGTGGATCTCTGGCAAAGCAGCGTGTCAGCATCTGGACTGTGACCGTGACAACATGGGGTCTGTGTGTAGCCGAAAAATTTTTTTCAGAGACGTTGTGTTTATGCCCCGTTATAAACAACAAATGATTGAGATTTTTTATACATCTCTTTTGTACCCCGTGATCTTTATCGGGGTCGCACGCGTGCTCTATGGCCGTAAACATCATTTCAATCATTTGTTGTTTATAACGGGGCATAAACACAACGTCTCTGAAAAAATTATTTCCGCTACACACAGACCCCATGTTGTCACGGTCACAGTCCAGATGCTGACACGCTGCTTTGCCAGAGATCCACGGCGTCGTAAATGACTTTCTTGTAGTCCTTGTCCAGCAGCTTTTCCCTGATTTCTTGTAGCTTCGCGACGATGAATGGTTCGTCTCTTAATTCGTGGAGGATGGCTCCGGTAGTTCCTTGAATCCTCAGACTGTTGTTGGTCTTCAACCCGCAGCGGCGTAGAGTGAAGTCGATAATGGACTGAAGATCGGGCTTGAACAGCATGCGACACAGTTCGTCAAAGCGTGAGTCGAAATAATAGGCGGGAGGCTCAAACAGGCAGGTGTGTTGCAGCTGGCTCGGATGGTCCGTTGCACAACCCTCGCACTCCTCCCTCAGCTTTTTGTCGACGATGTGCTGCAGCAACAGCACGATCGTAGCTTTTATGATTCTGAACCCTACTCCGCTGAAACAACCGTCTGTGGTATCGAAGCCCCCACTGGCTGCAGAGGTGGCGCACAGATCCGATAGGAAGGTCAGGTTGCGATACCCCAACTCCGTGCAGAATTTATCCAACCATTCTTTGTGCAGGTCGGGTGAGCGGGGTTCCCCTGTTGGCATATGGTCGGTAGCATTATCGTCGGTAGACTCGATGTTGAAAGGAACGTAATCGCATTGTGAAGCAGCGTCTTGAGACATGTTGAAAGTGTGATGTGGAAAGGGTTTGACTTACTGCTCTTTATAGTGTCTGTAGTAAATGGGTGGGGTCTGCAACGCGCATGAACTATTGCAAGGACAGCTCTTGGGAGTAAACAGCTGCGTTTTAATTTTGCAGTATCCGTCACGCATGTCGCACCATCTGAACATTTTGTTGATACTCGAAAAAAGAGCGCTCAACAGATGTAGATCACGCCACTTGAATAAAAACCGTAGGGTGTACACTTCGTGGTGCTCATTATGAGCGCTGTTTTCTGAACAATTGCAGAGCTTCGTCTTGTCTTCGCAGAAGAATATGTACACATAGTCATCTGGGTTCTTTTTTGAGTAGTCACCAACCACTCGGTACCTGGTATTGAATGACGTACCATCCCACTCCGCAACGTACAAACGCTCTTCTTTCCATTCGTTCAGATCTTTCAAGACGTTATTGTAAAATAAAACCCAGTCTTTATCAGAAAATACCAGTTTTGGTATTGTTAATCCTGTTCAAATACGTCAAGGTCATCGGCGATGTAGAGCGTAACAATGTGGGTGGATTTTTGAAATATGTAGCCGAATATGCGTTCGGTGTTGAGGAAAAATTCGTCTCGCGCACAGTCCGTATTTTCGTGGATAAAATTTGTCAAATACAAATTGGCGATGTACGATTTTCTAGGAGCCAAAGTCAGACTTTCCAGCATCTCTTCATCCCATTCCTTCTCAGGAGTTTTAGGCGAGTATGAAGCAGCCATGTCTATGTATTATTTATCAGCTCTTTTCTGATTTTCCACAGAAATGGCCTGCTCTATTTATACAAGTATGCTATGGAACTCCACCCGATACGAACACATATGGTCCATAGCTGACCCCGGGCGATCGAGTTCAAACATGACTCATGTCTCAACCATGGAGATCGTGGGCTAATTATGGTGTGACACGATATATTACAAAACCCATCCGCTGAACATTAAAGGACAATATCCTAGTTCATGATAGAGGTCACAGGTTAATTATGTCACTCCCGGATATATGCTACAAACAGGTGGCATTGAACATCCGCTGAACATTAAAGGACAATATCCTAGTTCATGATAGAGGTCACAGGTTAATTATGTCACTCCCGGATATATGCTACAAACAGATGGCATTTGAACATCCGCCGAACATTAAAGGACAATATCCTAGTTCATGATAGAGGTCACAGGTTAATTATGTCACTCCCGGATATATGCTACAAACAGATGGCATTTGAACATCCGCCGAACATTAAAGGACAATATCCTAGTTCATGATAGAGGTCACAGGTTAATTATGTCACTCCCGGATATATGCTACAAACAGATGGCATTTGAACATCCGCCGAACATTAAAGGACAATATCCTAGTTCATGATAGAGGTCACAGGTTAATTATGTCACTCCCGGATATATGCTACAAACAGATGGCATTTGAACATCCGCCGAACATTAAAGGA
>NW_015536528.1:191772-195255 GCF_001515605.1 Sinocyclocheilus anshuiensis
CTGGGGTCTTCCTCCTGTTCAAATACGTCAAGGTCATCGGCGATGTAGAGCGTAACAATGCGGGTGGATTTTTGAAATATGTAGCCGAATATGCGTTCGGTGTTGAGGAAAAATTTGTTTCTCGCACAGTCTGTATTTTCGTGGATAAAAATTTGTCAAATACAAATTGGCAATGTACGGTTTTCTAGGAGCCAAAGTCAGACTTTCCAGCATCTCTTCATCCCATTCCTTCTCAGGAGTTTTAGGCGAGTATGAAGCAGCCATGTCTATGTATTATTTATCAGCTCTTTTCTGATTTTCCATAGAAATGGCCTGCTCTATTTAAACAAGTACGCTATGGAACTCCACCCGATACGAACACGTGTTCCATAGCTGCCCCGCGCGATCGAGTTCAAACATGACTCATGTCTCAACCATGGAGATCGTGGGTTAATTGTGGTGTGATACGATATATTACAAAACCCATCCGCTTATCATTAAAGGACGATATCCTACTTCATGATGGAGGTCACAGGTTAAATATGTCACTCCGGATATATGATACAAACAGATGGCATTGAACATCCTGTGAACATTAAAGGACAATATCCTAGTTCATGATGGAGGTCACAGGTTAATCACGGTCATTAAAAAAGGTCATTAGGTCATTAAACCCTAAGGGGCGGGTCAAAGGTCAAAGTCATCAATCAAAAAAAAAGGACATTCCGTGAATCATAAATACTTCTAATGAGGCATTTGTTGCATCCAGTGGGGACATAATTACTGATTATAATGACTTGTACTGTCTTTTTACGTATTGCGTTGCATCGCGCCGTGAGGCTAAGCATGCGCTGAGGCCGGGCTAGAGGGAGCTAAGGCGGCGGGGTCGAGAACGGCGCGCCCGGCGGATCCGACGAATGAGCGGTAGTATTTATGATTCACGGAATGTAATTTTTTTTGATTGATGCTTTGACCTTTGACCCGCCCCTTAGGGGTTAACCTTATGACCTTTTTTAATGACCGTGATTTAAAATAAAATCAGAAAAGAGCTGATAAATGAGAAAATAATACAATGAAATAATTGCTCTACAACTTTTTTCGGCAATATTCGAGATAGAACAGGAACTTCATAGTAAGTACAATTTTTAAAGATGAATTTATGCTTTTAAGAATGTAAAAAAGTTACAGCTGATTACAATTGATAAATAGGATTATAATTTCACAGACGTGCAAAGACAATTTGGTGTGGAATATTCCGCATTCGACGAAATAGATCATTTTGGTAATTATGTTTCTATACATTCCTAATATTATTATTTTTTTATATATATACAGTATATATTTAGGTATTCATTATTAACTGACTTTTATTGGTGACTTTTAGCAAGAGCTGCAATAGTCGACGTCTGCAGAAAAGGTGAGTTATTTCTATCTATCTGTGCTATTAATAAACTACAATATTCTATTTATCTTATTTTATATAGATATATTTTAATCCCTAGAATTTTTAGCGCTTATAACTCAACCAGGATTTGGGCCGTCGCAACCATAGGGAAACGTCATTGAAGAGAGTCGTAGTGTGGAAAACGTCATCCAAGAGAGCCGTAGTGTGGAAAACGTCATCCAAGAGAGTCATCGTGTGGAAAACGTCATCCAAGAGAGCCGGAAGAGATGGACCGGAGCGGTTTAATCACAGTGAGATAGTGATAGCATCATCAAAGTTCCAAAACGAAGATTTTATTTTTTGTTATACATTATATAATGATTAGTAATAATATATATATATGATTTCACAAATATCCAGTTTGTAAATTATCGTCCAAAGCCAGTTCTGTGAGTTTACGCCGGCCGCCTCCTTGTCTGTTCATGGCTACGTTGGCTTCAATTTCAACCGCATCATCAACCATCAGCCTTTCGTTGCTTTGTAAAAAATTTTCGATTTGTTCTGTAAATAGATATATATATATATGTATATGTTTTATACATGGATAGTAATATATATGATAGCAGGGGTATTTCACTCGATGTTAAGCGATCGCTTATACTTAAAAATGACGAACTAGGGCATTATAATAAAAACTTACCGCTCAATGATGCGTTCGAATCTCCATCATCGGGCCTTATTACTGGAGAAACGATCGCTATTTTAAGACATTTTGCCGGTCTCGCTGTGGTTGTTCGTGTTGACGTGCTGGGGGCTTCTGCATCATCTGAGTTGCATCTCTTCCGGCTCTCTTGGATGACGTTTTCCACACTACGACTCTCTTCAATGACGTTTCCCTATGGTTGCGACGGCCCAAATCCTGGTTGAGTTATAAGCTCTAAAAATTCTAGGAATTAAAATATATCTATATAAAATAAGATAAATAGAATATTGTAGTTTATTAATAGGACAGATAGATAGAAATAACTCACCTTCTCTGCAGACGTCGACTATTGCAGCTCTTGCTAAAAGTCACCAATAAAAGTCAGTTAATAATGAATACCTAAATATATAAAAAATAAATAAATAAATATATGACCGTGATTAACCTGTGACCTCATCAGTCTGCTATGTTTTTAAGTATCTTCAACAACCTTGACAATCTCTCGCGATCCTGAGTCCCGCATGTCTGACCAACATCCGGTGGTCACAAACACACAGAGACCTTATGAGTTAAAGTGACCAGAGATTGTGACACATACACTTCCCTGTCTGGACTTAAACAAGCAGGGCCTATAGTCTGCCTGAACGCCTGAGTGCGTGTGTGCGTGTGTGTGTGTGTGTGTGTGTGTGTGTTTGTGAGAGAGTGAGAGAGCGACTATTTCGTCGAATGCGGAATATTCCACACCAAATTGTCTTTGCATGTCTGTGAAATTATAATCCTATTTATCAATTGTAATCAGCTGTAAATTTTTTACATTCTTAAAAGCATAAATTCATCTTTAAAAATTGTACTTACTATGACGGTCCTGTTCCATCTTGAATATTGCCGAAAAAGTTGTAGAGCAATTGTTTGAAACTGATGGAAGTTTGTTCACAGCTGAATGATTTTTGGAATAGTGCCAAGCAATTTATATGCTCCAGAGCTGGGGTATGGGCGGAGATAGCTCTGATATTTTCTGATATTGAACGCTCAGAAATCTCTCTCATATCCTGAGGTCACATAACGATGACCCTGGGTCGCTTGCATCTGCTCTGCTTCAGACAGACAAAGAAGTCTTATGTTCGCATATGTGTGTGTGTGTGTAAGGCTTCTATAAGCAATTCAATGTTTGAACAGTTGTCGGCTATGTTTTTAAGTATCTTCAACAACCTTGGCAATCTCTCACGATCCTGAGTCCCGCATGTCTGACCAACATCCGGTGGTCACAAACACACAGAGACCTTATGAGTTTAAGTGACCAGAGATTGTGGCACATACACTTCCCTGTCTGGACTTAAACAAGCAGGGCCTATAGTCTGCCTGAGCGCCTGAGTGTGTGTGTGTGTGTGTGTGTGAGAGAGAGAGAGAGAGAGAGAGA
>NW_015536528.1:195565-201801 GCF_001515605.1 Sinocyclocheilus anshuiensis
CCCTGTTTCCTATAGTCTGCCTGTGTGTGTGTGTGTGTGTGTGTGTGTGTGTGTGTGTGTGAGAGAGAGAGCGTGAGAGAGAGACTGACCCGTTTCCTATAGTCTGCCTGAGCGTGTGTGTGTGTGTGTGTGTGTGTGTGTGTGAGAGAGAGAGATAAATTATTATAATCTGAGTTATTTCATTGTATTATTTTCTCATTTATCAGCTCTTTTCTGATTTTCCATAGAAATGGCCTGCTCTATTTAAACAAGTACGCTATGGAACTCCACCCGATACGAACACGTGTTCCATAGCTGCCCCGCGCGATCGAGTTCAAACATGACTCATGTCTCAACCATGGAGATCGTGGGTTAATTGTGGTGTGACACGATATATTACAAAACCCATCCGCTTATCATTAAAGGACAACATCCTACTTCATGATGGAGGTCACAGGTTAAATATGTCACTCCGGATATATGATACAAACAGATGGCATTGAACATCCTGTGAACATTAAAGGACAATATCCTAGTTCATGATGGAGGTCACAGGTTAAATATGTCACTCCGGATATATGATACAAACAGATGGCATTGAACATCCTGTGAACATTAAAGGACAATATCCTAGTTCATGATGGAGGTCACAGGTTAAATATGTCACTCCGGATATATGATACAAACAGATGGCATTGAACATCCTGTGAACATTAAAGGACAATATCCTAGTTCATGATGGAGGTCACAGGTTAATCACGGTCATTAAAAACGTAAAAGGTCAAAGTCATCAATCAAAAAAAATGACATTCCGTGCATCATAAATACTACTGTCCTCTTTTGGAAGACCAAACAAAGTAGTTTCGCTTTCACAACGAAGCACACAGCGTCTTCACGACATCTTGGGCGGCGTTATGCAAATCTTCCCACATAGTGAGGTAGATATGTGGGGCCTGCTAGAATGAGCCGTTTTAGGTAGGTGTGGCTGACTCTTAACTTTTATAAAGAATATCTCTTTGGATTTGAGACTTTAGTCTTTGCAACTTTACAGATCTTCTTTATGCACCATATGACCCCTTTAAAAATATATCTAAATTAAGACCTATGCTCTCAATGTCAAATGCAGAAATGTTAATTCATGCGTTCATGACCTCAAGGTTAGATTATTGTAATGCTTTATTGGGTGGCTGCTCTGCGTGCTTAATAAACAAACTCCAGCTGGTCCAAAATGCAGCAGCTAGAGTTATTACTAGAACCAGTGTCACAGTGTCTAGTGGTGGTGCCCTAGACTGGCCACTGGATGGCACTCTCCCCTTCCCCTGTTTCATGTCATGAACTCCATTTCCCATAGTTCTTTTCGTTACTGATTTTCATCAGCTGTTGGTCATTTACCCATTAACTCATCACTATATATACCATGCTCACTTTGTCTTTTGTTGCTGCACTATTGAACCTGTTACATTTTGTTTTTCTGTTTCATTGTTTTCTTGGAGTTTGCTTTGTGGACTACCTTGTGTTTTTGCCCTTGCCTTGTTTTTGGATCTTTGTGTGACAAGGAATAAAGCTGCACTTGAATCTACTATTTTGTCTCTGAGATTCCGTGACAGAATAGTGCAGCCATTACAGATCCAGCAGAATGAGGGACAAAGATCTGCTCCTGGAAAGATAAACCCCTCTTCAAGGTCTGGAGAGACTTGAACAAAAGGGGATGGAGGTGCGGGCCTTTGCCGTGAAGTTCTGGACAAGGGCGGAGAGGCTGGGTTGTCAGGATGAGGACATTAAATACATTTTTATCACCTGTCTGGATGAATCCTTACCGCACTGGGAGATAGAACTAGTGAAGTCACTGGATTTCTGGAACTTCTCCAGGTACCTGCAGCTCCAAAAGGAGGGAAAGGTAATTCACCACCACCAGATTCCACCTGCAGGGGCTGTTCCATCCCCACCTCCTTCATCTAGTCAAGCCCAGGATCCTTCATTGATTCCCACGCTAAAGAGGAGGTCAAGAAGAAGGAGGGCAGCAAAGACTCCGGTGGTCCAAAAGTCCAGTGGTCCTGGAGGACCCCACTCCAGTGGTCCCGGGTCCAGTGGTCCTGGAGGACCCGTCTCCGGTGGTCCCAAGTCAGGTGGTCCTGGAGGACCCGACTCGGTGGTCCAAAGTCCAGTGGTCCTGGAGGACCCAACTCCAATGGTCCTGGAGGATCGGACTCTGGTGGTCCCAAGTCAGGTGGTCCTGGAGGACCCAACTCCGGTGGTCCCAAGTCAGGTGGTCTTGGAAGACCCGACTCTGGTGGGCCCAGAAGTTACTGAGCAGCCCACTCTCTTTGTCTCACCCATGATCCTTGCCCTGCCGGCTCCACCCAGGCTCCTTGCTTTGCCAGCACCAACCAAACTCCTTGCCTTGCCGGCCCCATTTAAGCTTTTTGCTACATTGGCCTAGGAGCCTGCCGCAGAGCCTGCTCCAGTCTGAGAGCCCTCAGAGTCCACTCTAGAGCCCGCTCCAGTCCAGGAGCCTTCAGAGTCCACTCCAGAGCCTGCTCTAGTCCGGGAGCATTTAGAGTCCACTCCAGAATCAGATCCAGTCCGGGAGCCCTCAGAATCCACTCCAGAATCCGATCCAGTCCGGGAGCCCTCAGAATCCACTCAAGAGCCCGCTCCAGTCCAGGAGCCCTCAGAATCCACTCAAGAGCCCGCTCCAGTCCAGGAGTCCTTAGAATCCACTCCAGAGTCTGCTCCAGTCCGGGAGCCTTCAGAGTCCACTCATGAACTTGCTCCAGTCCAGGAGTCCTCAGAGTCCCCTCCAGAGTCCGTTCCAGTCCGGGAGCTCTCAGCGTCCACTCCAGATCCCGCTGCAGTCCGGGAGCCCCCCGAGTCCACTCCAGAGCCCGCTCCAGTCTGGGAGCCCTCAGAGCAGAGGGGGGACAATGTCACAGTGTCTAGTGGTGGTGCCCTAGACTGACCACTGGATGGCACTCTCCCCTTCCACTGTTTCATGTCATGAACTCCATTTCCCATAGTTCTTTGCCTGGTCCTTTCTTTACTGATTTTCATCAGCTGTTGGTCATTTACCCATTAACTCATCACTATATATACCATGCTCACTTTGTCTTTTGTTGCTGCACTATTGAACCTGTTACGTTTTGTTTTTCTGTTGCATTGTTTTCTTGGAGTTTGCTTTGTGGACTACCTTGTATTTTTGTCCCTTCCTTGTTTTTGGATCTTTGTGTGAAAAGGAATAAATCTGCACTTGGATCTACTATTTTGTCTCTAAGATTCCATGACAACCAGGAAGTACGACCATATTAGCCCGGTTCTGTCAACACTGCACTGGCTCCCTATTGAACAACGAATACATTTTAAAATCTTGATAATTACTTATAAAGCCCTAAATGGATTAGCTCCTCAGTACTCAAGCGAGCTCATATCGTATTATAGTCCTTCACGTCCACTGCGATCTCAAAACTCTGGCCATTTGATAATACCTAGAAGATCAAAATCAACTGCGGGCGACAGATCCTTTTCCTATTTAGAGCCCAAACTCTGGAACAATCTGCCTAGCGTTGTTCGGGAGACAGACACACTCTGTCAGTTTAAATCTAGATTAAAGACCCATCTCTTTAACCTGGCATACACATAACACACTATCACATTTCTATAAATCAAATCCGTTAAAGGATTTTTAGGCTGCATTAATTTGGTCAAACGGAACCGGGAACACTTCCCATAACATCCAATGTACTCGTTACATCATAAGAAGAATGGCATCTACGCTAATATTAGTCTCTTTCATTCTTATTCCGAGGTCACCGTAGCCACCCAGATCCAGTCTGTATCCAGTCCAGATGGTGGATCAGCATTGATATTACCTAGAATATCAAAGTCAACTGCGGGCAGCAGATCCTTTTCCTATTTAGCGCCCAAACTCTGTAACAATCTACCTAGTGTTGTTCGGGATGCAGACACACTCTGTCAGTTTAAATCTAGATTAAAGACCCATCTCTTTAACCTGGCATACACATAACACACTATCACATTTCTATAAATCAAATCCGTTAAAGGATTTTTAGGCTGCATTAATTTGGTCAAACGGAACCGGGAACACTTCCCATAACATCCAATGTACTCGTTACATCATAAGAAGAATGGCATCTACGCTAATATTAGTCTCTTTCATTCTTATTCCGAGGTCACCGTAGCCACCCAGATCCAGTCTGTATCCAGTCCAGATGGTGGATCAGCACCTAGAGACGACCTCTACAGCCCTGAATGTCAGCGGAGTCCATGTCAACTAGATACGCCCCAGAGACAGATCCCTTGCGAAGACCTCATCACCTCGACGACCATCGGCACATGACCACGGGAACCAGATAATACCTCTGCACCTGTGTTGCAGCCTGGAATTAAACCATGCCATGCTGATTTTGTCTGGCCAGAGGATATCTGGCCCCCCAACTGAGCCTGGTTTCTCCCAAGCTGCTTTGACACAACCAGTATTGTATAAACCGCTATACAAATAAAGGTGACCTGACTTCTGTTTACCCTAGGGGGGTTATTATCAATGCTAGGCTGCATGGATGTGCAGGGAGTTCTTGCCCAGAACAGAACCATTCCGCCAATCCAAACTGTATGCTAATTGTCAATTATCTTTGACAATATTGGTCCTGACAGAAATACAGATTGTGTCAAAGCAGCTTTACAGTGTCAAACAGGGAAAAAAGTTGGTCAATAATGCAAGAGGACAATAACAAACAGTCATTTTTCAAGTTAAAGTCAGTTCATTGATGATTCAGTGATCATCATCCAGTTCAGTTCTCTTCCAATAGTGTCTGCGCAACCAGTCAAGCATCCCCAACTAAACAAGCCAAAGGTGACAGTGGCAAGGAACCAAAACTCCATCAGTGACAGAAATGTAGAAAAATCCTTGGGAGAAACCAGGCTCAGTTGGGGGGCCAGTTCTCCTCTGGCCACATGAAACCAGCATGGCACGGTTTTATTCCAGTCTGCAACACAGGTCAGATTGTGCAGAGGACTTGTCTGGTTCCCGTGGTCTTGTCCCGATGACTGGCTAGTTGCCGCAGTCTTCGCAGGGGATCTGTCTCTAGGGCTCATCTTGTTGACATGGTCTCCACTGACATTCAGGGCTGTGGATCCGGATGGCTACTGTGACCTCAGAATAAGAATGAAAGAGACTAATAGTAGCGTAGATACCATTCTTTGTACAATGTAACAAGTACATTTGGTGTTATGAGAAGTGTTCCCGGTTCCGGTTGACCTAACTAATGCAGCCTAACAATCCTTTAATGGATTTGACTTATAGAAATGCGATAGTGTGTTTTATGTATGTCAGGTTAAATAGATGTGTTTTTAATCTAGATTTAAACTGACAGAGTGTGTCTGTCTCCCGAACAACTCTAGGTACATTATTCCAGAGTTTTGGTGCTAAATAGGAAAAGGATCTGCCGCTTGCAGTTGATTTTTATATTCTAGGTATTATCAAATCAAACCACTTAGGGCTTTATAAGTAATTAGCAAGATTTTAAAACGTACACAATGTTCAATAGGGAGCCAGTGCAGAGTTGACAGAACCGGGCTAATACTTCCTGGTCCTAGTAAGAACTCTAGCTGCTGTATTTTGGACCAGCTGGAGTTTGTTTATTAAGCGCGCAGAGCAACTACCCAATAAAGCATTACAATAATCTAATCTTGAGGTCATGAACGCATGAATTAACGTTTCTGCATTTGACATTGAGAGCAATGTTAAATTGCGCAGATCTTCAATTTTCATTGAAGGGCGTGTCCGTGGCGGCCTGACAAATGGAAGCACCATAGCGTTGTCATAACTCTGGCATACAATCTGATCTGCCCCAAACTTCATATGTTTGATAAGAGTCCTGTCCTGAACACATGCCCATGGCCATGCCTATATTCAATTATCAGAATCAGAATCAGAATCAGAATGAGCTTTATTGCCAGGTATGTTTACACATACGAGGAATTTGTTTTCGTGACAGAAGCTTCCACAGTGTAACAGAATGACAGTGACAGAACAAAAAACACAGATAATAAAAAATAAAAATAAATAAAAAAATAGAACAAGTAAAATAAGGAATAAAAAATATACAAATCAACAATTGTATGTACAGGTATATAACAACAGACAGTTGTATGTACAGGTAAATTATGTGCAAATTGAAATGTAGACTGAGTATGTGTGTTAGATAAATAAGTGTATGAGTGAATAAATAGTGTGTGTTCCA
>NW_015536528.1:202069-211265 GCF_001515605.1 Sinocyclocheilus anshuiensis
AGAATGAATGAGCAAAACTCCCGCGGCGAGTAGAAAGGCTTACAGTTAATGAAGAGCACTTCTAGATCTGAACAGCACATCTTCTTTAACACAGTTACATCTGTACACCACCTCTCATTGATGTAAAAGCATGTCCCGCCGGCACGTGATTTCTCCGTTGATTCTGCATCACGATCCGCTCTGAACAGCTGAAAGCCCGGGAGACTCAACGCGCTGTCCGGAATGACATCTTTCAGCCAGGTTTCCGTGAAACACAGAGCAGCAGAGTTTGAAAAATCCTTATTTGTCCGGGAGAGCAGAAGGAGCTCGTCAGTTTTGTTGGGTAGAGAGCGGAGGTTCGCCAGATGGATGCTCGGCAACGGTGTTCTGAATCCGCGCTGTCTGAGCTTGACGAGCGCACTGGATCGCTTCACTGATTGCAGGGATATAACTAAAGACAGGACAAACTAACAAAATCATAAAAACAACTGCGGAGCATGCCACGGAGGCAGCCATCAGCGTCGGCGCCATCACGATGATTATAGTCATAGCGCCACCTGCTGGCAAACAGGAAGTAACGTTTTACGCTTTAATTAACTCCTCTTAGAGATTTAATGACATCAACATTATATTTGGTTAGTCTAATCTAAAGCCTGGCAACAGGAAATGTCATGTTTTACACTAACTCAAACATACTGTGTTCATTCTGCACCAAGCTTCACATGTTTGATAAAAGTCCTGGCCTGAACACATTTACATGCCAATATTCAGTTATAGTTATAGCAGCACCAACTGGCAGCAGGAATTTTGGCACATGTAAATGGCTTTGACATATTCATCCTATATTTACAGTACCACTTTAAATGCATATTGCCCACCGTTCACGGTTTTCCTAAGGCAACCAGTTGGAGGTGGCTCTGGGTGCGAGGGCCCTTTCAATGCTGCTTGCAGTTTAATTGGTATTGGTAATTTGCAATACTAGAGAAGTTTCTTAGTCTTCTGACAAAAGGCTTTCTCTACCTCCCCTAGGCAGTTGTTATGCAAGAATACAGTATGTTTAAGAAGTACTTGGCTACAAATCAATCTGACAGTTCTGAGTTTGAAGGTGTACAATGTGCTACAGTATTTATTGTACATATAATAGAAAAGGTTCTTTCATCACTGCTCAGGAACAAATGTCCTTTTTATTTATTTCTGAAATTCTGACTGGTGTGTCATCAGTTTTTCTACTAAATGTTTACACGTGGATAAATGATGACTTGAGTTAATTATATTGTGTACTTGTGTTTTCTGAATGAGAACATGGTTAAACCTGTTTAAAATTAGGGTATTTTGTGTAGAGTTTAGCAGAAAACAATGAGAAAATTGGAATGTGTGTGAAAACAAGTGAAATGCGTTTATAGTTTTGAGAAATGTGTTTTTGTTATGAAAACTGAAAGAATGGTTTGGGAAATTGGGCCAACTGAATCCGTTCAATGTGTGTAAGCAAGTGAGAATACATTTGTCATATAATTTAACCCATCTGATCTTAATAGTTAATCAATGAATCATTGGTACATCTATAGATTTTCATATATTTCAAAATTCTATCAATTTCCAAAATGCAAAACCAAATATAATATTTAATATTCTTGTTAAAAAGCGATTATAAGCGATCTATCTTTGATGATAACCACATTGTTCAATGTGCTTTTGTGTGTGTTTATTAGAGAAAGAGAGAGAGAACATTTGAAATTTGTGAACATACTGTAGAAAAGGATAGAGTAGAAGGGAGAGGAAATAGTCAGTGACTGTGTGTCCATCAGATTGATCAGAGGTGCATGAGAAGAAATGAGACAGATGGAATCAAATACAGCATTTCAGCATACTGTAAACAGAGGCCCTGGTGGAGGCTGACAAATTACTGGTATTTACTCTTCATCTGAAAAAGTCAACTAACCTCATGGCTGTGTCATACCTTTATCACACCTTTTGATAACACTAAATAGATACTATTGCAAACGTTATAGATGTTATGTCAATTACATAAGTTAGGTAATTAGTGTATTTTCTAACGTGACAACTGTATTTTTTATTACTGTAACATCTTTAGTTCATCAGCAAGGATTTGAAGCATGTATCTTGTATTGTTTGCGATTGACTTAACTGATTGTTAAAGTACTAAATTGAAAGAAGATCATACATACATCATTATATTTGGCAAAGATCTTGTGTTTTGAAACAATGACTAGGTCGACTAAAATATATAACTGCAATGGAAGATTGAGAACAGGTTTTGAAAGATAGACTAGTGGTGTTACAAGTGTGATCAGGTTGGTTTTTTGAGTTTTGAAAATATATGTCTTTTATGTGAAAATAGTACCAAAGTAAATTATAAAATTGTATCAAATCAATTAGATGTAGCTAAACACCTACACAGATGTTAGTCTTTTGATTTCATTACCATCTATACAAAAAGGGGCAACTTATATATGGACCATGTAACATATACTGCATTTAATTCTAAACAGTAGAGGATTTGTATTCTTGTTTTGTATAGAAAATTGATATAAAACATTGTATAATGCTACCTGTTGTTAGTGTTTTTTAAGTCATTGTTTTGTGATTGACAAAGTGTGCTTGTTGGTAATAAACTTTGGTAGTGTAATGGAAGAATCAGACGTATGACGTTTTTTAGCAGTTTTATTTCAAATGTAAAAATAACTGCTATGGCAAGAAAGTTGGTGTGGAAAACTGTGGGAAGAGTTTTGAAAAAGTAACCTAAGTATTGAGAAATGAGTCCTAGCAATTGTAAAAAAAAACAAAAAAAAAACTAACTGTTTTGACAAAAAAAAAGTGTAAATGTGTGCAAATTGACCTCTAGGTAGATATAATTTTTTATGGTGGTTGTGTTTGAGAGTAAAAATAAATAAATAAATAATGCAATTTGAAAGGTGTAGTAATTGCAATATAAAAAAAAAATAATAAAAAAGTCCATAACTTTTGCCATATTATTAAACAGAAATGTGTTTGTTCTATCCTGGTATGAAATAATAATGCACAAAATATTTATGTTAATTAACATAGCCCTTTTGTGAAACACAACTAAAACAATACAGCCTTTTTGTGGGAAATGTTGTATCTTATGCTTGAACTCTTAATATTTTTTTAGGGTTTATTTTCACTGGAGAGATAACACACCGCATGCTGACAGCGACGCAGTATATTGCTCCACTCATGGCAAACTTTGATACCAGTTTTTCTAAAAACTCCACTGTGCGGTATCTGGACAATGGTGAGTTCACTTAGGATTAGTGCATCACAAATGTTGTATGTTGAAAATGGTTTAGCAAATGTGCAGATTGTGCTATGGTGCAGCCACGGCAAGGAGATGAGATGTGGATCTAAATGCAGCAGTTTACTTTTATTTACAAACAAAACAAAGAAAATCCATGAACGTGCAATGTCGGAGCAGGAGAAAATGAAACAACTTTGCACATGATAAAAAGACACCGGGCCGATGGATGGGCTGACCAGGAGACCATTGTCACTCCGGTGAGCAGCATGCGTGAAATTTTATTTACAAACAAAACAAAGAAGATGATCCACATGATAAAGGTCTTCCTGACTTGATAACGTTGAGTTCTTCCACACCAAAATCATCCATTCATGACTTAGTGATGTGAGGATTGCATTTAGCTGCTCGGCCATGGAAACGTCTCGGTTACGTATGTAACCCTCGTTCCCTGATGGAGGGAACGGAGATGTTATGTTGTGACTATATTAGGGGTCTAACTTGGGAGCCCAATCATCTCTGAGTTTAAGAGAAAACGCCACTGAGAATTGGCTAGTGGATTCTGCATGCTAAGCCACTCCCCGTGCACACGGGTATATAAGGCGACAGCGTGCATCCACTCATTAAGTTTTACGCTGAGGACGTGTCCCGGCAACAGCAAGTGGTTCTAGGTTGTGGCATGGTGACATAACGTCTCCGTTCCCTCCATCAGGGAACGCGGGTTACATATGTAACCGAGACGTTCCCTATCTGTCGGTCACTACGAGTAATGTTGTGACGACATTAGGGGTCTAGGGGTAAAATGCCGCAACCTGAACACAAGCTGCTGTTCCGTCCACAAAACGTTTTTGGAAGGGATTTCAACCTTCAGTGAAAGATTGCTTAAAATCTTCCCTATTTGTTTTTTCAGCCTGGCGGAACGATGGGGAAGCGAGCCTTCAGGAAAAGGTTGTTACGGAGACCACATCCTACCCGAAAGGGGGCAGTACTACATGTGGAATAGGTCTCTGAGGCAGGTCCTACCTTAGAGTAGGGATGTAACAACTGCCAGAAGAGACTGACAGAGTGGGTCTGTCAAGGGAAGGCACGGGTTTCCAAGAGGGAAACCTTACCGTGGAAGAATACACATATAGGATTGCCCACAGGGAATCAAGCCAAATGGACACCTAGCCCAGTACAGGGGCTGACCGGAACTCCGGGCATGGTAACACCAGTACTGGGCCTGGCATCAGACTGCTCCGCCAAGTCTGACTACCGGGGGGTGCTAGAGGATGCTCGACCAGGGTTCGCTAACCGGGGAACTCTACTGGGAGAAGAAAGGCGCTCACATCCCCATGTGAGGGGGAATGGCGCAAGCAAGCGTGACACCGAGCCAGTTCTTCCCGCCAATTACCTGTTACCCACACGGGAAGAAACCTCTACACAAAAGTTGTAAAACTTTGCAAAGGTGTTATGTGTCGCTCAGCCCGCAGCGAGGCACCATGCACCAGTGCACAGGAGGAGGCAACACTCCGAGTGAGTGTCACCCCCAGGGGGCACGGCTCGCCTTGGGATTGGTACGCCAAGGCGATGGCATCCACTATCCAGTGGGCCAACCTCTGCTTGGAGACAGCCTTCCCTTTCTGCTGACCTTCATAGGAGACAAGTAGCTGCTCAGAGCTTCTGAAGCTCTGGGTACAGTCCACGTAAATGCGTAACACTCTTACGGGACACAGCAACACCAAGGCTGGATCTGCCAATGGGGGCAGCGCTTGCAAGTTCACCACCTGGTCTCGGAATGGAGTGGTGGGAACCTTGGGCACGTAACCAGGCCGGGGTCTCAGGACAACGTGAGAGTAGGCCGGCCCGAACACAAGGCACTCTGCATTTACCGAGAATGCTTGGAGGTCCCCGACCCTCTTGATGGAAGTGAGCGCGATCAGGAGCGTTGTGTTAACAGTCAGGAACTTTAGCTCGACTGATTCAAGCGGCTCAAAGGGATCCCTCTGAAGTCCAGCCAGGACAACAGAGAGATCCTAGGAGGATATCAGGGGTGTCCTAAGAGGATTTAACATTCTGGCACCCCTCAGGTCAAAAGTCACGCTTCCCCAGGGACCGGCCGTCCACTGCATCGTGATGTGCTGCAATAGCAGCAACATACACATTCAAGGTGGTGGGTGACAACCTACGTTCCAACCTTTCTTGCAGGAAAGAAAGCATGAATCTAATCGAGCATCTCCGGGGGTCTTCTCGGTGAGAAGGACACCAATTCAACAGACTCCACTTCAAAGCATAGGCTTGCCTCACTCAGGTCTGCCGCATCCCGTCCAGGAGCCACACATGGAGGTTCCAGAGATCTGGGCGTGGGTGCCATATAGTGCCCAACCCCTGAGGAAGGAGCGCCAGGGAGGGGCTGTCGCAAGGAGCATGAGTTCCGAAACCAGGTTCGGGTGGGCCAGTAAGGCGCAACCAGCAGGACCTGTTCCTCATCCTCCCTGACCTTGCACAGAGTATGTGCGAGCAGGCTCACTAGGGAAAACACATACTTGCGTAGAGCCCGGGGCCAGCTGTGTACCAGTGCATCGTGCCCAGGGGGTGCCTGGGTCAGGGAATAGTACAGCTGGCAAGCAAACCCCGAAGCTGTCCAGGACACCGAGGCTGCCTGCCCATTGCACGTAGCGCCCCATCCCGTATTGGAGGCATCTGTTGTGACAATGACACTTTGTTCTAAGGGCACCCCGGCCCGTAGAAAAGCAAGGACCGACCAGGGGCTGAATAGGCGGGGACACATCGGTGTGATGGTGACACGATATTTACCGCAGCGCCATGCCCATCTTGGGACTCGGGAGTGTAACCAGTGCTGAAGTGGTCTCATATGAACATATGAAGCAATCCGAGCGGCATGACTGTGGCTGTGGATGCCATATGCCCCAGGAGCCTCTGAAAGTGTTTCAGTGGTACCACCGTCCTGCCTCTGAAGGAACTCAGGCAGCTCAGTACTGACTGGGCACGTTCTTTGGTGAGATGTGCCATCATACTCACCAAGTCTAACTCCATACCGAGAAAAGAGATTCTCTGCACGGGGGAGAGCTTGCTCTTCTCTCGGTTGACCTGAAGCCCCAACTGACTGAGGTGCTGGAGCACCAAGTCCCTGTGAACGCACAACTCCTCTCGCTACCAGGCCATGATGAGCCAGTCGTCAAGATAGTTGAGGATCCCGATGTCAACATCCCATAGAGGGGCAAGGGCGCCCTCTGTGACTTTTGTGAAGACACGGGGGGACAGGGAGAGCCCAAAGGGGAGGATCTTGTACTGCAATGCCCGACCCTTGAACGCAAACCGTAGGAACGGTCTGTGTCAAGGAAGGATCGAGACATGAAAGTATGCGTCCTTCAGGTTGATCGCTGCACACCAATCCTGGGCTTGAACGCATTTGATAATACGTTTCTGCATCAACCTCATGCATCAAGCTTGTGAAGGGCTTGATTCAAGACTCACAGATCCAAGATAGGTCGAAGGCCACCGCTTTTCTTGGTTATGATGAAGTAAGGGCTGTAAAACCCCTTCCTCATCTCGGCTGGAGGGACCGGCTTGATTGCATCCTTCACCAGTAGGACAAAATCTCCTTGTGCAAGAGATTGAGTCAGCGGCGGAACAGAAAGAAAATGAAACAAAAGATTCTCTGCCCGGCCCTCCTCCGGGGGAAGGAGCGGCGCTGTCCTCGCCACTTCCTGAAGAGCAGTCTCCCACATCTCCGGGTTGCCCGTGTCAGGGCCGCTTCGTCGTCTTCTTGGAGGACTTAGCATCCGGGTGCGACACAGAGGGCGCCACTCTCCTGCGTGGGGCTCAACGCGCCGGCCTCGACAGTGTCTCAGCACAGGCAGAGCCGGTGTGGAGTAGTCAGGAAGGCACCCACGGCGACGAGCAGGCTGAGATGAGGCCCGCAATGGAATGGTGGCAGCTGGAGGGTCACGTCAGGGCAAGATGTGTTGAATGGCCTCAGTCTGCTTTTGTACTGCCGAAAAGTGCTGGGCAAAGTCCTCGACAGTGTCGTCGAACAGGCCAGCCTGGGAAATGGGAGCGTCAAGAAAGCGTACTTTGTCAACGTCTCTCATCTCAGCAAGGTTGAGCCAGAGATGGTGCTCCTGAACCACCAGAGTGGACATCGCCTTCCCGAGGGACCGCCCTGTGACTTTCGTCCCCCGGAGGGCGAAGTCAGTTTCCGTGCGCAGCTCCTGCATCAACCTCGGGTTGGTATTACCCTCGTGCATTTGTTTGAGTGCCTTGGCTTGATGTACCTGCAGGATCACCATAGCATGCAGGGCAGAGGCATCTTGGCCTGCAGCACTGTAAACTTTGGCAGCGAGAACCGGCGACAGCTTACAGGTTTTGGATGGGAGACGTGGATGATTTCTCTAAGTGGTGGCGTTTTGCAGGCACAAGTGCACCGCAACCGCTTTCTCCACCTGGGAAATGTCCACGTACCCCCTGGCTGCTCCGCCATCGAGGGTAGTGAGGATGGAAGAGGGAGACGAGTAGCTTCTGGCCGTAGGTCTTCATCACCTCTTCATGGACCTCCGGGAAGAAAGGAACCGGAGCAGAACGCGGTTGTGAGCCGCGCTCCGCACCGAGAAACCAATCATCCAGCCGCCAGCGCTCAGGGCTGGGCGGTGTAGTCACCTCCAGCCTGATGCTCACAGCTGCCTGGGTAAGCATGGCCGACAGCTCTGGGTCCGATTCGGCAGTAGCGACAACACCCGAGGGGTCTGCTCCACTCCCCTTGAGGAGGGAGAGACGTGATTGCAGCGATGTCATGGTCATACGCCCACAATAGACGCTTGACTTATCCACGAGCGCCGCTTCAGTGTGCTGAAGGTCCAGACACTGTAGACAGCAATCGTGGCCATCGACAGAGGACAGGAAACGACCATATCCAGAAGGACACGGACGAAACGGTATTTTGAAAAAGATGCAAATTGTCCATGATTTGCTCTTTTAAAGGAAACTGCTCTTTTAGCTGAGGTGCCCAGGGGAATCACTGCTGACAGGGACACCGCTGTAACGTGCCGTAACACCAACCAGGAACAGCCTCCGCAACACAAAGTTGAAAGCTTTGTAGTGAGTATTGCATTCACCACTCGGCTCCGAAGCAAAAATCTGAGTAGATGCACGCTGTTGCCTTATATACCCGTGTGCACGGGGAGTGTCTCAGCATGCAAAATCCACTAGCCAATTCTCATTGGCGTTTTTTTCTAAAACTCAGAGATGATTGGGCTCGCAAGTTAGACCCCTAACGTCGTCCCGACATAACTCGTAGTGACCGACAGATAGGGAACCCATTCCACAAAGTTCCTGCTACACAGCTTTTGTGCTGATATTAATGTCAGTGGAAGTTTGGAACTCTTCAGCTATTGCATCAGCAGAGTGTTGGCAACTTTTACAAGCCACACAGCACTTGGTGACCCCTGTTCTTTGACTTCAAAGAACAGGGTGCAGCACGTTAGCATTCGATAGCCGGTTAGCTTGTCATTCGCGTTTCCATTCACGTTTCTATTCGCGTCTGTTGCTGTTTTTATTTTCTTGCTCTGTTTCTTTTCTCTCTCGCTCCATTTTTTCACGAGTTCATCAAACAACAGTGGTAAGTCAGAATCATTCATCAGTCACGGTGAGTAATGGCTTCTTCTCCTTTTATTGTTGTTTGCACCGCTTGCCACATGTATAGTTTATCTCTCTCTGTCAGCGGCGAGGGATTCACATGTGATAAATGCAGGGAAATAGTTAGGCTGACAGAGAAGAATTCAGAATTAGAGACACGCATCCAAACTTTAATTGAGGATAGTAAGAATGTGAGGGCTGTAGATACGGCATTGGATGCGACTAGCTCAGGGAGTCTGGTTACAGAGCCCGTGCAGCAGGGCGACTGGGTGACTGTGAGGCAGCATAGTTGCGGGTCAAAACACCGCT
>NW_015536528.1:211464-214850 GCF_001515605.1 Sinocyclocheilus anshuiensis
GCTCAGGGAGTCCTGTACATTGTTCGGTTCCAGTTGCAGAGCCTCTGCAGCAGGACGATTGGGTGACTGTGAGGCGGCATTGTCGCGGGTCAAAACACCGCTCTTCCATTCCGATCAAAACATCAAACAGGTTCTCCCCACTCAGTAATGCACCCACTGAGAAACCTGATCGAAGTGCTCTAGTTATTGACGATTCTATTGTACGGATCGTGACTATAGAGACACTAGCCACCATAGTCCAATGTTTACCGGGAGCCAGAGCGCCTGACATCTTGACAAATTTAAAAGTGGTGGCTAATGCTAAACGTAAATTCAGTAAGATTATTATTCACGCTGGTGCTAATGATGTTCGACGTCGCCAGTCGGAGATCACTAAAAATAATATTAAAGAGGTGTGTGAACTTGCAAGTACGATGTCAGACACTGTAATATGCTTTGTAGTGTCCCCTCGTTGCTTACCGTGGTGATGAGATACATAGCAGACTGTCATCACACAGTGGCTGGATGTCTAAGTGGTGCCTGCAGAAGGTTTCATAGACAATTGGACGAGTTTTTGGGGCAGACCTGACCTGTTGAAAAGAGATGGTCTTCATCCCTCCTGGGGTGGTGCCGCTGTTCTGTATAGAAATATGACTCATAGTCTTAGAGTTTGCATTTGACTAACTGTCCCAGGTCAGGAAGCAGACAGACTGGCTAAACCGACCGTCTGCTAGCTGCCTCACGTCACAGAAATCAGTTAATTCTCAGCACATAGAGACTCTTTCACCTAGATATCACCCTATAGAGACTGTGACTGTTCCCCCGAACTAGAAAATACAAAAAAACATCCAATCCAATTTAAGAGTAACAATTTAATTGATGTTCATAAAATAAAAAAAACAGATGTAATATGGATAAACAAATGATAAAGCTTGGCTTATTGAATATCAGGTCCCTTTCTACGAAAGCACTTTTTATAAATGATATGATCACTGATCATAACCTAGATGTGCTCTGTTTGACAGAAACCTGGCTAAAACCAGATGATTACATTATTTTAAACGAGTCTACCCCCCAGGATTACTGTTATAAACATGAGCCGCATCCAAAAGGTAAAGGGGGAGGTGTTGCTACAATTTATAACAATATTTTCAGTCTTTCTCAGAGGGCGGGCTTCAAGTATAACTCGTTTGAAGTAATGGTGCTTCATATAACATTATCCAGAGAAACAAGTGTTAAGGCCCCGATATACTTCAAACAAAGTTATTTTTCGCTCTTCGTTTGAGGGCAAAAAGAAGTTCGAAAAGGCTAAGTGATGGTATACTGTTTTCGAACATTCCGACACCCTCACACTGCTGGAGGTGGGGTTGTAAACATGTGTCACGCCGCCCGCGTGTACCCCTTAAACATAACAAGGATGGATTCTATGAGAGAAGAACAGTTTCATAAACATCTGGCAGTAGCATTGATCTATTCAATGGCAAAGAAAAAGAACAAGAACAAGCGACGTAGATGGTATGTGCTTCCACTTAACGAAAACAGAAAGAATGACGGCGAGTTTGCCCTTTTTATTCAGCAAATGCGGAGCACAGATGAGGAAGTGCATTTTTCATACTTCAGAATGTGCGCCGCGTGGTTTGACGATCTCATGAAAAGGATATCGCCATATGTGAAACATGCAAAAACACACAGGACACAGATTTCCACTACGGAGAGACTGGCCTTGACACCCCAAGTACTAGCTTGTGGGGCCATGCAACAAAGTGTGGCTGAAACATTCAAGATTGGACGGTGCACAGCCCGCAAGATAGTCGCGGAGATGTGTTCTCCTGTCTGGCCTCAGTGGAATGAGATACGAACAGGGAAAAAAAATAATAAAAATCGCACGTCAAAGAAGGTGGAGTTCATGACCACACCCACCGACTGCGTAATCGCCACGGACCAATGGTAGCTCAAAGGTGTTTAGGAGGCAAAACAAACTCCCCCAAAAAGTTTGCTTTGGTGAGCGGTTTCGAACTGCCAAAACAAACTCAAAACGAACTTCGTTTATGCCTGATTTTGTTCGAAATGACATCATTTCAGTTTGTTCTTTGATTTCGTTTGAAGTATATAGGGGCCTTTAATGATAAATCCCCTGTGATGTTTGTACTGGCTACTGTATAACAGGCCACCAGGGCACCATACAGACTTTATTAAATAATTTGCTGATTTTATATACGAGTTAGTGCTGGCTGCAGATAAAGTTTTAATTGTTGGTGATTTTAATATCCATGTTGATAATGAAAAAGATGCATTGGGATCAGTATTCATAGACATTTTGAACTCTATTGGGGTTGGACAACACGTGTCAGGACCTACTCATTTTCGAAATCATACTCTAGATTTAATACTGTCACATGGAATTGATGTTGATGGTGTTGAAATTATGCAGCCACGCGATGATATCTCAGATCATTATGAGTCTTGTGCAAACTTCATATAGCTAAAACTGAAAATTCTACTCCTTGTTACAAGTATGGTAGAACCATCACTTCTACCACAAAAGACTGCTTTGTAAGTAATCTTCCTGATTTATCTAAATTCCTCAGCATATCCAATACCCCAGAACAACTTGATGATGTAACAGAAACTATGGACTCTCTCTTTTCTAGCATTTTACATACGGTTGCTCCTTTACGCTTAAGGAAGATTAAGTTAAACAGTCTGACACTGGTATAATGAGCACACTCTCACCTTAAAAAGAGCAGCCCGGAAAATGAAGCGCAGCTGGAGGAAATCAAAACTAGATGTATTTCGTATTACTTGGCAGAAAAGTACCTTATCCTAGAGAAAAGCATTAAAAACTGCTAGATCTGATTACTTTTCTTCTCTTTTATAAAGCAGTAATGACTTTATGAACTACATTACTTCCAATATCGATACTATTAGAGATAAAATTGTAACCATGCAGCCGTCAGCTACAGTATCGCATCAGATAGTGTGCTATAGATCCCCTGAGGAACAATTCCACTCATTCTCTACTATAGGAGAGGAAGAGTTGTATAAAATTGTTAAATCATCTAAACCAACAACATATATGTTAGACCCTATTCCATCTAAGCTCCTAAAAGAGATGCTTCCAGAAGTCATAGATCCTCTTCTTACTATTATTAATTCGTCATAGTAATAAGGATATGTACCCAAAACCTTCAAACTGGCTGTTATTAAGCCTCTCATCAAAAAAAACACAACTTGACCCCAAAGAACTAGTTAATTACAGTTAATTATCTCGAATCTCCCTTTTCTGTCAAAGATACTAGAAAAGGTAGTATCCTCACATTTATATTCCTTCTTAGAGAAAAATGGTATCTGTGAGGATTTCCAGTCAGGATTTAGACCGTATCATAGTACTGAGACTGCTCTAATTA
>NW_015536528.1:215836-220824 GCF_001515605.1 Sinocyclocheilus anshuiensis
TAAACCAACAACATGTATGTTAGACCCTATTCCATCTAAGCTCCTAAAAGAGGTGCTTCCATAAGTCATAGATCCTCTTATGACTATTATTAATTGATCATTGTCATTAGGATATGTCCCCAAAACCTTCAAACTGGCTGTTATTAAGCCTCTCATCAAAAAAAACACAACTTGACCCCAAAGAACTAGTTAATTACAGTTAATTATCTCGAATCTCCCTTTTCTGTCAAAGATACTAGAAAAGGTAGTATCCTCACATTTATATTCCTTCTTAGAGAAAAATGGTATCTGTTCTGGTATCTGGTATCTATTTAGACCGTATCATAGTACTAAAACTGCTCTCATTAGAGTTACAAATGACCTGCTCTTATCATCTGATTGTGGTTGTATCTCTCTATTAGTCCTACTGGATCTTAGCGCTGCGTTCGACACTATTGACCACAACATTCTTCTGAATAGACTAGAAAACTTTGTTGGCATTAGTGAAAGTGCATTAACATGGTTCAAATCGTACATATCTGACCACCATCAATTCGTAGCAGTGAATGAAGAGGTATCATATCGATCACAGGTGCAGTATGGAGCAGAGATGTTCACAAATCTTTAACTTGGAGTCAGAGTCAAGTCTGAAGTCTTTTAACCTGGATGGATGCCGGGGTGCGGATGCGGTCTTCCTTTTCCTAGAGTCTGAGTCAAGTCTGAAGTCTATAAAAATGCGACTCGAGTGCGACTTGAGTCCGAGTCACTAACGCGAGTGCCCATCTCTGGTATAGAGTACCTCAAGGCTCAGTACTAGGGCCGTTACTTTTCACGCTTTACATGTTAACCTTGAGAGATATCAGCTATCAGTTAGCGTTCACTGTTATGCTGATGATACTCAGCTCTATATTTCTTCGCGGCCCGGCGAAACATACCAATTTGAAAAACTAACGGAATGCATAGTCGATATAAAAAACTGGATGACGAATAATTTCTTACAGCTAAATTCTGAAAAAAAACAGAGGTGTTAATTATCAGACCTAAAACCTCCGCATGTAATAACCTAGAACACTGTGTAACACTTGATGTCTGCTCTGTCAATTCTTCGTCATCAGTTAGGAACCTTGGTGTGCTATTTGATTGCAATCTTTCCTTTGAAAGCCACGTTTCTAGCATTTGTAAAACTGCATTTTTCCATCTCAAAAATATATCTAAATTTGTTAAAAGCGCTATATAAATAAAGGTGACTTCACATGGTCTTCCACTTAATGGCTGAGCTGCTGCTGTTCTTAAATACTACCACTTTCCAATAATACCACTTACAGTTGATTTTGGAATATTTAGCATGGATGATTTTCACAGATGTTTATAAATGCAGACTGCATGGCTAAGTGATTGATTTTATAGACCTGTGGTAATAGGTCTGATTGAATCACCTGAATTCAATAATTAGGAGATGTCTTCTTTATATTGCTAGACAGTTGCCAGGGAGATATTTAAAGTCTACTGGCCTTTCTGAGTCAAAAAGCCCAACTCCTCCCTCTACTTTAGAATATCTTGAGGATGGGAAATAACACATGTTGTGGCAAAAACAATTATTAACAAATAGCATCACAGTGTAAGAGACAAGGAATCAAATTATATTTAAGGAAAGAAGTTTATTTTCCTTAAAGAGGTATGTTCACAATGTTTCAGCAGCTACCCTGAAACACAACAGACCTAAAATCACACTGAAAACAGACAGCCTTATTATACTGTTATCACCCCCCACTTCTTACAAGGTTCCTTCTCTGTAATTTTCCACTTAACCCCGTAAACCAAACCTAGCTGTTTTTAGAAAAAACAATGGTCCTTCTAACCCCCTGGGCTTTTATTATCTTCACATCTGTGAGGTCAACAACCCCTCTGTCTTTCCTGCACTAAAGAGTTCAAAGACTCTTTCTGATCATTTGTTTTTACTGTGTGTTTGTGTGCCTTCACACCCGTGAGGTCAAAAGGTCTTTATTTATGAACCCCTCTGTCTTTCCTGATTAAATTACCTGTACTAAAGACTTCAAAGGCTCTCTGTTTTACTGTGTGGTGTCTCTGTTGCATTTCAGGTGACATATGTATACATATTGAGAGAGAAACACAAGTTTTTATTTATATATACATATAAATAAAAAAAAACCCCCACAATGTCTAAGAAAGTAAATAAGAAAGAGTAAAACATTAATTTTCCTACAACACACACAATAACAAAATTAACTATTTAAATTTGGGGGTGGATTATTTCTTTAATATTACTCAAGTTATTTTTCTTAAAGAAATAAGTATTGTTTTAATCAGAAAGGTTTCATAATAAATTAAATCAATGTATTGTTGTTTCCACAACAAATCCATTGCCGTTTCCACAAAAATATTTAGCAGCATTGATAATGTAGCAAATTAGCTAAAAAGGGATATGTATATAAATAATTACAATTAATTGTAATTAATTATAATTATTTATCTAAGCTGCCAGAAGTAACTGTATGATAATTAAAATTACAATTAACTAATCTGTATGTCCAGCTAACATTTTGTGTAATTTCATATCAACTCTAAAAAATGTTATTTTCGTGGCCTCAGAAAATAGCTTTCTTACAGTACTAATGCATTAGAGCATGTAACAAGACTGGCTCATCAAAGTGACTTTGTTTACAAGCAATGACCAGAGAAACCAAACTCATGAAATTATGCACAAAAGTTTTATTAACTAAAACACTAACAATAGGGATGTAACGATTCACTCAACTCACGATTCGATTTGATTTACGATACTGATTTCATAATTCGATTTTCTCAAGATTTATTTTTTAAACAAAATTAGATTTAAGACAAATTGTAAATGAAAAGGTGTCCTTTTATAATTGCTTGGACACAATGCTGCACATTATTTTGTGAAACAGATACATGTCAAATGACAAAACTAAATTGAAATGTTAAAGGATACATACATATTATGCCCCTTTGTATAATATGTAATATAAGTCTCTGGTGTCCCCAGAATGTGTCTGTGAAGTTTCAGCTCAAAATACTACACAGATAATTTATTATATCATTTTGAAAATGCCTATTTTGAGTGGAAGCAGAAACACGCTGTTTTTCAGGCCTGTCTCTTTAAATGCAAATCAGCTGCTGTTCCCTGCCCCCTTTTCCAGAATAGAGCTGCACCATTACAACTCGGACCTGCTAAAAAAATCCATCTGTTTTGGTTCTGATTATCATGTTTATCGTGCTGAAATCATGCGTTTTAAACAATATTAGTTTAAACTTCTGATATATGGTTTTCTGAGTGCACATGGACAGAAAGCGGCTGTCACAGCATGTGAGTACTAAACTAAATTCTCATTCACACACAAGTTTACGTTAAAAACACACAAGTTACAAAAACAGTCGGTTATGTCTTTGAAGGTAAAGAACTGGGAAATAAATTGCATGTTTATTTTAGATCTGTGTGGCAGCAGCAATATACATTAAATCAATAAATCCACTGCTCTCTTGTCTCCTCTGAGGCTGGGTCTCTAAATAGTGTTCTGTGCTCGTCAAAAAACCCCTCTTCATATAAACAAAGGCTTTGCCTGTGCTCTTTCCATTCACAATTAGAGGCAGCCACTGCATTTGAATCACAATCCAAACAAAGATACCGAATATATGCAGCATGAGCAGTTTTTTTTTAATCTAAATTAGATTGTATAATTTGAAATTTGAAAACAAAAACAGAATGCTCTGACTTTAGTTTTGTGAAACTATACTACATAAAACATCTGCACAAAACAAAGACAGCAGCTCTGAATCTCTTACAGCAGGTGGCGCTTATGGAACAGCAGAAATACAGCATTTCCTTGGTTACCACTGTAAACAAAGCAGTGCAGCGCTTATGAACGCTGCTTTAATATGCATTATACAATGACGAGATGAAAAAAAAAAATCATCTAAACATTTTTAAAGACAGTCAGTTCCCCTAAGAGATACATTCATATAAACTCCAAACCCCAAATGTATCACGATTTGTTTAACATCTCAACCGATTTGAATCGTCTCATATTTGTATCGATTTTCATCCAGCACGCGGTGAATCGTAACATCCCTAACTAACACATAACTAGTCTAAACAAACATATACTCTCACTCACATGTAGATACATAGAGAAAAAGGAAACTAAAAGTGAATGAATGAAATGGTTATAGAAACCAGGGAATGAAGCTATGGAAAAAGAGTAAATTAACCACCTGAGTGAACTACCAGTGCCTTTGTAACAAAGTGGTCAGCCACTTACACTAAACCTCTGTTTAGCTTAGTTAAAGGGGCCATATGATGCAATTTCAAGTTTTCCTTTCTCTTTGGAGTGTTACAAGCTGTTTGTGCATAGATAAGATCCCTAAAGTTGCAAAGACTAAAGTCTCAAACCCAAAGAGATATTCTTTATAAAATATCTCGTTTTATAAAATACTCGTCCACGCCCTCCTAAAACACCTTCCCAGTGTGTGGGAAGATTTGCATAACACCGCCCAAATGTTCACGCAAAGAAGAAGGTGTAACTTTGATTCTCGCTGTAGTATTGTTGCCGCCGCCGCCATGTCGTGGAGACGCTGTGTGTTTCGTTGTGAAAGTGAAACTACTTTGTTTGGCCTTCCAAAAGAGGACACAACTAGAAATCAGTGGTTAAGTTGTATTTAAAACACTGTTCCAGAACAGTTCAACCCAAATATTCAGATGTGTGCAGCACATTTTACAGAGGACTGTTTCTTGAACCTGGGAGAGTAGCCTACAATGCCATCTGTGCACAAAGGCTGTTTCTATAAAGTGGGGCAATTCCAACTTTGCAAGGACAGTCTAGTGCTTCTGACTCACAACGTACGTTTTCATATTTAAAGACTTTGCAACTGATGATTCAAACGCGAGTTTTGGGCAGTAAAGTAGCGCTTGTTGTTTGTCGTTTCTCCGATCACAAATGCAGACATGGTTTTATGTTTACGCGGCGCGA
>NW_015536528.1:221079-228918 GCF_001515605.1 Sinocyclocheilus anshuiensis
TTGTAATGGGTTTTATTGGTTTTGTCTCATCGCGCCGGGACATGGTATCACAGTATGGTAAGGGGCGTAACATTTCCGTCCGACGATTGAGGTATTCGGCCAATCACAACGTACTGGATAACTGGCCAATCAGCGTACATCTCGCTTTTCAAAACGATGAGCTTTGTAAAAATTGACGCGTTTCAGAAAGGCAGGGCATAGAGGAGCAACAATAATGTACAGTATGTGGGAAATAATGTGTTTTTTTAACCTTAAACCGCATAAACACATTGCATTACACCAAATACACCAAATAATGTTCTTTTTAGCAACGTCATATGACCCCTTTAAATGTACGATATTTGCCATTGAGCCAGCGTCAGAATGCAATCTCGGATGGAAGTCTTGATCGTTTGTTTGCTTGAGATGTTGAAGTTTCTTCTGCAGTTTCTTCCGGGCTGAGGACTGGCGAACTTGCGAAGAAATAAGCCTGACTCTGTGGAGAGTTCTCTCCCAGGCGGAAAGTTGCAAATAACTATGTATCTGTTTCAAAGCGAATTAAGTGAGAGTAAAACACTCTCTAAATTATTTTGGGTCGTAAAAGCCATCTAACCTTGCTAAGATGTCTTTGCTGCTATGGTAACCAGAGGCCTGTTCTGCCTCTGGGTGTTAGTCGTGGCTTGGGGGCATTTCACAGACATCCTGACACCCACTCCAGTTGAGTGGTGTATTGGGATATTTGTTAAATATAACAAATAATAATGTGTCTGATTTGTTCAGCCGTTACAATAATAATAATAAATGATTATTGAGCATCAAATTAGCATATTAGAATGATTTTTGAAAGATCTTGTGACACTTAAGATTGGAGTAATGGCAGCTGAAAATTCAGCTTTGCCATCATAAGAATAAATTACATTTGATTACATTGATAAAAAGCTGTATTTCTTATGAAAATGCAGCCTTGGTGAATGGAACCTTGTTTTCACAACAGGATTAAAAAATAAAGGAAAATAAAAAAAATAGCAACTTTTTATCTCATAATTCAGATTCCCCCCCCTCTCAGAATTCTAAATTAAGTATAAAAACTCAAAATTGTGAGATATACACTTACATATAAACTGGCAATTCTGAGAAGAAAAATCCAGATTGTAAGAAATCAAATCACAAATGTGAAAAAAGGTCAGAATTTTGAGATAAAAAGTAGCAATTATATTTTGATTTAGATTTATTCAATGGCAGAAAAATTGAGATGTAATCTCAGAATCCTGAGAAGAAAGTCAGAAAAGTGAGATAAACTCAACTGCAAAGTGTAAACTCTGAACTGCAAGAAAAAAGTTAGAATTTTGAGTTTACATCTGACAATTACCATCTTTTAAATCAGTTTTATTCTGATTTGTTTACATGTCAGAATAATAGTCATGGCCAAAAGTTTTGGCAGTGACATACATTCTGTGTTTTGCAAAGTTTGCTGCTTCAGTATTTGTAGATTATTTTTCCACAGGTTTATAAGCATATCATACGTTTTAAAGGCTTTTATTGGCAAAAAATATGAGTCAATATTTACAGTGTTGACCCTTGTTCTTCATAACCTCTGCAATTCGCTCTGGCATGCTGGATATTAGATTCTGGGCCAAATCCTGACTGATGGCGATCCATTCTTGCCTTATTGATTCTCAGAGTTGATCACAATTTGTGGGCTTCTGCTTGTCAACTCGCCTATTGAGGACTGACCACAGGTTCTCTATGGGATTGAGATCCGGGGAGTTGCCTGGCCAAGGATCCAAAATTTCAATGTAATGATCTTCGAGCCACTTCTTTATCACTCTTGCTTTGCGACATGGTGCTCCATGATGCTGGAAAATGCACAGATCATCACCAAATTGCTCATGGATCGTTGGAAGAAGTCACTCTTGCAGGACGTTTTGATACCATTCTTTATTCATGGCAGTGTTTTTGGGCAGAATTATGAGAGTGCCCACTCCCTTGGTTGAAAAGCAACCCCACACATGGATGGTCTCAGGATGCTTCACTGTTGGCATGTCACAGGATGCACACTCACCTCTCTTCTCCGACCAATCAATTTTTCAGGTGTCCCAAACAGTCGGAAGGGAGCTTCATCAGAGAAAATAACTTTGCACCAGTCCTCTGCTGTCCAATCCTTGTATTTCCTGCAGAATTTCAGTCTGTCCTTGACGTTTTTCTTGGAGAGAAGTGGCTTCTTTGCTGCCCTTCTTGACACCAGGCCGTTGTCCAAAAGTCTTGGCCTCACAAGAAGAACACAATGATTGGAAGCGCTTTTTCCCTCCTTTTATAGCAATCAGTCTGACTAGTACTAGTACTAGTACTAACCTGACTAGTACTCATTCACACTTTCACATGTGCTGCTGATATGATTAGTCAATTAATGTTAGCTGGTCATTTTGTGTCAGGATCAAAAAACAGTTAAATTTTTTATTTTTTTTGTGAAAAGTTCTCTCTTTTTTTGGCCAATTAAGCTTTTAGCAATTATTTAAAATGCATCTGAGCATTCTACACAATAATCTAGAAACAATGTAAATGAACACCACAACAGCTTAAGCAGCAAACTTTGCAAAACACAAAATTTATGTCACTGCAAAAACCTTTGGCCATGACTGGACATCTCTTATTTCAAAAACTATAAAAAATATATTTTGAACAGTAGTATATATCGCAATACTGTTTGACTATATTATCAGTACTGAAATATGTATTTTAGTTTATTAGAAAATTTCAGTCAGTTAAATGGAGAATTAACCTCACTTTACCTGGTGCTCCAGGTGACATATTTGTGGTGCAGTGGGACAACGTGAGGCTGAAAGATCGAGAGACTGAAGGAGCTTTCACCTTCCAGACTGTTCTCTGTCATAACGGGACCATTGTTTTCAGCTACAAAGACGTAAGTCAGGTTCTGCAGTTTAACCAAGATCAATTCAGCACACATATAGCCAGCTGTTGAAATGCTGAGTATTACTATGAAAATGTAATCACCACTTAGAGTTGTTTTCATCAAAACATTGTGAAATAAATTGCTCACAGCCCCATTACCATTGCATATCAAATTTACAAAAGAAGAGTGAATATGATATTGATAGTGTCCAGTTTCCTTCTTTTGACTTTTCATAACAGGTTCCTTTGCCTGTGGAGAAAATCAACTCCACTGAGCATCATTTATGTCACTGCAAAAACCTTTGGCCATGACTGGACATCTTATTTCAAAAACTATAAAAAAAATATTTTGAACAGTAGTATATATCGCAATACTGTTTGACTATATTATCAGTACTGAAATATGTATTTTAGTTTATTAGAAAATTTCAGTCAGTTAAATGGAGAATTAACCTCACTTTACCTGGTGCTCCAGGTGACATATTTGTGGTGCAGTGGGACAACGTGAGGCTGAAAGATCGAGAGACTGAAGGAGCTTTCACCTTCCAGACTGTTCTCTGTCATAACGGGACCATTGTTTTCAGCTACAAAGACGTAAGTCAGGTTCTGCAGTTTAACCAAGATCAATTCAGCACACATATAGCCAGCTGTTGAAATGCTGAGTATTACTATGAAAATGTAATCACCACTTAGAGTTGTTTTCATCAAAACATTGTGAAATAAATTGCTCACAGCCCCATTACCATTGCATATCAAATTTACAAAAGAAGAGTGAATATGATATTGATAGTGTCCAGTTTCCTTCTTTTGACTTTTCATAACAGGTTCCTTTGCCTGTGGAGAAAATCAACTCCACTGAGCATCCAGTGAAAGTGGGACTCTCTGATGCCTTCATGGCTCTTTTGTCTTCTCCACAGTCTCCAGGTCAATTGAGACCTTTAATTTATGGTACATTTACACTGTTATCCTTTTAACCAATACTTCATTGATGTGTCATCAACAGGCGCTAAACGGCAGACTATTTATGAGTACCATCGGGTGGAGATTGACACAACAAAGATTGTCAATATCTCAGCATTTGAGTTTACCCCCTTACCAAGTGAGTAAATCGATCACAGCTTGCCCTTCTCTTCTTTACAACAATCACAATTGCTCACATTGAAAACAAATATTCATGAATTTGACTATTTACAGATTTGCACCCTGACATTAGACATTATATCCTGTTTTATGCTAGCCTGCCTCCAGCACAATTCCTGTGAACAATGTATCCAGTCCAACCTGACATCAGGCTGTGGGTGGTGCAATACTCTACAAAGGTAGCAGCATTAGATCTGAGTATCTGCTGTGTGTTTCTGCAGAATTCAGGTAAGGCATTTGTTCTCTCTTGACAGCTGAATGTATGCATCAATAATCTTTCAGGTGTTCGACTGGAATAGACCGATACAGGCAAGAATGGCTGGACTACAGTTGCTCTGAGGAGGTATGGACAACGAGTCACCAAATATGCCTAAAGATGGTACTCAACCAGAATTAGCTTTTTACTGCTGTGGGTACTGCTGCTGCCGCATCTGCAAAATCCAGTTGCAGTCTTTGACGGCTCAGTGGCGCTTTAACCATAGACTTTGACAAGTTAGCAGACAAACGCTCCAACGTGCAGTTTCATGAGTAGCAGTCAGCTTTGCCTTGCCAATGGACTAGATTTCTCAGCTGCAGTCAGCTAATAATCTAAGAAAAAAACTAAGGTTAAAAAAAATTCATATTCACAGAAGCAAATTACTAACTTATTTGCATTTGTTATTTAGAATGAAATGAGAGCAGCGCACTTTATCCATCTCACTCCACAATAATACAAGTAATCATATATAAAACTCGACAAGTGATCACACTGCATTTGATGTGGAAAACTAATAGCATAATTTTTGTTCATGGGGAAACCCCAACCCCACATAAGAAGTATTAAAATTATTAATTATTATATATATATATATATATATATATAAAGAATTCACTGTAATAAGAACTGCAATGACTTTTTAAAGTTGTTCTGAATTTTGATCCAAAGCACAATCATTCATTATTCTTTACTGTCACTATTAGTCCTGCAGATTCAGTCTTTCACATATTCCATAGCTTATTGTGAATATAAACCTTCAGTTTTGGACACCGCAAAGCTAAAGTGCACCCTATTTCTGCGTTTGGAAATTAATGTTGTAAATTGAGTTCAGCTGAAGTCATTTTCACAAAAGGCTAACATGTAAATAGATATATAATACATATCTCATTAATGACAAAATTCTTAGGCTGAATTGTGTTGACTAATTAATGTTTTATTTTTTACATTTTGGATGGATTCCCCCAACCACACACATGCCAAAACTCATTCTGCATATGAATCACATAAATTAATAACTGTCCTCAGACTTTATAGGCCTAAACGTGTAGCTTTATTAGGCATTTTGGTTGACTACCTACCAGGGTTAGGTCTATATTCTGTCATCATTTACTCTCAAGATGTTTCAAAAGTTTCTTCTGTGTAATCAGATAGATAGATAGATAGATAGATAGATGCTGTAGGTAGGTAGGTATTTGGAAAAATGCCTCACTGTTTTTGTACATGAAATGACAATCAATGGGGTCCAGTGTTGATTTGGGCTAGTGTTGTTATTGTTAACTAAAACTAGTAGAGTTTTCATTCATTAAAATTAAGGTGGAAAAAAATATATATATTAGATAGAAAGCTTAAACTTAAAAAAACTTGAATGAAAATTAGAAATGATGCTATTGCAACTAACTGAAATAAAATAATTTTACCTCAATAAAAAATGAAGGTAATTCAAATATGAATAAAACTATAATAGTATTTAAATAATTTTTAAATAATAGTTTGGACTACATTGATAAAAACAGTTGAAACATTTTTCAAAATATCTTTGCTTTCCATGGAAGAAAGTTATATAGGTTTGGAATTGACATGAGGTAAATGACAATTTTCATTTTCGCATGAACTGTTCTTTAAACAAGTCATTCAGCAACTGTGAATTTCTAGTGCCACCAATCATATGTAAATGTGGCTGTTACTGAGTAACTCTTATAAAATAAAAATCTCAAAACATAATTAGGCAGTCAGAAGAATGATAATCATATTTACTGTATGTCTATTGTATTGTCAGAATAAAGGTTAATAGAAATGGCCATAATACTACTTTAATGATGATGAATCATCATTTACTTCCTGTGGCAATTATGGTGGCTATGTGGGCAATGTTAGAGCCAAAGTGAATGCTGGCTTTTTATTCACACTTCCTTGTATTAAAGCATAATTTGAGTTGGTATGTGCTTGTCTAAGGCAAAAGACACATGTGACGATTATGCACACAGAGGACCAGAGAGTTCAGTCAGCCCTTTTAATTCATCATCGTCAGTGATGACTCCGTCCCCTGCAGCTCAACCCGCTAATACTGTGACCGAAGGTAAGTATGTCCAATAAAAATCTCAATGATACTTAACAACAGACCCTTTAAACCCATCACACTCATAACAGCAGCATTTTTGTGATTACTAAGGATCAGTCTGCATGATTTTTAAGGTCTTTGCGGTCAGCTAGACTGGTAATGTGTGTCTTGTCTTGTGTGCATTGTGCATGCGGCCCTTAAGTTAAAATACTTTTGTTATGTCCTACCTGGTCTTGTGCTTGCATTGCTCTGTACAACAACAGTCTCTTTCCTCCACAGATGACACTAAACTTCTCTTTCACCACAATGGCAATGGTGAGTCAGTTAATGGCTTTGTGCTTCTTGGCTGTTACTCCTTCATGATGAGTATATTTCAGCACTTCTGGAGTCTGAAATCCAGTGGAAAGAGTTTGGCATGATCACAGATTTTATAGAGAAGCTTTTTCATCTAATCCTGTAACTAACTATGTAAGGATATTTAAATTGCTTCTTATCACCATTCCAACACCTTTATTTCTGTTCTTTTTTTTCTAATATTTATTATTATAATAGTGACTAAAAATTCACAGAAATCCAATCCAATCTTGAATTAGATTAATTTGATTTTTCATACCTCCACTGGCAATTTTCTTTAAAAAAGGGTTTTTTTTGCACAAATTAAAATAATTATTATTTTTTTAAAAGTCTAAACAGAATAAGTGTGTGGAAAAATAAACAGTTACTTGAATTAGATTAATTAGATTTTTCATACCTCCAATGGCAATTTTCTTTAAAAAAAGTTTTTTTTTTGCACAAATTAAAATTATTATTATTTTTTTAAAAGTCTAAACAGAATAAGTGTGAGTGGAAAAATAAACAGTTAAAAGTTCTTCTGCATGTGCGGGGTGGGGGGGTGCTTTTTATTCAGCTCAGCTACAGCGATAGCCAGATGCTTTTCTCCATATCAGGGATTTCCTGCACGTCATAAGTTATTACTTCTATGAGTCTGTTTCGGACTTTCTGCGCAAGAGCGTCCTTCCGGCTTTGAGTATGAATGAAACATACACTGCATGAGAGAGTTCAGCGCTCCTGATTCACATCTCCTCATTTTTGGATACGAATAAAACGTCAGGTCATTCGCAGACTATCGATCCTGTCTATTTTAATTTAAATCTAGATTTAAATCTAAAAACCTCTACATGAACACACCTGCCCGAATAAAGTGCAGGGGACGAATTTACATTTTATTAAGTTGGCTTGAGAAAGCCAACTTACTGATCTACTATTTAAAAAGCTGTGAGACCTGCTAAAAGACCAACCAAGCTTAACCCAGAAATTCCAGAAATTTTCCAGCTAAGACTAGGCAACCAGCTTAAGCTGGTTTTAGCTGGTTTTTAGCTGGGTTTTTAGGGTTTTTACTGGGTTTAGCTGGTTTTAAGCTGGTTTTTAGCTGTTTTTTTTTTTTTTTTTTTTTTACCCAACCACACTGTATTAGCATAGAAACATGCAAAAAAAA
>NW_015536528.1:233723-245016 GCF_001515605.1 Sinocyclocheilus anshuiensis
TCCTTCCACTCAACTTTCTGTTAACATGCTTGGATACAGCACTCTGTGAACAGCCAGCTTCTTTGGCAATGAATGTTTGTGGCTTACCCTCCTTGTGAAGGGTGTCAATGATTATCTTCTGGACAACTGTCAGATCAGCAGTCTTCCCCATGATTGTGTAGCCTAGTGAACCAAACTGAGAGACCATTTTGAAGGCTCAGGAAACCTTTGCAGGTGTTTTGAGTTGATTAGCTGATTGGCATGTCACCATATTCTAATTTGTTGAGATAGTGAATTGGTGGGTTTTTGTTAAATGTGAGCCAAAATCATCACAATTAAAAGAACCAAAGACTTAAACTACTTCAGTCTGTGTGCATTGAATTTATTTAATACACGAGTTTCACAATTTGAGTTGAATTACTGAAATAAATGAACTTTTCCACGACATTCTTATTTATTGAGATGCACCTGTATATTACATTTTCGTACGGGTTAATTATTATTTCTTAACGTCATTAAAGAGCACAGCAAAATTGTGCAGATGTTTACAGTTTAAAGTTTGCTAATGAATACAGAAATGTGTTACTTCTTGTGATTTCCAGTATTATAATGTTGAATTAAATTTTTAACATTTTCTTTTTTTATCGAATCTGTTGAAAGCTGCTTGAAAAATTCTACAAGTGACATGCGAACCGTTTGACACTAGTCATAACAGGCCACCAGTGAGTTTTCATAAGAAAATCTTTGTGGTAGACTATCCTGCTAAATCAGCTCAGTAATTGGGTCATTCTGCACATGACAGATATAATTGACCATGTGTCATTGACCGTATAATACAGTATATTATAGGCCAACTACAAATCATTAACCATGTGACGGGTTAGCAGACCATGCTGAGTGCTAGAAGGGGAGCACTGTACCTAATTGAAAGCTTACCCACCCACTCCATTTACAGCAAAACAGAAAGCTTCAGAGCTGCTGTTTCCAGTCTGTTTTTGACGAAATGATGAAAGCTAATGAAACTGGAAACCACTTTTAGACATGCGGGACATATAAATAAATGGGATTTTACTTTGAGTTTTATCAGTGAAGAATTACTAAAGGTCCATATGAGGACATTTAAAACCTCTGCTGACTGGGAACCACAGAATGTGTGTATCAACAGATAAGAACTGCTCTTGTGATTGTTGGTATTCTTATTTTTAAATTCTTGTGCTCATACAAATATTGTGCAAACAAAGCCTGATGCACTCTAAAAAATGCTGGGTTGTTTCAACCCAACTTTGAGTCAAATATGGACTAACCCAACTTTTGGGTTAAAAATTTAATGTAAAAATTTAACCCAACAGTTGGGTTAGTCCATATTTGACCCAAAGTTGGGTTGAAACAACCCAGCATTTTTTAGAGTGTTACAATCAGGGTTTACAGGCGGACGTGAGCAGGACTTTCCATATCCCGTTTTACACACATGGAACCTAAGTGATCAGAAATGAGAGCTGGTGACTTTAAACTTGAATCAAGGCACTATTTTGAGTAATTATGAATTTGCATTTACAATACTTTAAATTTTATATTGTTTTAATCACGATTACTTATGACTGTGACCTAGCTCTAAATAAAATGTCTTAATGCAAACCAGCAACTTCCATACATTGCGCTTGAGAATAGAGGAGTCCATTTTAAGTGCAAACCAATGACTTGGACTTATTACCATTGTATTTTGATTTTGAGTACTCTACTTTATTTTTATATGTGCTTTGAGGTTGATCTAGCTGGTTTATGTTAGTTTTGTGTTGGTCTTGTTGGTGGATCACCACCAAAATCTAGTTGGTGATATTTCTGATGCTTCACCAAGGAAGCCTTTTTGGTTAAGGTGGTTAAGCTAGTTAAAAACAGAAAATAGGATGCTGACCAGCTATAGTGGTTCTTCTCAACACGTTTTACATGCTCAATATACAGTATATAGTGGAAAATGATTACTTCTCCCCATTTTTTACTTTTCTTTTCCATACAATTAAAGTCAGTGGGGTCCAATTTTGCTTGGACTCCTATACTATTTAAAATAGTAAGGTCTGAGTAATGACTGCCATGAGCGATCCCTTTAACAGACAAATTCCAATCCCATGTTATTGTTTTCTGGGGTACACAAAAATATGATTTTTGAAGAATCATTGCACAGCTCTTTTCTATTCCAAACCAGCAAATTTTGCAGTTCATAATGACCTCAACAAAATAACATATGGGATTGTAAAGACATAAAGATTATTAAATAAAGTCAGATTTTTAATTTATTTTAAATGTTCTGCCTGGATGTACACACGTAAAAACTTTTCACTGTAAGAGCCCTACTTTCTCTCTGCAGACTATATACTTCACATAAATGGTGAGTGGCTGCCAGAAGTCTGGAGAAGTTCATTTACAAAAAATACAGCTTCTATTTAAAGGATTTGACTTATACAATTTGATATTTGTGTCTGTTTTGTTGCATCTTTAAAATAGAATCTCTCAATAACTTTGGTGAAAGCAGGGGTGAGGGTGGGTGCCACTCATACTGTGTGAGATGAACGTCTTGATAAAAGGTTGAGAGAGAACCCTGATTAGAAAAGTGAAGTCACAGATGAGAGGAGTTGAGCTCTACACTCCTACAATCTCTCTGTCCTGCTCATCTGTAATTACACATTGGACTGGTCTCAGAGAAGTGTGAAGGTGAGCTTGGATGAAGACTGATGATGAAGTCCTTGAAAATCCCTGAGTGTGAATCATTCATCAGGATTAGACAGGCAATGCCATATTCACACTTCGGTCTCGGTTCATCTCAGGTAGAACATTCACCCTTTGTCTGTCTGACTCTCTCCCTCTCAGTTTCTGTGTATGTATGTCTGATAGGTTTCCTTGCCAGTCCAGACTGGCTTCAAGAACAGACTGAGCATCACGCTGTGCTTATATGAAGCCTCATTGAGCACCAATTACACTTTTTTTTTTTTACAGTTTTAGAGTGCTGTTTACTGAGGAGAACACTCTATCCATCTGGTTTATATTTTTTATGAATAATTCAAGCAAGATGATATTTGTTTAAAGTTTGTTCGATTCAGACTCCTGACCATCATCACAATTATTAAGTTGGCTTGAAAAAGCCAACTTACTGATCTACTATTTAAACTTATTATTATTCTTCTGAGCCAAAATTTAAACACTATCTCCTCCTAGAGCTTTCAAGCTCCAACCAGCAAACTTGGGTCTGACCTTCAGACTGGTCTGAGTCGGTATGCTATATCTTTTCTAACTGATCCAACTTATGGTTTTAGTAAACCAGACTATCAAAACCACCTAAAATCTCATAGACTTTCATTGAGGGTGTGAAAACTTTTATACAATGAGACTTATGGTGTATTTAAGCTGTCTACTGCCATAGCAAAGCTTAAAAACTCCCTACTGAAAAAACAGCTAAAACCAGCCTAAGCTGATTGGCTGCTTTGGCTGGTCTACCAGGCTGGTTTTAAAGTGGTTTTGGCAACTTTTTAGCTGGCCAGGCTGGTCTTAGCTGGTCAAGCTGTGAGACCTGCTAAAAGACCAACCAAGCTTAACCCAGAAATTTTCAACTTAAACCAGCTAAGACTAGGCAACCAGCTTAAGCTGGTTTTAGCTGGTTTTTAGCTGGGTTTTTACTGAATCAACTGGGTTTAGCTGGTTTTAAGCTGGTTTTTAGCTGAGTTTTTTTTTTTACTGAATCAACTGGTTTTAACTGTATTAGCATAGAAACATGCAAACAACATGCTAGTAACTTGCTAATCATGTTAACAACATGTTAGCAACTTGGTAATCATCCTAACAACATGCTAGTAACATGCTAGTAACTGGCTACTAATGCTAACCAAATGGTAACGCCATGCTAGTAACATGCTAATCATGTTAAAAACATGCTAGTAACTGGCTAATCATGTTAACAAATTGTTAACACCATGCTGGTAACTTGCTAATCATGTTGACAACATGCTAGCAACTTGGTAATCATGCTAACAACATGCTAGTAACATGCTAGAAACATGCTAGTAACTGGCTACTCATGCTAACCAAATGGTAACACCATGCTAGTAACATGTTAATCATGTTAAAAAACATGCTAGTAACTTTCTAATCATGTTAAAAAAATGTTAACACCATGCTATCAACATGTTACATGCTAGTAAACCATGATAGCAACATGCTAGTAACTTGTTAATTATGTTAGAAACATGCTATCATTATGCATTATGCTTTCTAGTAACATGCTAATCATGCTAGAATCATGCTACCAACAAGGTAGTAACTTGCTAGTCATGTTAACAACATCCTAGTAACTTGTTAATCATGGTAGAAACATGCTAGTAACTTGCTACTAATGCTAACACCATGCTAGTAACATGCTAATCATGCTAACAACATGCTACTTACATGTTGTTAACTTGCTAATCATGTTAACAACATGCTAGTAACTTGTTAATCAAGCTAGAATCATGCTACCAAAATGCTAGTAACTTGCTAATAATTCTAGAAACATGTTAGCAACTTGGTAAACATGTTATAAACATGCTAGCATTATGCTTGTAACATGCCAATCATGTTAAAATCATGCTAGTAGCATGCTAATCATGCTAGCAACATGCTAGTAACTCGCTAATCATGTTGACAACATGCTAGCAACTTGCTAATCATAATAGCAACATGCTAGTAACTCGCTAATCATGTTGACAACATGCTAGTAACTTGCTAATCATGCTAACAACATGCTAGTAACTTGCTAATCATGTTAACAACATGCTAGTAACTTGCTAATCATGGAATGAAACATACACTGCATGAGAGAGTTCAGCGCTCCTGATTCACATCTCCTCATTTTTGGATACGAATAAAACGTCAGGTCATTCGCAGACTATCGATCCTGTCTATTTTAATTTAAATCTAGATTTAAATCTAAAAACCTCTACATGAACACACCTGCCCGAATAAAGTGCAGGGGACGAATTTACATTTTATTAAGTTGGCTTGAGAAAGCCAACTTACTGATCTACTATTTAAACTTATTATTATTCTTCTGAGCCAAAATTTAAACACTATCTCCTCCTAGAGCTTTCAAGCTCCAACCAGCAAACTTGGGTCTGACCTTCAGACTGGTCTGAGTCGGTATGCTATATCTTTTCTAACTGATCCAACTTATGGTTTTAGTAAACCAGACTATCAAAACCACCTAAAATCTCATAGACTTTCATTGAGGGTGTGAAAACTTTTATACAATGAGACTTATGGTGTTTTTAAGCTGTCTACTCCATAGCAAAGCTTAAAAACTCCCTACTGAAAAAACAGCTAAAACCAGCCTAAGCTGATTGGCTGCTTTGGCTGGTCTACCAGGCTGGTTTTAAAGTGGTTTTGGCAACTTTTTAGCTGGTCAGGCTGGTCTTAGCTGGTCAAGCTGTGAGACCTGCTAAAAGACCAACCAAGCTTAACCCAGAAATTTTCAACTTAAACCAGCTAAGACTAGGCAACCAGCTTAAGCTGGTTTTAGCTGGTTTTTAGCTGGGTTTTTACTGAATCAACTGGGTTTAGCTGGTTTTAAGCTGGTTTTTAGCTGTTTTTTTTTTTTTACTGAATCAACTGGTTTTAACTGTATTAGCATAGAAACATGCAAACAACATGCTAGTAACTTGCTAATCATGTTAACAACATGTTAGTAACGTTAATCATGCTATAAACAAGGTCGCAAATATGCTAGTAACTTGCTAGTAACATGCTAATCACGCTAGCAACATGCTATCAACATGCTAATAATGCTAGTAACTTGTTAATCATGCTAGTAACATGTTATTAACATGCTAATCATGCTAACAACATGTTAACAACATGCTAGTAAAATGCTAACCATGATAGCAACATGCTAGTAACTTGTTAATTATGTTAGAAACATGCTATCATTATGCTAGCAACATTCTAGTAACATGCTAATCATGCTAGAATCATGCTACCAACAAGGTAGTAACTTGCTAGTCATGTTAACAACATGCTAGTAACTTGTTAATCATGGTAGAAACATGCTAGTAACTTGCTACTAATGCTAACACCATGCTAGTAACATGCTAATCATGCTAACAACATGCTACTTACATGTTGTTAACTTGCTAATCATGTTAACAACATGCTAGTAACTTGTTAATCAAGCTAGAATCATGCTACCAAAATGCTAGTAACTTGCTAATAATTCTAGAAACATGTTAGCAACTTGGTAAACATGTTATAAACATGCTAGCATTATGCTTGTAACATGCCAATCATGTTAAAATCATGCTAGTAGCATGCTAATCATGCTAGCAACATGCTAGTAACTCGCTAATCATGTTGACAACATGCTAGCAACTTGCTAATCATGATAGCAACATGCTAGTAACTCGCTAATCATGTTGACAACATGCTAGTAACTTGCTAATCATGCTAACAACATGCTAGTAACTTGCTAATCATGTTAAAATATACTAGTAACATGCTAATCATGGTAGAAACATGCTAGTAACTTGCTACTCATGCTAACACCATGCTAGTAACATTCTAATCATGTTAACAACATGCTAGTAGCATGCTATTAACTTGTTAATCATGTTAACAACATGCTAGTAACTTGCTAATCATGCTAGAAACATGCTAACAACATACTAATCATACTAGAATCATGCTAGCAACATGCTGGTAACTTGCTAATCATGTTAACAACATGCTAGCAACTTGGTAATCATCCTAACAACATGCTAGTAACATGCTAGTAACTGGCTACTAATGCTAACCAAATGGTAACGCCATGCTAGTAACATGCTAATCATGTTAAAAACATGCTAGTAACTGGCTAATCATGTTAACAAATTGTTAACACCATGCTGGTAACTTGCTAATCATGTTGACAACATGCTAGCAACTTGGTAATCATGCTAACAACATGCTAGTAACATGCTAGAAACATGCTAGTAACTGGCTACTCATGCTAACCAAATGGTAACACCATGCTAGTAACATGTTAATCATGTTAAAAAACATGCTAGTAACTTTCTAATCATGTTAACAAAATGTTAACACCATGCTTGTAACATGCTAATCATGCTAGAATTATGACAGCAACATTGTAGTAACTTGCTAATCATGCTAACAACATGTTAACCATGTTAGAAACATGCTAGTAACATTATAGTCATGCTAGCAAAATGCTAGTAACATGCTGATTGTGCTAGCAACATGCTAATCATGCTAAAACATGTTAGCAACATGCTAGTCATGCTAGAAACAGCCTAGCAACAACCCCAGGTACCCTAGCAATGTGTTTTATATCTATTTTTTCAGATACACTATATTGCATTGAAAACATTCAAACTTTAATCTTTAAAACTATTTTAACTTTCAAACTGCTTCAAACTGAAAACTTTCAGACTGCAAGCTTTTAAAACTACTTCAAACTTTCTGGCTAGGCGTTTTGGAGCCAACTTAAAGTTTGTCTACAATCTTTACTCATCTAGTTATGTTGGCTTGGCAAAGCCAACATATTTTTATGCTGTTTAAACTTATTATTATTATTATGTTGGCGTGGCAAAGCCAACATACTGTTATGCTATTTAAACATTATTATTCTTCTGAGCCACAAGCCCCAAACTTGGCAGAGACCTGGGCCCTGATATCTAGTTTGTTGCTATATCTTTTCAGACTGGTCAGACTTAGTTTTGTTTATAAATAATTATTAAAAATTGCAATATACTTACATTGGCTGAGAAAAATTGCGCCCCTACAGGAGCAATTCTCTCCTCTAGAAGGAGGAGCCGAATTACTCCTCTCAGTTTCACTTTGAAATCGGTTAAAATACAAATAAATACATACATTTCATCCACACTGACAAGCTACACCAACATATCTGATCATTACCAGGATAGGATAATATTGACTGTCTGATGGCCAGAGAACAATGTGAAAGACGAGAGAACTGCCACTGCACCGATCAGCGAGTGCAGTCCGTACCTGCTCACAACAGCATTTGCACTTGTTTTAGAGCCTTTTAAAATAAAATATCCCAGCGATTGCATACAATCCACCCATTAGAACACAACCAGAGCTAAATTCAGGGGTGTGAGCTGTTTTTTGGGGTAACTGAAAGCCTCGCGTCGGGTTTCTGAAATCGCAGCTCACTGCAGCATCCTCATTAAACTTATTTATTTGCACGTGTTTCAAAGCCTTTTTAGTCAAAACACACCAGCGACTGAACACAATACATGTAGAAGAACATATTTCAAAGCTAAATTGAGTGTATGTGAGCTGTTTTTTTAAGTTTTACTGACATGCGCGTCGCAATCGCAGCAGCTGCCCTCCGCGTTTGAAAGAAGAAATACATACAAGAAACTACATCATTTGCATGTGTTTCACCTTATAAATCAAAACATTCCAGCGATTCAACACAGTAAATATAGAAGAACATATTATGAGCGCTTATGAGTGCTTGTGAGATATTTTTTGTCTAACTGCAGAGCAACGCGTCGCAGCTCGGACACTCGCGCTCCGGACCCCATTCATCCTCTCCTTCTCTCAATAAGAAAGACTATCAAAATACATGAAAGCTTGGCGAATATCATCGAAAGCATTAGTTTATGTCTCACATGAACATAACTGTTGAGAAATAAATCAGAGGTGGATGGATGTGAATATTAAAGCGACCGCATTTACCAGCTGCTTTCTGTCTTCAGTGTTAATCCATAAAAAAAACAGAATATAATTCGTTTGTCTTGGATTCTTTTATTTATTTATTGCTCTAACAAAAATCAATATTTAATGAAAACTATGCAATGTTATTTTAGGATTATTCAATTTCTGCATCTAAACATCTACAAACCTAAAACCTGCTCTTTTATACTGTTGTTTGCAAATTGTTTATCGCGCAGTTTAACTGATATCTATTTTTTTTTTATATCATAAACTTTTTTGTTAGAATAGACAATTACAGCGGTCTATAACAAAAATTACCAGTTATAATTATAAGCTGCTTAAAAAGCTTGAAGTACTTGACTTTTACTTTTTGAAATGTAAATCCTAAAAAAAACCTTGGAAACAACCATCCACCTGGGCCCTGATTGCGAGAAGTGTGCTATATCTTTTCAGACTGATCAGATTATTTACTGATAAATAATTTTTAAATATGAAAAATTTCCCATAGACTTACATTGTCTGAGAAAAATTGCGCCTATAGAGGAGCAATTCCCTCCCTCTAGGGGGAGGAGTCTTAACTCCTCTTACTCAGTTTCACTTTAAAATCGGTTAAAAATACAAATAAATACATGAATGTCATTCACACGGACAAGCTACACAACATATCTGATTATTACCGGGTTCAGGGCTCATTAAGAATTACTGTCTGACCAGAGAACAGTGTGAAATACGAGAGAACTGTCACTGCACAGATCAGCGAGTGCAGTCCGTGCTTGCTCACAACAACAGCATTTGGACTTGATTAAGAGCCTTTAAAAATAAAATATTCCAGCGGTTGCATACAATCCACCCATTAGAACACAACAAGAGCTAAATTCAGGTGTTTGTGAGCTGTTTTAGTGTGAAACTGAAAGCCTTGCGTCCGGTATCTGAGCTCGCGAGACTGCAGCGTCCTCATTAAACTTCTATTTTTGCACGTCTTGAAGCCTTGTGAATGCAAACACTCCAGCGAATTTACAGAATACAATTATAAGAACATATTGAGAGCTAAGTTGCGTGCATGTGAGCTTTATTTATGTTTCACTGACATCCGCATCGCGTCGCGCCGACTTCTCAACACTGAACGGACAAAAAGAATATACAGAAACTACATCGTTTACATGCCTTTTAAAAGCTTCTACATTAAAAAACTCAAACGAATGAAGCCAATACAATTATAAGAACATATTGAGAGCTAAGCTGAGTGCATGTGAGCTTTATTTATGTTTCACTGACATCCGCCTCGCACTGATTTCTCAACACTGAACGGACAAAAAGAATACACAGAAACTACATCGTTTTCATGCCTTTTAAAAGCTTCTACATTAAAACAACTCCAACGAATTAAGCCAATACAATTAGAAGAACATATTATAGAGGTAAAATTTGTGCTTATGAGTGCTTGTGAGATATTTTTGTCTAACTGCAGAGCAACGCGCAGCAGCTCGGACGCTCGCGCTCCGGACAAGATTATTTCAAAATACATGATAGCTTGGCGAATATAATCGAAAACATTCGTTTATGTCTCACTTGAACATAAACTGTTGAGAAATAAATCTGAGGTGGATGGATGTGAACATTAAAGCGACCGCATTTGCCGGCAGCTTTCTGTCTTCAATGTTAATCCAGAAAAACCAGCTTTATTTATGTTTCTCTGACATCAGCCTCGCGTCGCACCGACTTCTCAACGGACAAAAAGGCGAGTGAAACACCGCAGTAAAGATAGTTTGCGGTTTGATATTCAGATTTCTTTTGGCTATAAATACACAGTGCGCTGTCATAGACATGAAAATAAAACCAAGTGTCGTTCTCCATGATTTGTGAATTCAGGTGACGCTGTCCTCCTGGCCGAAACAGTTTTTGTTTCGTTGCGACTCTCAATTTTATAATGCCTATAGCTCCAAAAGTTGGACACTTAGAGGATTGAAACCGGTGTCAATTTCACCAGCTCGATTTGTAAATTTTTTCACAGCAAAGCTCTTATCCGTAAACCCCTTGGTAAGTCCGCTATAAGGAATGTGAAAAATAGGCGTTCTTTATGTTTAACGTCTATTACCAATAAACACGCAGACTGCTCGAATACAAAAACATTGTTTTTAGGTCAAACTCGATTTGTGAAAACTCTCCCAAACGCAGTTTATCGCGTGTCTTTGTTTCTCGTTGCACTGCGCTTTTTTTCTTAATGTCATAATGTCATACGTTGCTGTTTCAGTGAATAATGGTTTTCCAAGCCATTAGATAAATCATACACGGCTAATAGACTATTGTGATTTGTGTAATCTTTCACAATATAAAGGTTTGGTGGTTTTACCTTACTTTTTATGAGTCCTTGGCATCTATTTTCTGTTTTGCTAAAGGTTTCACAGTATAGTTTTTGTCATTTAACCCTTCCCTGAGCCCTTAACTTAACTATTCTGATCTGTGGTAACTTTCAGAGGTAAGTACGGGTCAGCTGACCCTTCCCTGAGTCATGTACATCACTATTCTGATCTGTGAAAACTTTCACAATTCACTACGGATCAGCTGACCCTTCCCTGAGTCATGAACATCACTATTCTGATCTGTGAAAACTTTCACA
>NW_015536528.1:245058-246575 GCF_001515605.1 Sinocyclocheilus anshuiensis
AGACTCGAAACAGGTGAACTACTTGACTAATTCCAGTACAGAACCTATAGGATGTTGCGCATGCGCGACTGAACGAATCACTCCCCGATACGACTCGTTCTTCCCGAGTCACATTAAAGATTCGTTCAAAACGAACGAATCGTACAAGAACGACCGAACACTACTCTAAAAACGGTTCAAAATACCAATAAATACATGAATTTCATTCACACTGACAAGCTAAACCAACATATCTGATTATTACCTGCTTCAGGGCTCATTAATAGTGACTGTTTGGCCAGAGAACCGTGTGAAACACGAGAGAACAACTGTCACCGCACCGATCAGCGAGTGCAGTCCGTGCTTGCTCACAACAACAGCATTTGGACTTGATTAAGAGCCTTTAAAAATAAAATATTCCAGCGGTTGCATACAATCCACCCATTAGAACACAACAAGAGCTAAATTCAGGTGTTTGTGAGCTGTTTTAGTGTGAAACTGAAAGCCTTGCGTCCGGTATCTGAGCTCGCTAGACTGCAGCGTCCTCATTAAACTTCTATTTTTGCACGTCTTGAAGCCTTGCGAATGCAAGTACTCCATCGAATTTATAGAATATAATTATAAGAACATATTAAAGAGCTGAGTTGAGTGCATGTGAGCTTTATTTATGTTTCACTGACATCAGCCTCCCGTCGCACCGACCTCTCAACGGACAAAAAGGCTACAGAAACTACATCATTTTCATGTCTTTTATAGGCTTCTACATTAAAACACTCCAGTGAATCAACACAATAAAATTAGAAGAATATATAATTGAGGTAAAATGAGTGCTTATGAGTGCTTGTGAGATCTTTTTTTGTCTAACTGCAGAGCAAGGCATCGCAGCTCAGACGCTCGCGCTCAGGACCGCATTCATCCTCTCCTTCTCTCAATAAGAAAGATTTCTCTTAGACAAACAGACACGATTATTTCAAAATACATGATAGCTTGGCGAATATAATCGAAAATATTCGTTTATGTCTCACGTGAACATAAACTGTTGAGAAAAAAATCGGAGGTGGATGGATGTGAATATTATAGCGACCGCATTTACCAGCTGCTTTCTGTCTTCAATGTTAATTCATAAAAAACAGAAAATCATTTGTTTGTCTTGGCTTCTTTTATTTATTTATTTATTTATTTAATTATTGCTTTAACAAGAATCAATATTTAAGGAGAACTATGCAATGTTATTTTAGGATTCTTCCATTTCTGCATCTAAACATCTACAAAACCTGCTCTGTTATACTGTTGTTTGCAAATTGTTTATCGCGCAATTCAATCTACATTATTTTTTTCATAATAAACTTGTTTGTTAGAATAGACAATTACAGCGGTCTATAATAAAAATTACCAGGGTTTGTACAAGCTGGTTAAAGAGCTTGAAGTAGCCTACTTGTCTTTTACTTTTTGAAATGTAAATCCTAAAAAACCCTTGGAAACAGCCATATTTATGAAAAGGTGCTTGACCTATTGAAAAACAATATGAATGAAATTAG
>NW_015536528.1:246622-251469 GCF_001515605.1 Sinocyclocheilus anshuiensis
AGACTCGAAACAGGTGAACTACTTGACTAATTCCAGTACAGAACCTATAGGATGTTGCGCATGCGCGACTGAACGAATCACTCCCCGATACGACTCGTTCTTCCCGAGTCACATTAAAGATTCGTTCAAAACGAACGAATCGTACAAGAACGACCGAACACTACTCTAAAAACGGTTCAAAATACCAATAAATACATGAATTTCATTCACACTGACAAGCTAAACCAACATATCTGATTATTACCTGCTTCAGGGCTCATTAATAGTGACTGTTTGGCCAGAGAACCGTGTGAAACACGAGAGAACAACTGTCACCGCACCGATCAGCGAGTGCAGTCCGTGCTTGCTCACAACAACAGCATTTGGACTTGATTAAGAGCCTTTAAAAATAAAATATTCCAGCGGTTGCATACAATCCACCCATTAGAACACAACAAGAGCTAAATTCAGGTGTTTGTGAGCTGTTTTAGTGTGAAACTGAAAGCCTTGCGTCCGGTATCTGAGCTCGCGAGACTGCAGCGTCCTCATTAAACTTCTATTTTTGCACGTCTTGAAGCCTTGCGAATGCAAATACTCCAGCGAATTTATAGAATATAATTATAAGAACATATTAAAGAGCTGAGTTGAGTGCATGTGAGCTTTATTTATGTTTCACTGACATCAGCCTCCCGTCGCACCGACCTCTCAACGGACAAAAAGGCTACAGAAACTACATCATTTTCATGTCTTTTATAGGCTTCTACATTAAAACACTCCAGTGAATCAACACAATAAAATTAGAAGAATATATAATTGAGGTAAAATGAGTGCTTATGAGTGCTTGTGAGATCTTTTTTTGTCTAACTGCAGAGCAAGGCATCGCAGCTCAGACGCTCGCGCTCAGGACCGCATTCATCCTCTCCTTCTCTCAATAAGAAAGATTTCTCTTAGACAAACAGACACGATTATTTCAAAATACATGATAGCTTGGCGAATATAATCGAAAATATTCGTTTATGTCTCACGTGAACATAAACTGTTGAGAAAAAAAATCGGAGGTGGATGCATGTGAATATTAAAGCGACCGCATTTACCGGCTGCTTTCTGTCTTCAATGTTAATCCGTAAAAACCAGAAAATCATTAGGTTGTCTTGGCTTGTTTTATTTATTTATTTATTGCTCTAACAATAATCAATATTTAATGAAAACTATGCAATGCTATTGTAGGATTCTTCCATTTCTGCATCTAAACATCTACAAAACCTGCTCTGTTATACTGTTGTTTGTTTGTTTGTTTTTATTTTATTTAAAAGGGACAATACACGTTAATTGACATGAGTAAACAAGTCTACTATGTAAATGTGCCAGATTTAATCATTCAGGCTAATTTTCATCTGCAGTCCCTGGCAGGTTGATGGTAAGAACCATAATCCACAAATACACAAAGCAGAAACAAACATATTACAAAAACCAGAATACAATCAAAAAAAAAAAGAAATAAAAAAAAAGAAACACTACTTCAAATTATGAAGACATTGTCCTTTACTTTTTGAAATGTAAATCCCAAAAATAAAAAATAAAAAACCTTGGAAACAGCCATATTTATGAAAAGGTGCTTGACCTATTGAAAAACAATATGAATGAAATTAGTCTTTAATTTTTAGTAATGACAATTTTTGTTGTCATAAAATCCTTCATTACAATAAAAAAATAACAATTGTCTATACAAAATATTATGAAACAATTTACTCTTGTACTTTTTCCATCATTATATTGTTTATATATTATAATTGTAAAAAAAAAATTTAAAAAGTCACATAATAATCAATCATCACTGCTTAAAAATGTAAGTCGAAAATTAAACTCTTAATGCATAAAATAAGATACAGAATCAGTAAATTCGAGTTTAATGTGGGTATATTATCAGTAAACTAATCATTAAACATTTGTATTCATTCAAATAATATTAGCCATTTCATCTTAATGTTGTTCAGAGATGAAGGCCATAATGCTAATGTTGTCCACACGAGGGAGCCACAGGATAGCAAATCCTTCAAGATCTGTTCAAGTGACTAAATAAAACAATGCATATAAAATTATTATATTTTCATAACCTTTAATAAAGTCCAATATAGTACAAAATAACAAGTGTCTATACAAAATATTATGAAAACAATAGATGTTGTTCTTTTTTCATCATTATATTGTTTATATATTATAATTGTTAAAAAAAAACATTTCACAAGTCACATAATAATCATTCATCACTGCTTAAAAATGTATGACGAAAATTAAACTCTTAATGCATGAAATAAGATTCAGAATCAGTAAATTTGCGTTTAATATGGGTATATTATCAGTAAACTAATAATTAAACATTTGCATTCATTCAAATAATATTGGCCATATCATCTTAATGTTGTTCAGAGATGAAGGCCATAATGCTAATGTTGTCCACACGAGGGAGCCACAGGATAGCAAATTCTTCAAGATCTGTTCAAAGACTAAATAAAGACTAAAAAACTAAATATAAAAATGCATATAAATTCATTATATTTTCATAACCTTTAATAAAGTCCAATATAGTATGCAAAACTGTAATCTCCTAAAGTTACTGATCGACCATTATTTTTTTCTCTGAATTTTAATGGTATTGACAATATATTTTCTCAAGTTATCACACATGACTGAATGTACGTGCAATAAAGACACTTTATTACTTATCTATTTTCATATTGTGCATATAATAGCACTCACATAAGGACTCATAATCTACTTGAGAAGAGACACGTCCATTGTGTAACTGCATCATCTACACAAACCATTGTGCTTGTACCCCTAATGATCGCCTTGAGTTAAACCGCATTGTTTCAGTTACCTTCTGTGTCGTTGCCCACAACGCTTCAGTGACAGGACTTTGAAATACCAAACAGGGAAAAAAATAAAAGGCATGACTTATTTTGCATCCAGCTAGCCAACTCTGTTACAGCTATTGTCATAGCCTAGCATTTTATTAGAATAGAAAATAGCAAGGGTCCATAGAAAAATACTGTTGTACGTTTTTTTTAAACGGGGCAGCTCAAGAACGCTGGACACACAAGTACTCTGGTTCTTTTGCCCCAAGACTGCACTGGCTGGCTGTGCCAAGCCAACATCAAAGTTTGTGTTCGAACTTTAGTTTCTAGTTATTATGTTGGCTTGGAACAAGCCAACATACTGTTATGCTATTTAAACTTCTTCTTCTTATTATTATTATTATTATTATTATTATTCTTATGAGACTAAATTTTTCTAAACCTATCTCCTCCTAGGGCCACAAGCCCCAAACTCGGCTGAGACCTGGGCCCTGATTGCGAGAAGTGTGCTATATCTTTTCAGACTAATCAGACTTAAAGTTTATTTATAAATAATTTTTAAATATGAAAAATTTCCCATAGACTTACATTGTCTGAGAAAAATTGCGCCTCTAGAGGAGCAATTCCCCCCCTCTAGGGGAATTGCTATCCCTATACAGAAACTACATCCTTTTCATGTATTTTATAGGTTTCTACATTAAAACACTCCAGCGAATCAACACAATAAAATTAGAAGAATATATTATTGAGGTAAAATGAGTGCTTATGAGTGCTTCTGAGATCTTTTTTTGTCTAAATGAAGAGCAAGGCGTCGCAGCTCTGACGCTCGCACAGGACCGCATTCATCCTCTCCTTCTCTCAATAAGAAAGACTTCTCTGGGACAAAAGCAGAAAAGATTATTTCAAAATACATGATAGCTTGGCGAATATAATCGAAAACATTCGTTTATGTCTCACGTGAACATAAACTGTTGAGAAATAAATCGGAGGTGGATGGATGTGAACATAAAATCCTTCATTACAATAAAAAAATAACAATTGTCTATACAAAATATTATGAAAAAATTTACTCTTGTACTTTTTCCATCATTATATTGTTTATATATTATAATTGTACAAAATAAACATTTAAAAAGTCACATAATAATCAATCATCACTGCTTAAAAATGTAAGTCGAAAATTAAACTCTTTGTCTTCAATGTTAATCCATAAAAAAACTGAAAATCATTCGTTTGTCTTTTTTTTTTATTTTTTTTATTTATTTATAAATAAGAGAATCAATATTTAATGAAAACCTTGCAATGCTATTTTACGATTCTTCCATTTCTGCATCTAAACATCTACAAAATCTGCTCTGTTATACTGTTGTTTGCAAATTGTTTATCGCGCAATTTAACTGATATCTAAATTTTTTTTTTCATAATAAACTTGTTGGTTAGAATAGCCAATTACAGCGGTCTATAATAAAAATTACCAGGGTTTGTACAAGCTGCTTAAAGAGCTTGAAGTAGCCTACTTGTCCTTTACTTTTTGAAATGTAAATCCTAAAAATAAAAAATACAAAACCTTGGAAACAGCCATATTTATGAAAAGGTGCTTGACCTATAGAAAAACAATATGAATGAAATTAGTCTTCAATTTTTAGCAATGACAATTTTTGTTGTCATAAAATCCTTCATTACAATAAAAAATAACAATTGTCTACACAAAATATTATGAAAAAAATTACTCTTGTACTTTTTCCATCATTATATTGTTTATATATTATAATTGTAAAAAATAAACATTTAAAAAGTCACATCATAATCAATCATCACTACTTAAAAATGTAAGTCGAAAATTAAACTCTTAATGCATGAAATAAGATACAGAATCAGTAAATTCGAGTTTAATGTGGGTATATTATCAGTAAAGTAAACATTAAACATTTGTAATCATTCAAGAAATATTAGCCATTTCATCTTAATGTTGTTCAGAGATGAAGGCCATAATGCTAATGTTGTCCACACGAG
>NW_015536528.1:251533-254197 GCF_001515605.1 Sinocyclocheilus anshuiensis
TTCTTTTTCTGAGACTAAAATTTCTGACTGCTACTCCTCCTAGAGCTTTAACTCTACAGACTCCAAACTCAGCCCAGCTCTTCATACTGATCTGACCGAGTGTGCTATATCTTTTCTAACTGATCGGCTAACTGATTTGTTCATAAAAATTAAGATTAAAAATCATAAAAATCCCATAGACTTGCATTGAAAAGTCTCTGCTCATCTGAACATTCCGTCAAACTCCAACTGTCAAAATTCAAATCTAAACACACTGAAGCCCAATCAGACTTCCTTTCTATGTACTATTTCTAACCCATTCAAACTCATTCAAACTCATCTATCTACCTATCTATCTATCTATCTATCTATCTACAGTATCTATCATCTGACTATTTCTATCTATCTATCATCTATCTATCTATCTATCTATCTATCATCTATCTATCTGTCTTCATAGCAACACTCTAGCAACTGTCCAAGCCAACCTAGCAACCATCCCGGGTACCCTAGCAACCACCCCGGGTACCTTAGCAACTGCATAGCAACACCTTAGCAACCGCATAGCAACACCCTAGCAACCACCCCGGGTACCGTAGCAACTGCATAGCAACACCTTAGCAACCGCATAGCAACACCACAGCTTGGGGACCTTTCGTGATCCAATAAAATAAATATTTTAATATTTTCTAATTAAAACAGTAAGGGTTCCTACGCAGTTTGGAAATTGATTTAAGTAATTTCCAGGAAATGCAAGGGAAAAGGCAACTGCAACACTGCTATTTTATTTGCACTTATTTCATCCATAGAGTTTACACTCATTTACTTCACATATTTGTTATTGCGTAGTAATTTTAGAGGTTTATGTAAAATAACACAATTTCCCTTGGTTCACCATTGCACAGTTTGGAAAAGTATGGAATTTCACTTAAGTAATTTGCAGATCTGGAAAAGTATAGAAAAAAGAGAACAGAGCATGGGAAAAATAATTGTGTTTTGACTATTTGCCCTATTTAGTGTTCTAATATATAAAATTAATAATTAAAAAAAAAAGATATATATATACCATACAAGCAGAGAGATTTCATGACACACGTTTAGTGATCATTTGAAAACAACTGAATTAATTCAAGGCACACATTTTCATTACACAGAACTATTTAAGCAAGTCTTTTTTGAACTTCACTGAACAAATGTGCGCGTGAAATGCAAACCAGCAAAAGATAAAGAAGCAAATGTGTAGGCCTATTGTAGAAAATGGCCTACACATTTGACGCGCAGAGACGGCAACATGGCTGTTTTATTGGCGATCACACTGTGCTTATTCCATTCGTTAGTGTATCATACAAGGTTTAAATAATTGACATTTAATTATACACAAATAGTAGAATGTGTATGATGCTGTATAGTCAATATTCTTGCCAAGCTCTGATTTCTGAGATTCACGGTGAGGCAACAGCAATACGATTGTTTGATTTGCGTTCATTTCATTCATAAAATTCACATTCATTCACTTCACACACTCATTATAGCGTAGTGACTTTAGAGCAGGGTTCCTCAATAGGCGGCCCGCGGGCCACATCTGGCCCGTGAGAGAAAAAAGGTTGGCCCGCAGTAATTTCAAATAATGTGGCATGAAAATTCAAACACAGCATCAGAAAGCTACATTAACTTACATCATGTCTACACAGGACGCAAGCAGCGCGACGCAATAAAATACAATAGAATTCGTTATAATCAGTGATGCTGTCTTGGATGCGGCGTGACACGACAAATCCCCGACAGTAAACTGCTGACTCGTTCTATTTATAACGTACTGAAACAACTTTCAAATGATTTGCAATGCTTTGTCGCGAGTCCAGTGTAGATACGATGTGACAGCTAAAACATGGCGTGTGTATAGAAAAGAAAAGTGGACACGGAAAATAGATGATTCAAATGTGAATGGACTGAACAGTTTTGAGTGAGCGAGTGACTGACTGATATCTTTGTTATGGAATACATGTGTTGGTTCGCAGTGAGTTCACAGTTTTAACATTATTTTCTTAGATACTTACCTGGCAGGGGAGACACCATGATCAAGAAGGTGGTTCATCGAGGGTGAGGCTCGGCCATTGCACTCCAGTTGTGCTGACCCCTGCGAATTCCCCAAATGTGGGAATCTCGACTGCATAATTTATGGTAGTGGGGGACTGCGTTCGCACTCTCCCCTGAATTTTTTTTGGGGAAGTCGTGGCCTAATGGTTAGAGCGTCAGACTCGTAACCCAAAGGTTGCGGGTTCGAGTCTCGTACCGGCAGGGATTGTATGTGGGGGGGGGGAATGTATTCCGAGTATGGGTCACCATACTTGGCCACATGTCACGTCACTTTCACTCTCATTTTCAAGATCTTGAAAATATCTATTGTTGCTTTCACTATGGCTATAACGATAACACAAAATAATATTCAAACTCACATTAGACACGTTTAACATTGAATAAAGCACATACTCATTACCTGAGATTATCACTGTCATATTTTGTATGTTGTTTGCGACGTCGCAGAAAATAAAAACCGTTCCTAAAAGAGAATCCCATGTCGCTTATTGTCACGTGTCGCTGTCACGTGTGGTTAGGACAAAAACGACATGGAAAATCTGGTCGTATCTGGTTGGGACACACGGTGTTACAGTTTGATCCCCCCAA
>NW_015536528.1:254255-267247 GCF_001515605.1 Sinocyclocheilus anshuiensis
GCTGGGGGAAAAAATGAGAATATTCATCTTGTGACCATCTTGTGATTATTTTAACAACAGCAACAATAATATAATAATTGTAATAATAATAACAATTATATATATATATATATATATATATATATATATATAGGTCAGTGGCCCTTGGCTTTCTATTGTTGGCAGAATTCGGCCCTCGGCGAAAACTAATTGAGGAACCCTGCTTTAGAGGTTTATGTATAATATCGCACTGATCCCCTAGCTCACCTGTTATCTAGCCAACACCAGGAGTGAAGGTTTTATTATTCTGCAGAATTATTTGTTATCCGTTATTCGTTTTGAAGCCATTATCCGTGTCTTTCTGAATAAGGTATTCGGCTTCGGGCACACCCCTACTAGTAAGTCAAATCTCAAATAACTGCTTTGATGGCTTTTGTTATACCCACTTAAATGATAGAACTACTTGTGTTGTCCAGTCTATAAAGACTGTGACTGTTCCCCGATTAGTGAGGTCAAAATATAAATCTAATGCAGGATCTAGAAAAAATCTGATTGTGATTAAACCAGAAAAATGCTAAATAAATTAACAAAAAACAATTTTAAAGCTTGGGCTCCTAAACATTAAATCACTCACACCCAAAGCAGTTATTGTAAATGAAATGATAACAGATAATACTTTTGATGTACTCTGCTTGACTGAAACCTGGCTAAACCAAATGACTATATTGGTCTAAATGAGTCTACTCCACCAAGCTACTGTTATAAGCATAAGCCCTGTTGCATTGGTCGTGGCAGCGGTGTTGCAACAATATAGAGAGATATTCTCAATGTTACTCAGAAAACAGGATACAGGTTTAACTCATTCAAAATACTTATGCTTAAAGGTGCAATAGGTGATTGTCTTCAGAAACATTTTTGTTATGCTGGTTGAAAGTCTCTTAACATCCCGATAGCAATCATTAAGTTAAGTGGTCTAAATGTCTTTATCTGTATTTATATATTCTGTGGAAGGCGTAGGACAAAGAAACGTTCGTTCAATCAAAACGCTCGGTCCGAGCTTTTTAATTCGCTTTCCTACCTGCCTGTCAACATTTGTATTAGCATACCTCTGCGCACCCGGTTTGTTCAGACAGGATACGTCATCAGCACGTTCACGCATGCTGTGCAGACAGAGCGAGATTGGCAGACAAACGTCAACAACCTGATCTTCCTTCCTGGTATTGTAGTACTTTTAAAGTTTTCTCACCGGTGAATGACACATAATGTAGCCCAGCGGTTCCCAATTCTAGTCCTCGCGCTCCCCCGCTCTGCATATTTTGCGTGTCTCGCTTAGTTAACACACCCGATTCAGATAACCAGCACGTTAGAAGAGAGCTACGTACATGAACTGTGTTCTGATCGATATGATCCCTACACATTGTTCATTGCTCCCTACTCCCTGAGCAGGGGAAATCCGTTGAAGTTTACTTCACTTCGGAACATGGACTGGAATTGGGAACCGCTGATGTAGCCTATTGTAGTAATGTTGTCTCTGGTCTTCTGGTCTGTGAGCGTATATGCGTTCAGGGGGTGTGGCTTTGGACGGCGATTGCAGGGAGGGTGGGATGTTCGCCTGTGAGCGTATGTGCGTTCAGGGGGCGTGGCTTTGGACGGTGATTGCAGGGAGGGTGGGACGTTCGCTTTCAGTGCTATCAGGCTAAAGTTAGCATTTTCCAAGATCTCCTACTGCACTTTTAATGTTACACTGTCAGATATGCAGAAAAAAAACCTCTCCTAACTCTTGTTCTGGCTACCGTGTGTAGACCGCCAGGGCCGCCAAAAATGCACATGAACTAGATGAAATGACTAGCAATATGGACACTATCTTCTCTAGTACATTAGAAGCTGTTGCCCCCGTCAAATTAAAAAGGTTAGAGAAAAACGTACTGTACCATGGTACAACAGTAATGCCCATTCTCTGAAGGAAAAAAAACTCGTAATCTTGAGCGCAAATGGAGAAAACTTGGAAGTTTTTTGAATTATGTGAAAAAACAGTATGTCCAGCTATAGACAGGCTCTAAAACAGGGGTCTCCAAACTTGGTCCTGGAGAGCCGGTGTCCTGCAGAGTTTAGCTCCAACCCTAATTGAAAACACCTGAAGCAGCGAATCGAGCTCTTACTAGGCATACTAGAAACTTCCAGGCAGGTGTGTTGTGGCAAGTTGGAGCTAAACTCTGCAGGACACCGGCCCTCCAGGATCAAGTTTGAAGACCCCTGCTCTAAAAGCTGCCAGGGCCGAGCATATTTGCAAACTTATAGAAAATAACCAAAACAATCCAAGGTTTTTATTTAGCACAGTGGTTAGATTAACAACTAATCAGATGTCGCCCAATCTAAATATTTCCTCACAGTTTAGTAGTAATGACTTTATGAATTTATTCACTGATAAAATAGATAGCATCAGAAATACAATAACACATGTAGAATCATTCATAGGTTCATTCGTTGCACCCAAAGAAAAATTGCAGTGCTTTACAACTATAGGACGGATGAGCTAAATAAACTTATCACTGCATCTAAACCAACAACATGTTTATTGGATCCTGAACCCACTAAATTACTGAAAGAGTTGTTACCTACTGCAGAAGAACAGCTTCTCAATATTATTAACTCACCATTATCTCTAGGTCACGTCCCAAAACCCTTCAAGCTGGTGGTTTTTAAGAAACCACAACTAGATCTTTGTGAACTGGCAAATTACAGACCCATTTCAAATATTACGTTTATATCAAAAATGTTAGAAAAAGCTGTGTCTGCTCAATTGTGCTCCTTCCTGGAAAAAAAAAAAAAAAGATATCTATGAAGAATTTCAGTCAGCTTTCAGGCCCCATCTTAGCACAGAAACTGCACTTGTTAAAATTATGACTTGCTTCTTCTGTCAGATCAAGGCTGCATCTCATTATTAGTTTTACTGCGTTCGACACTATAGATCATGACATACTTCCATATACTTATCTAATCTTAGGCAGTTTCTATAGCATTAACTTACTGACAGATGTCGAGAGCGCAGTAATGTAACGCAATATCACATCCATGTAATGCGCTAGCACGATTCTCTCCACTCGCAAGCATTTCCTTTGCTCACACAAAACTTCGCTCACACAAAACGCTTTTGAATAGACAGTGTTCTCTTATGAATTGGCTCTGCTCTCACTCAGATATTGCATGTGCACACTCAAACTTTGTACCTGCATCATTTAAGACCAAGAGCTTTTTTAATTCAGGTAAAGAGTAGGCTTATCCCACTGAATGGAAGCAAGCTGGTTATCAGCCTTATTTAGTTATTTATTTTATTATGTAATACTTATTTGAGTTAAGTGTATGCATATAAATGCAGATATGCATTTATTAATTATTTTATTTAGTGCATTTATATTTTGTTGTTTTTGTATATAGTTCTACAATGTATTGTATATAGTTCCCAGTTCCACAAATAAATCACTGAAGGTGCTTCTGAAATTAGTGAGGGTGCTCTAGTCTTAATGCACATTTTCACATATTTTGCCCCATCCATTGCAATGGTTTTCACTATGTCAATCACTGCTATTTCGAGAGTGAATCCCGCATAAATATGCGGATATCATTCCTGAAACTTTGCAAAGTATGTGTGGCCAAAAAAACAAAAGTTTTGCTTTTTGAATGGATTATATAGCCTAGAAAGCTTGCAAAGAATGCTCCCTTTATAATCACTAACAAGCTGTCACTCCTCATTGCGATCTCACAAAGTTCTGTTATGACCAATGAATCTCTCTACATTTAATTAACACGCGATTAATCTATTATTTACATCATGTATATTGTTGCGAATCATCATCAGAGTCGGGATCCATTTGCAGCGTTTTTATTGCGTAAACAGACAAGACAGGGTCAATCACCAGTAGATACAATAGCGAAGGCTAGGCTGAGACAAGGTGTTTGAAGAAGGCAGTCCATACCCTTGAGGTGAACTGGGGACTCCGGTCTGAGACAATGTCCTCAGGCAGACCATAGAAAGGAAACACATTATTGCACAGTAATTCAGCAGTTTCAAATGACGTGGGGAGTTTAGGCAGGGGAATTAGACGGCATGCTTTGGAAAATCGGTCTATAATCGTAAGTATAGTGGTATTACCTTGAGAGTTGGGTAGGTCGGTGATGAAGTCAATGGCGATGTGAGACCAAGGGCGTTGTGGCGTGGGCAATGGTTGTAACAGGCCTGCTGGTAGTTGTCTGGGTGATTTAGAAGTGTTGCAGGTAATGCAGTTTCGGACGTATTTGGTGGTATCAGATAACAGAGTGGGCCACCAGAATCGGTTTTGGAGCAGATGTGCAGTGGCAGCGATTCCAGGGTGTCCCGAGCTGGGCAGAGCATGTACTTGCGTCAATAGACGCTCTCGTAGTGATTCAGGAACATAGGTGAGATTGGGAGGGCTTTCAGGCGGTGGCGGATTCTGGAGATTCAAGTTGTTTGCTTCGGTCATGATGTCCCACTGTACGGGTGCGATGAGGAGGTTCTCAGGAATTATACTTTCATTGACGTCTGAGCAGCACGTCTCCTCCGCTTGACGCGAGAGAGCGTCGGCCTTGATATTCTTGGTGCCGGGTCTGTATGATACAGTAAACTGAAATCTAGTAAAGAATAACGCCCACCTTGCCTGTCTGGGGTTCAATCGTTTGGCCGAGCGTAGGTATTCGAGGTTCTTGTGATCGGTGAGGACTAAAAATGGGTGTGAGGCCCCCTCCAGCCAGTGGCGCCATTCCTCTAGTGCTAATTTCATGGCCAGAAGTTCACGGTTGCCCACGTCGTAATTTCGTTCGGCGGTGGTTAGCTTGCGTGAGAAGAAGGCGCAAGGGTACATCTTAGCTGGGGATCCGTGACGTTGGGAAAGTATCACACCGACCCCAGTGTTAGAGGTGTCGACCTCGACAACGAATGGGCGATCAGGATGTCGGAGGATAGGTGCTGAAGTAAACCGAGTCCTTAGTTCATCGAATGCCTGTTGTGATTCCGAAGACCAGGTCAATTTAGTGGGGTGACGTTTATCTCGCTTAGTCATGGAGGTTCTTGTGATCGGTGAAGACTAAAAATGGATGTGAGGCCCCCTCCAGCCAGTGGCGCCATTCGTCTAGTGCTAATTTCATGGCCAGAAGTTCACGGTTGCCCACGTCGCAATTTCGTTCGGCGGTGGTTAGCTTGCGTGAGAAGAAGGCGCAAGGGTACATCTTAGCTGGGGATCCGTGACGTTGGGAAAGTATCGCACCGACCCCAGTGTTAGAGGCGTCGACCTCGACAACGAATGGGCGTTCAGGATCAGGATGTCGGAGGATAGGTGCTGAAGTAAACCGAGTCCTTAGTTCATCGAATGCCTGTTGTGATTCCGAAGACCAGGTCAATTTAGTGGGGTGACGTTTATCTCGCTTAGTCATGGCGGTCAAAGGAGCGGCGATCGAACTGAAGTTCCTGATAAATCGCCTGTAGAAGTTCGCGAACCCCAGGAAGCGCTGTAACTCCTTGACTGTCTGGGGAAGCGGCCATTCCAGAACTGCCCTGACCTTCCTCTCATCCATCGCTACCCCCTCCTGGCTGATCACATACCCCAGAAAAGTTGTGCTTCTCTGATGGAACTCGCATTTCTCCGCTTTAACGTAGAGTTGATACTGAACGAGGTGCTTTAGTACCGATCTGACATGACGAATGTGTTGTTCCAGGGAATTTGAATAGATCAGGATGTCGTCGATGTACACGATCACCCATCTGTTGAGCATGTCCCGAAAAACGTCATTCATGAAGGATTGGAAGATTGAGGGACTGTTTGCCAGGCCGAAGGGCATAACCCGGTATTCGTAGTGCCCACTAGTGGTGGAGAATGCCGTTTTCCATTCGTCCCCCTCTCGAATGCGGATTAAGTTGTAAGCATTGCGTAGATCGAATTCAGTCCCCTACGAAACAGGAGTTTTAATGTGTCCTCGATCCAACCTGTCTGGGAGGCAAGGGTGCGAAAGGACAGAGCGTACTCGGCTGCTGGTCTCCTTCCTTGCGAAAGTGTCAACAGTTGGTCTCCTGCACTTTTCCCCTCCGCGGGATGTTCAAAGACTTCGCGGAAGTGTTGGAGAAAGGTTGTGAAGGTGGGAAATGAAGAGCCGTCCACTCCCCAAACAGCGGTAACCCAATCCAGCGCCCTCCCCGTGAGCAATGAACACACAAAAGCAATGCGGCTAGAGTCTGTGGGGTACAGCGAGGGCTGTTGATTAACAAAGAGCGAACACTGAAGCAAGAACCCTTTGCATCTGGCAGGGTCTCCGTCAAACTTCTCCGGGAAAGCTAGTCGTGGGCTCACTGGGGATGTGGGTGATGTCAGGGGTGGCGTGGAGTGATGAGACGCCGGGGCTGGAGCGGCTGCAGCGGTTGGCATTATTTGTAAGCCTTGCAGCGCCTTCACTAACTCCTTGGTGAGTGAGGTAAGCCGGTTTAGTTGGTGGTGATGCATGGCGAGCTGTGTGGCCTGCGCAGATAGCTCAGTGGATAATTGCCTGAGTGCTGCTGGATCGCTGTGCAGCGAAGTCTTCTGTTGCGAATCATCATCAGAGTCGGGATCCATTTGCAGCGTTTTTATTGTGTAAACAGACAAGACAGGGTCAATCACCAGTAGATACAATAGCGAAGGCTAGGCTGAGACAGAAAGTGGGACGGGCAGGAGGTCGAGGCAGGCGGCAGACAAACACAGTAGTAGAACAATCCAAGTCAGGGCAGGCAGAGACAGATCAGAGTACGATAAACATTCCAAGGTCAAACGAGTAGACAAGATACAAGGTAAACGCTCAGAAGTGACAGCTGGGGCAAATCAAGACTTCGCAGTGAGTTGCTGTGAGTGTTTGGCTTAAATGTGTGTGTGCGTGATTCAATGCAGGTGTGTGCGTGCAATCAGTCCCAGGTATGAGGCATGATGGGAACTAGAGTCCGAATGGATAAAGTCAATATTCAGGAGAGAGTTCCCTCTGGTGGTGAGGAGGAGGCGGTACGGAAGCCTCCTCTGTAACATATATGTTATAATGAGATGATTCGACTCTAGAACTCAGCATGGAACAAAAACTGGTGTGTTGCAGCCTTTATGTATGAGACAAAACCAACATATACGTACTGTCATGAGGATGATGAAAATGTTTTCATTTGAGTAAAGCATTTAAGTCCCTTTAAGTGTTTTTCTTCATTGAATATGTAAAATTTTTCATATGGTAACATCTAATTTATTCGATTTTATTTAACCCAAAAATATTAACCTAATTAATATATACATTAGGTTACTGTGATAAAATGCAATTTAAAGGTTAGATGAGATAGAAATAGCTCTCTAAGATAACATTTGCAGGTTAGCACTTCTTAATAGTGTACCATAGATTTATTACGATAGAGGCGTTGTGGCAACAAAGAAAAATCCAATAGCAGGCTTTATTAAAAAGAGCGTAGTCAGGACAGGCAGGGTCAGATACCAGCAAACAATAACATCCAAGGCACAGACAAAAGAGTAATCCAACAAGACAGGCAATGATCAGGGCAGGCAGCTGTCAATCAAAAACAAGGTAACAGTCCAAGGATCAAAACATGAGAAAGGCAAAACTTAGGAACATGGAAACTAGGAAACATGGAAGGGCTAAACATTCAATCACCAGCGATGTGAGCATGTGTGTGTGCTGTTATTATAGGGTGAGACTGATGAGGTGATGAGAGACAGGTGATTGCAATTGATGATGAGTCCGGGCAAAGGATCATGGGAAATGGATTCCAGGGTGAAGTGGCAAGAGTCTGGAATGGAGTGCCCTATAGTGACGCTCATAGGCACTCCAGCTAGAGCTTGTGACAGAGCCCCCCCACCAAGGAGCGGCTTCCAGACGCTCCAAACAGAATAGACTAAAGGGAGGTGGTAGTCCAGGAGGGAGGTGGAGCGGAGGCGGAACAGGGGGAGGGATGGAGGGCCAGGTCCATGTGGAAGTGGAAGAACAAAGAACTGAGGCAGAGCCGGTGGAGCAGGGAGCCAGGGTGGAGCAGGCGGAGCTGAAGACCACCAGAGCGAAGCCGAGAACCACCACGGCGGAGCAGGTAGAGCCAAAGACCACCAGGGTGGAGCAGACGTGTCTGAAGATACCCACAGTGGAGCAGGTGACCACCACCACGGAGCAGACTACCACCACGGCGGAGCAGAAAACCACCAGAGCGTAGTTGAAGACCACCACGACGGACCAGGGTTGCGTTTCCCAAAAGCATCGTTAGCTAACTATGGAGGTAAGTTCCACTGAACTCTATTGGTAACGACAGAACTTGCGACCATAGTTGTTTTTGGGAAACACACCCCAGACTGATCAAGAACCAATGGCAGAGATTGGGGCCTAGGAAAAACTGAGACACAAGAGACAGACAGTGTCTCAAGGACTGAGGCAGGAAATACAAGAAGTTCATCAATAGTTTCCCTGGTGACCACTGAACGGGCAGACAGTTCATAAACAGGCTGACTGACTGAAACAGGACAGGTCGTTCAAAAACAGATTCATTAGCAGCACTTAGACAGACAGACAGTTTGAAATCAGACTCCTTAGTTGCGACTAGGTGGACAGACCGTTCAAAATCAGCCTCCATGGCTGGTTCAGAACAGGACGAGAGTTCAGAGATGGCCCCCTCGACTGGTTCAGAGCAGGACAAAAGTTCATAAGCTGCCTCCGTGGTCTGTTTGGAACAAGGCAAGAGTTCACAAGCGGCCTCTGTAGCCGTGAGAGGCAGAGAGTTCACAGACGGCCTCCATAGCCGTGACAGGACAGACAGAGAGTTCACAGACGAACTCCATAGCCGCGACAGGACAGACTGAGGGTTCAGAAACGGCCTTCTTAGCCATAACAGGACAGGTAGAGAGCTGATAAGTGGATACCACTGATACCTCTGGAGGTTCTGCAGCAGATGCCGCCACCTCTGGAGGTTCTACAGCAGTAGCATCAGGAGTTTCAACAAACACAGAGAGTTCCGAGACAGCGCTTGCAGTCGTGAAAGAAGCATCAGGAAACAGGGAGAATTCATTAACATTCTCCTTAACAGGACAGGTATAGAGTTCAGCAACGGTTCTTTCGACCATGACATGACAGGCTGAGAGTGCATTGCTGGGCGCCACCACCACGCAAGGAGCTGAAATGAGCGCCGCTGCCTCGGGAGGTTCTGCAGCATACGCCGCCACCTCTAGAGAAGCTACAGTGGGTGCCATCGCCTCGGGGGACACAGCAGCGAGCGCCACTACTTCGGGAAGTTCTGCAGCATCAGCCGCCACCTCTAGAGACATCTTAGTGGGCGTTTCTAGAGGTCAGTGGTGGTGTATGCAGCCCAAATACACCATAAGGCGATCCCCATTGTGGGAAGCGCTACAGACAGGGAAATCAGTTCAAAAGCAGGAAGGCTTAAGAGCACTGGTTTAGGGATACCAGCTGCACGTGCTGACACCAGTGGTGGATCCTCCATGCTGGATGCCAGTCTGGGATACTGAAGAAGTGACCTCGAAGATCTGGATGCAACAGACAGGAAGTGACAGGACTCTGGACGAACAGACGATACGTGACAAGACTCTGGACGATCAGCTGTGACTTGACGAGACTCTGGACGATCAGCTGTGACGTGACGAGTGCTGACACCAGCGGTGGATCCTCCATGCTAGATGCCAGACAGGGATACTGAACTGACCTCGAAGATCTGGGTGCAACAGACAGGATGTGATGAGACTCTGGAGGATCAGCTGAGACATGACGTGACTCTGGATGATCAGCTGAGACGTGACGTGACGTGACGTGACTCTGGACGATCAGCTGAGACGTGACGTGACTCTTGATGATCAGCTGAGACTTGACTTGACTCAGGGATGGCAGCAGTGACGTGACTTGTCTCAGAAATATCAGCTGTGACTTGACTTGACTCAGGGATATCAGCGGTTATTTGACTTGACTCAGGGAGATCAGCTGTGACTTGACGTGGCTCAGGCTCTGGCTTGGCAGGCTTGACGTGAGCAGGCTCTGGAACGGCAGCCATGATGGGACAAGACTCAGGAACGGCTGCCATGACGGGACGAGACTCAGGAATGGCAGCCATCTTGCAAAAAGTCTCTGGATTGGCAGCCATTTTGGGCAGAGACTCTGCTTCTCCCACAGTAAAAGGAGAGCCACATAACAACAGCGCATAGTCCATACTGTCCCTCAAACTACCGTTAAACTCCGCTCCAGGTAACAATGATTTAGTTGGTTCACTGAGTCCAAAATGGAACAAGTCCTTAAACAAAACTTCATCATAAAGCGGTACTTGATATGACAACTCACAGAACCGGTGAACATACTCCTCAATAGATAGGCCTCCTTGACGAATATGTAATAGCTGGTCTACTGGGTCCATGGTTGGGCTGGGTTGCCGAATAAAGCCGCTGGATCCGGGTGTGGCTGGTGATTCTGTAACGATAGAGGCATCGTGACAACGAAGTGGGGATCCAATAGCAGGCTTTATTAAAAAGAGCGTAGTCAGGACAGGCAGGGTCAGATACCAGCAAACAATAACATCCAAGGCACAGACAAAAGAGTAATCCAACAAGACAGGCAATGATCAGGGCAGGCAGCAGTCAAATTAAACTTAGGAACATGGAAACTATGAAACACAGAAGGGGTAAACATTCAATCACCAGCGATGTGAGCATGTGTGTGTGCTATTCTTATAGTGTGAGACTGATGAGGTGATGAGAGACAGGTGATTGCAATTGATGATGAGTCCGGGCAAAGGATTATGGGAAATGGAGTACAGGTAGAGCTCGTGACAAGATTCTACAATGTTTTTGTTTTTTTCTCGTCATGTTCATTTTGATCATTTTGTGGCCACCCTCTTTTAAGGCAGTGCCCCAGCCGGGCCCCCAATTTAAAATGTTCTAGACACTCCCCTGAATATAATGTAATTTAATGGCAAACAGTGTAAATGGCGCTCTGTGGCACAGCAGGATTTCTGTTGGCTTAATCAACATATCAATGTTTTCTCCTGTCACAGCTTTAAATCTGCAACTTCGCTGGCTAACATGCATTAATGTGACCAGCTTTATATAAACTAATGCAAATAGATGGTAACAATCGTGACATTAATCATGTGCGTCAGACTTGCGTGTGTTTTGGTCACATTGTTTTAACCATTTGAGGTGCTGCTAATGTTTGCGTTCTCTCAGCCTTAATAGCAATAATTTTAGTAATGATATGAAAACATGCTCTATGGTGTACTGTATACGCACCGTTTTGTTGTCTGTTTTAAATGCGCCTCTTAAGTGTCCCGCTCTGTGCAGCGCACAGTGTCACGTGTCGAAAGAAGCAGCATGTGGTGTCAGTAACTATTATTACTCAGGGTTGGGGACAATTAATTTTCTTTTTTTATAAATTAATTAAAAAAACACATATCTTTTGTAAAATGTATATGAAGGAAATCTGGGTCATATCTGCAACACCCTAGCACCCACACAGCAACCCTCAGAACACCTTAACAACCTCATCATAACAAAATCCTGGTGGCAGCTCAAATCCTAAAAACATATGTGAGACTTTAATAGGTTTTACTACATTAAAGTACCCCATGAAAGTCCTCATGACAGCTCTGATCAGGCTAGACAGATGCCTCCAAACAAGTCTAATAGACCTGTGTAGTTTGGTCTTGGCAGAAAATCAAAGGACACTATACAACACATTATAAAAATGAAAGGACAGCACTGGGTATAATGCAACTGCATTACCAAAACAAAGTATATATACAGCTGCTGTAGTTGTATCGATGGACGATGAAGTTGATTATGTTCAGACAAATTCACTGCTATTTCAACATAAATAGTTAATAAATAAAGTATATCCAATCACAGAAGAAAACAGTCTGAAAATGTGTGAAAAGAACACAAAGTCCATGAAATATGTATCTGCTAATACACTACTTTCTTTTTCTATTGGTCTCTGGAATTGTCAGTCTGCAGTAAACAAAGCAGATTTCATTACATCTATTACTAGTCACCAACTCTTACTATGTGTTTCCATATCCCTACTATTACTACCACTCGCTAACAACACATCACACACTATAGGCAGCACAATCCTAACAACCTGTGCACTTTGCCTATGTCTGCTAATACACTACTTTCTTTTTCTATTGGTCTCTGGAATTGTCAGTCTGCAGTAAACAGATTTCATTACATCTATTTCTTGTCATTCAAGACTAAACCTCATGGCCCTGACAGAGACGTGGATCAAACCAGAGGACACTGCTACTCCTGTAGCACTCTCCAAAAATTTCTCATTTTCCCACACTCCCCGTTTAATAGGAAGAGGTGGAGGTACTGGTCTGCTTATCTCTAATGATTGGAAATGTATTCCTTTACCTTCTCTGGGCATTAGCAGCTGCTTTGAATCACATTCAGTCACTATTACCCACCCTTTTAAAATCCATTTTGTAGTTTTTCATGAACTCCCAGGACCACAAGGTAACTTCTTGGATGAATTAGATGTGCTGCTCTCAACATTTCCTGAGGATGGTACGCCGCTAGTTATGCTTGGAGACTTCAACATCCACCTAGATCGGGGGTTCTCAAAGTCTACATTCAAAGGTCCAAATCAAATTTTCATCAGTGTCAAAGGTCCGGAGGTCCAAAGGTTTTTAATAAACATAGGCTACATAACATGCATAACAAATAAACATGAATTTTTTGAAAAAATAAAGTGCCCTTTGCATTCAAAATGCATTAATAGCAAGTGCAAAATTGGCAAAACAATTAATTTAAGTGTCAGCAATAGAGGTCGACCGATAAGGGTTTTTCTCTGGCCGATGCCCATTTTTACAAATCAGGGCAGCCGATGGCCGATATATGATGCTGACTTTTTGGGCCGTTATGTTTGGCTGATTTTTTTTTTTTCCTTTATCTCATAAAAGCGAGTTTGAGTAAATGATTATTGCAGGGCCCAAGATGGTA
>NW_015536528.1:268147-272828 GCF_001515605.1 Sinocyclocheilus anshuiensis
CGGTGAAGTCGCGCAGGTAAAGTCGCAGGTCTTTACACTCGTTGGTCTTCACACAAGGAGGCCTGAACGCTTCCGCTGATGCTTCCGCGTCAGCGCACAGACATCAGATAAACACACAGTCTAAAACACTAAAGTGAAAACAGCTGTGGCCACCTTCTAATTAGCACAGCCAATAACCTATAGCAGGGCAATTGCTCAAATCATTTATTCAATGAAGTATAAGCCTTTTGGGAAATCTATTTGTGGCGATAAGTTTTGATATTGTGACGAGCCGCCACAAATAACTCAATGTATGGGAAACACTGGACACTGCTATAAGTCAAATGGCCATAATCTAAGTGATAACAAAAATAAATAAATAAAAAATTACTCATATTAGCGGTGAAATGTAGCCCGATTATGTCAAACGTCATATGCTCACTGGATGTCATGACAACAAATGTCATGAAGGAAAAGTTTCAATATCTCGCCTTCGCTTTCATTTCGGACAATCTCCAAAAAGACATTCAAAAAACTAAACAAATGATTTACAAGTTTAACATGCTTTTATCAAAGTAGGAAATAATTAGTGCTCTTGAAAAACGAAATGGATGCGGGTCCGGACTGAATTCCCTCCGGGTCCGGATCCGGACTAGAGTCCGGACTTTGAGAAGCACTGACCTACATAAACCTCAGGTTGCAGACTTCCACACTCTGCTTGCCTCTTTTGATCTCAAGAGAGTGTTAACTACGGCTACTCACAAATCAGACAACCAACTGGACCTTATTTAAACACGTTCTATCAAACCTTTACAATTAATCCAAAACGCGGCAGCAAGGTTAATTTTTAACGAGCCGAAAATAATGCATGTCACACCTCTGTTTATCAATTTGCACTGGCTACCAATAGCTGCTCGCATAAAATTCAAGGCATTAATGTTTGCCTACAAAACCACCACTGTATATATATATATATCAGTGGGTGTGGCGTCAGGCCTCGGAGAGGCTTTTATTAACAGAAAATAAACAAAGTGTCCAGAAAAAGGGAATCAAGTGTTCAAAATAAACAGGGGATCTGGTGTCCTTGTCGTGCTGTGGGTTTTGTGAAGGGAAGGGCAGTGGACAGGAAGGACGGGTCCAGGTAAGGGACCCGGCAGCCGCAGGCGCTCCCCTCTCCAGTCCGGGGCGTGAGGGGCGGTGGCTTCTTCCAGTGGCTGCATCTCAGTGCGGTTCTCGTCCGGACCATTGGTCCGTCAGCTCACGACTCTGGCGGCACGGGAGTCCCTCTACGCACCCTTCCTGGACCCACGAGGACACCAGCGTGCATGCACGGGGAAGAGACCAGTCTCCCGAGGAGAGGCGCACTCGGCATTTAAACAGCGGCGGTGATGAGACTCCATTCGGTTCAGGTGTGTCCCATCACATGCCGCCAGCCCTGGCTATTTCAGCACCCCTCCTCTCTCACGCACTCACTCCTGTCGGGAGCCTGGCGAAGGGCAGCGATTAAGGGACAGGGTGATGCTGATAATTAGGGGGAGGCAGCCGACTCGTCACAGTGTATATACCATGTATATATATATATTCGTTGTCTGTTTTAAATGCACCTCTTAAGTGTCCCACTCTGTGCAGCGTGCAGTGTCACGTGTCAAAACAAACAGCACGTGTTGTCAATGATTCTGCCGCTAGAGGCCGCTCTTGCTCTCATACTATATAATGACTGCGGACCTTCTCAGCCGCTCCAGCAACGGACGCAACCCAGAAGAACAATCGGCCTGGAATTTTGCCGATAGCCGATAGTTCCAGCAATCAACTATCGGTGCCGATTAATTGGCCAAACCGATACATCAGTCGATCTCTAATTATAATGCACTGCTAGGTGGTTGTCCTGCATCTTCAATAAACAAACAACAGGTAGTCAAAAATGCAGCTGCTAGAGTCCTTACCATGTCAAGAAAATATGGTCATATTACCCCAGTTTTACAATCTATACACTGGCTACCTATTAAGTTCCATATCAGTTACAAAATATTACTACTTATTTATAAGGCCCTAAATGGTTTAGCTCCTGTGTTCCTAATCTCGCATAGCCAGACCTTCAGACTAACGGCTGAAGGTCTGGAATCCATGGCAGCTTTCATTGACCAAAGCCCGCCCATGAGGCCGTTTGACCGACATGTCAAACAACCAATCACAGTTCGTTTCGTTTCAGCATCACGTTTCAAGGCGTGGAAATGTCCCCACAATAACAGACCGGTGTGTAAAACTATCGGATTTATTTTAAAGATTCTGTGCCGCGAACTTTAAATATTTCACATACTTTTGAAAATCCAGCGTTTAGTTGATCCTGATAAGTGCTCGTCGTCACAGTTATAAACACGTCATCTTTGTTTCCAGGCGGAACATTATAGAACGTGACACATGTGTCTCCCGGAAATCCTGTATAATTCAACCAATCCGATGACGACTTCGAAACTCCTGAAGTGTTTCCACTTTTGTGTGCCATATGCATCAGATGTTTAGCCAACGTTCCATGGGCGTGATGTCTGAGGCTGAGACTACTGTGTTCCTAACCAGTCTTCTATCATGCTACAATCCATCATGCTCCCTAAGGTTGCAAATCTCTGGACTTTTGGTAGTACCTAGGATGGCAAAGTCCACTAAAGGAAGTAGAGCTTTTTTTGCATTTGTCTCCCAAACTCATCATCTCAGGACTTTTCACACTGTGCTTAACCCCGGGTTATCATCGTTCTAAACACCGCTTTTAACCCCGGGTAGATAAACGTTTTACACCTGTAATTTGAAAGCGGTATTAGCACCTCCAGAGCAGGGTTAGCACCGCATTTGTGGTGTTAACCCCGCATTGCAGTACTTAGTTTGTTCAGTGTGAAACGGAGCGGTGTTTGCTTGTTGCTGCTGGATGCTTGGCAACAGACAGCCAATCAGAAATTGAGCAGTAAACAGCAGCCAGTGAGAGAAAAGTAAGAAATGTCAAAAGACAGAAAGCATGTGAACTGGAGTGATGAGGAGACGGTATTATTCTTACTGTTATGGTCAGAAAAGTCTCTTCGAGAGAAATTGGAAGACCTACGGGGCGACATTTTTTTTTAATTACTGGCAAGACGTGAGAAAAGCCGTGTAAACAGGTTGCCTGCTATTCGTCCAAACAGTGACAGTGACTTGGTTTGAACAGCAGCTACGCTAATTTGCTTCTCTGTTTTTGCCACAGGATGGGAGTTAACTAGGGATTACGCAAGCTTCAGTCTGGATCCAGCCCTTACAAAGATCTAAGAAGAGATGATACCAACCCCTCTGAGGACCTCAGATGACGCCAACCCTGAACCAATATACAAAACTACTAAATGTTCCTATAAGTTTGATAGCAACATATAATCATTGCTGTCAATAGTGTTCACCATTTGTTTGAATACATGTCGTGGATGATTCTTTTCTGTATATATCTGCCTTATGGACATCACTTTGACATAGGCTGATAAGCTACTCCTAAATGTAATGTAGAAACTTTAATTTTCTGTGAAGCTGCTTTGCAACGATTTGTATTGTGAAAAACGCTATACAAATAAATGTGAATTGAATTTAATTGAATATAGCAGTGTGAGGGCAGCTGTGTTCCAGCCTGGCTTCTATGACTAGGGTCCTCTTGGCACAAGACCTCTCAAGTAGGCGCTGACTCCTTGCCTTGGAAGATAGCTATCTGAGGATAGCTGTGTTTCGGCTCAGTACTGTCCCCTTGTCAGGGTTTTAAGTAGCGGTCTTGAGCCTCTTGTCTAGATTGTGTTATCTCCCCTGTTAGGGTTTTAAGTAGATAGCCCACTTTCCGGCAAACTTCAGTCTAGCCTGAGGAAACTGCTATTCGAGGATAGCTGTGTTCCAGCTTGGTGACTACTCCCCTTATTAGGGTATTTAAGTAATGGTCTCCTTGAGCCCCTTGACTAGACTGTGCTGTCTCCCCTGTTAGGGATTTAAGTAGATAGCCCATTCTCTGGCACTCTCTCTCTTGGTGATCTTCAGTTAGGACCTTTGGAGGATAGCTATCTGAGGATAGCTGTTTTCTAGCTCATTGACCACTCCCCTTACTAGGGTTTTTAAGTAGTGTTCCCCTGGAACCCATATCTAGACTGTACTTTCCTACCTGCTAGGGTTTCTAAGTAGATAGCCTCTATCCGTGGTCCTTGTATTATCAGGCTAAACTCATGTAAGGGAAACAGGTCAATTTAGCTCAAAGGGAATCATTTAAAATTTTAAAGGGAATTTGGACAGAATCACTGTTTTACGGCTGATCACTGAGATGGCAAGCGATTCATTGAACGAGCCGTATAGCATCAACTCTGCAATGGATATTAATATCCAAAGTATAGTGAAAACACTATTTATTAGCACAGTAACAAGATCGGCAGTTTAAGACATTAACTTGTAAGCACAAAACACAAGATACTTCTCTTTTCAATATGAATAAGACTTTATTGGATAAATCTAAGACATATAAACTAATCTAACACATAAACACACGCATTCACACATTCACACAAGTTGCAGGAAGAGAGAAAGTGAGGAAAGAATGAGTTTAAGAGAATGAAAATGTGAAATCCCAAGTTTACAGCAATATGTGCAATTGCATAGATCTGAACAACCATCAATCACTTAATTAACCCTCGCATTGAGTTCCTCAATGAGGTTAACTTTT
>NW_015536528.1:273819-300659 GCF_001515605.1 Sinocyclocheilus anshuiensis
TGTTCTGTGAAGACCAGAGGTTAAGAGGTCTCTCATAAGGAATTTCAGTCTGTTCTCTGTCGTCGAGGTGGGGGGAGTCAATCCAAAGAGCTCGTGATTGCTATCACTGGTTTCCATGTGATGGTCACGCTGTGCATCTCTTTTGACCATTAATCTTGATTACTTGCCCCCAAAATTGACAATCTCCTTGGAATTGTCAATAAGTGTTCTTTTGTTTAAATGCTGTGAGCTACTCAAAGCTGCTAGTTGGTTCAGGCTTGTGGCACCAGGATCTGATTTACGAACATCCTGTGTCTTGGGCCTCTGTGGAATTCGGCTCCTCGTGTTTCAAGTGTGTTTTTGACTAAATCTTAGATTGTCTGATTCGGTCTGATACCCTACACTCACATAACATAGCTATTTGAGGGTAGCTGTGTTCTTAACTTGGTGTGGATGTCCCTCTTTCATCTGAAACTTGGTTCCCCATTTCTGCCAAGCTGTGTGAGCGGCCAGGGGCGTCAATAGCTTGGCCCCTTTCACAGGAAAAGTTAGATGTATGTGTGTCACTTCCTTGGTGCTCTCTCACCAGGTGGACAGGCATGCGCTGCAGCATGGCATATTGGCATTTCATTCCCCATAGTGTCCGCTAGAGGACGTAGAAGGAGTTCCCTTGAGAAGGAACGAGATGACTTCACAGGCTACGTGGGCCAATAGGATTGGAGTTGTTTCACATGTGTCCAGCTGCCGGCAGTTTCCATAGTGTCCGCTAGAGAACGCAGAGTGAGTTCCCTAGAAGGGGAACCATGGTTACATGCATAACCTGAGACTTTCCTTCCGGTCTAACTCAACTGGTAAAATGGTATTTAAGTTTAGCAAGAGTGACACCAAAGAACCTGATTTGACCTTAGATGTAATTAGTATATTTAACAAAAAAATTAACAATAAGCATTTTTGGCAAATTCTCCACAATAAAAAATTCCTGAAGCCAAATTTAACTGGCCATCACTTATTGAGTTAATAGACTGGAAAGAAACCTGGTTGTTAACTCTTTTAAGTATTGCATTCCCAATGAGACAAATTAAGTTCATTTTAAGATCTTACACAAAATATATCCCGTGAATGACTTTGTGGCAAAATATATGAATGTTGACAGTTACTCATTTTGTGGGATTAAGGATGAGACACTGATCCATTTATTTTTTCAATGTGAAAAAAAAGTGATGTCGACATGAAATTATAGACATTCACAGGGCTGTACAGGGCGAAATATGTCGAAAAAATAAATGAATAAATTTACCACAGTAGCACAGGTGCGATAGTTCTTGCATGTCTGTGAGGCTGTTTACAAATCTGTTCTCAAACAAAGAGAACATTTAATGACATGTATTTAGCCCAAATGCACATAATAACATCAGTCAAGTGTTTGAAATAACTTCCTTTTGTGATCTGACATGGCTACTTATCTCAGAATAAGGTAGAAATCATGCTACTTTATAGTATTCTATGCAGTGTTAAAAGGCATTATAAATATACTTTATTTTTATAAAAATACCTGAGATGGCTTGAAGAACACAGATAAACCATATATTGCTGCAATCGTATGTTTATTGCATTGATGTTTCATCAGGTAAAACGTCTCTATCCGCATTTTACTCCACTACAGCGATAGCTGGATGCATTTTCCATATAAGGGATTTCCTGGAACGTCTTCAGTTCTATTACTTGCGTGAGAAACTTGTGGAGTTTCTGCGTGAGGGCGCCCTCCGGCTACCAGTATGAATGAAACAGACATTACGTGTGCACTTACTAATGCTCACAACACCCTATTTGGGTAAAAATAGGAAAAAATAACACTTTTCTCTAAAAGAAATTGGAAGTAAACATCCATATCCACACGTTTTTTCCATATGGAGTTATATTTTTCTTTTAGCGGATCATAATATTTTATAATAAAAACTTAGATGTTTAAGAGGGGTAAACAAGTGTAAATGATGCTTGCACTCTACTTGTCTTTGTTTGCATTTCAATCAAATTTACAGTATAACTAAATTTTTTTTTCTTGTCACCTTAGTCTTTTCTCTGCTTGTACTCTACATGGCGGTTGTTCAGCCTGGATACTTTTTTAATTAAGTACATGTCAGAGCCCTTACTTTATTTTAACTTGAGTACAAAAGTTTAGTCAGTACTTCAACTTTTACCAGAGTGTTTTTAAACATGAGTATTTGTACTTCTACTTGAGTGAAGGATGTGTGCACTTTGCCATCTCTGCTTCATATAGGTAAGCACCTTGATTCTTCCAGATCCTTTCAGTTAAGAAATATAATCTGTTACTATAAAAGTAAGCTTTTTAAAAAATTTTTGGTTACACTTTATTTTGATAGTCCACTTTAGACATTCTACTAACTATAAGTAACTTTGCAACTACATGTCAACTAACTCTCATTCATTTTAGATATTAAGCAGACAGTCTACTAATACTCTAATGCCTGCTAGTTGACATGTAGTTGCACTGTTATGCGAGGCAAGTTTATTTATATAGCACATTTCATACATAATGGTAATTCAAAGTGCTTTACATAAAATAAAATAATAATAACAATAAAACAAGGAATTTAAAAACTTTGAAAATGATTTAAAATCTGTGCTGTGATGCGGTCGGAAACCAGATTGAAAATTGTCCAGGTATCCATTTGAGTTTAAGTATTTGTTCAGCTGATTAAAGACTACCTTTTCAATAATCTTGCCTATAAAAGGAAGATTTGATATTGGTCTATTTTTGCTCAATATGGTGTTATCAAGATTGTTCTTTTTCAGAAGGGGTTTAACAACTGCAGTTTTGGGGTTTGGAAAAGCCCCAGAAAGAAGTGAGGCATCCAACACTTCTAAGAGATCTGCTTCTAAACAGTTAAGCACCCTTTTGAAAAAATATGTGGGAAGTGTGTCAAGATAGCAGGTTGACGATTTAAGGTGCTGTACTATTTCTTCCAAAATTTTGCTATCAATCTCTTCAAAAGCAGACATAGTATCTTCTTTTTGATATTGCGGTCGAATCTGTCTGACCTCTGCATAACTTGGGGATGTGCTAATCGCCTTCCTGGTATTATTGATCTTCTCAGAAAAGAAGGAAGCAAACTCATTGCATTTGCTGTCGGAGAGCATTTCACTGGCAATCTGACTTGCGGGGTTTGTCAGTCTCTCAACAGTAGCAAAAACAGTGCGAGTGTTGTTTAAGTTACTGTTTATAAGGTTTGAGAAGAAGGTCTGTCTAGCTTTGCCTAGTTCCACATTGAAAGCACGAAGGCTGTCTTTATAGATGCTATAGTGAATTTCAAGTTTCGTCTTCTGCCACATCCGCTGAGCTTTTCTGCATTGTCTTTTGTTAGTAGAATGTCTAAAGGGGACTATCGAAATAAAGTGTTACCTTTTTTTTTATTCATAAGCAAAAATGGTCTAATTCGTGGCCTACTTTTGCATTTCTTGCATTTCGTAAATCTCTTGTTCATTAAAAACAAAGAAAGTGACAGATTTTTTAAATATTATGATAATTTTTGTTAATACCACTGATGCATAATGTTTTCCTCTGTATGTGTTTATTATTGTGTCTTTTTTCTTCCTTTTATATTTATTTGTATTTTATTTCATTTATTTATTTTAGTTTTGTTTGTGAAACTTTACATGTAGATTTGATGTTATTTTATTCATGTAGAGATTCTATCAGTTCTGTCTTTTCTATGTTTATTGTTTGACGCATAATTAAGAAACAAAATACCTAGGACATTTTGGCTTCACTTTTCTATAGTGGAAGGAAGTGGAGACACGTTGTTAAGTGGAGACACTTTTTTTTTTTTACAGTCTGTGGTTTTTACATGTTGTAGATTTTAACCAATCACACACAATTCTGTTACAATAACTAATCAGAAGTTCAGATTAGTCATCACGAAATACGGAGATTTGTTCAGTGCGCACATTCACTGACTGATTTCTGCATTTTCAAATTTGCTCATCATAAACAACAAATTGTGGATGTACCTACAGTAAAATATTCATTTCACAGTGTAGACAGCTTTAATGATTATAACTGGAGGATTTTTTTTTTTTTTTTTTGAGAGTGCTTAAACCCATGTTAGACTGAAGTACAATGATGATGTTCTTTAATAATGTAAATGTTTTTTGTTGGCTTTGTGTATATAATTTATTAAAATAACCATGGAAATGAAAGTGTTATTAGTGATTTACAATGTTTTTTTATTAAAATGGCATCATGTTAAATAGAAATTAATTAATGTTCAAATTATTTTATGACATGACACCCATATCTGGTATTTGCCTAAAAAGACAGGTTTATGATGTGAGTATTAAAAGGTTTATCCTAACATTAGGCTAGTTTTAGTGTTACCCTGCAGTTGGTTCAGCCACAGTGTTGTTATTGTTAACTAAAACTATTATATTAACTAGAGATCGACTGATGTATCGGTTTGGCCGATTAATCGGCACTGATAGTTGATTGCTGGAGCTATCGGCAAAAGTCCATGCCGATAGTTTTTCCGGGTTGCGTCCGTTGCTGGAGCGGCTGAGAAGGTCCGCAGTCATTATACAGTACGAGAGCGAGAGCGGCCTCTAGAGGTGGAATCACTGACACCACGTGTTGTTTGTTTTGACGCAGGACACTTAAGAGGCACATTTAAAACAGACAACGAATATATATTTACACATATATAAAGTATATATATAATATTTCATGTACTTTGTGTTCTTTTCACACATTTTCAGACTGTTTTCTTCTGTGATTGGATATACTTTATTTATCAACTATTTATGTTGAAATAGCAGTGAATTTGTCTGAACATAATCAACTTCATCGTCCATCGATACAGCTACAGCAGCTGAATGTATACTTTGTTTCAATATTGCAGTTGCATTATTCTCAGTGCTGTCCTTTCATATTTATAATGTGTTGTATCATGTCCTTTGATTTTCTGCCAAGAACAAACTACACAGGTCTACTGGACTGCTTTGGAGGCATCTGTCTAGCCTGATCAGAGCTGTCATGAGGATTTTAATGGAGTACTTTAGTGTAGTAAAACCTATTAAAGTCTCACATATGTTTTTAGGTTTTGAGCTGCCACCAGGATTATGTTATGATGAGGTTGTTAAGGTGTTCTGATTGTTGCTGTGTGGTTGCTAGGGTGATGCAAATATGACCCAAATCTCGTTTATATACATTTTACAAAAGATATGATTTTTTTTATTAATTTATAAAATAATAATAATAATAGTCCCCAACCCTGAGTAATAATAGTTACTGACACCACGTGCTGTTTGTTTTGACACGTGACACTGTGCGCTGCACAGAGCAGGACACTTAGAGGCGCATTTAAACAGACAACGAAACGATGCGTATACAGTAGGCCTACACTATAGAGCATGTTTTCATATCATTACTAAGTAATTAAGTTGTTGACTAAATTAAAGGAGAAAGAACAGCAGTAGGTTTGCTATTAAAGCTGAGAGGACGCGAACATTAGCAGCACCTCAAATGGTTAAAACAATGTGGGCCAAAACATGCAAGTCTGATGCAAATTCTTAATGTCACGATTGTTACCATCTATTTGCATTAGTTTATATACAGTTGGTCACATTAATGCATTTGATAGCCAGCGAAGTTACAGATTTAAAGCTGTGACGTGAGAAAACATATTGATATTAGTGATGGCCGGTTCGCGAATGAATCGTTCTATTTAACTGGTTCTTCTTAGTGAACCGGTCGAACCAGTTCATCAAATCGAACTGAATCGTTTGAAACTGTTCGCGTCTCCAGTAAGCACTAATCCACAAATTACATGTTACTTACTTTTTTAATGTGCCTGACACTCCCTCTGACTCCAAATAAACCAATATCCCGAGTTATTCAGTTACTGCAACAGTACACTGACTGAACTGCTGTGAAAAGAGAACTGATGATGAGCACGAGCAGAGCAGCTGATAAACTGTGTGCAGCATGCCATGTACTAACGAACGTACATGCCCACTGCTACTGCTAGAGCGGTTCTCGTTCTCGAGTCGGTTGCAGTGGTTTTTGGATCACCGGTACACTCAACCGAGAACCGGTTTCTTTCGGCCGCGTCCGATTTGAGAACCGATGAGCTGATGATACTGCGCATGCGTGTAGTACCAAACGGTACAGCGGTTCTCGAGTCAACAGTTCTTGAATCACTAGTACACTGAACCGAGAACCATTTCTTTCAGACACATTCGACATATATATAGATCACGCTTTTTCTTTCCGTTTTGCTCTGTTTTTTTAAACACCGAACTTCAAACTCATCTATGCCGCTTTTTGATTTTATGATTAAATAAACTGTTTTGGACCGCCGCTTTCACTGAACACGACACGTCCGGTGTGTGTGAGTTCTCCTAGATGCGGCGGTGCCCAGTGTGTGACTAACATATTTTGTTATTTTGATTAGATAATCATCACGTGTTCTCGATTAGAAGCAATTAAAGAGTATACATACAATATCTGTTAACATTAGGTAATGAACTATGAACTAACTTTAATGATCAATATATAATTAATATTTAATATTCATATTTTTATTAATGTACAAAGTATGGTTCAGTACTGTTTTTTTAATAGTAAATTAGTTTTTGTTTAGTATCCATTTTAAAAACTATCGGTTGATTAATCGGTATCGGCCAGTGTGGTCCAACCTAGCTATTCGTATCGGTAAAATCCACTATCGGTCGATGTCTAATCTTAACTATTAAATCATTTTCATTCATTGAAATAAAGCTGAAATAAAATAGAAATATTAGATGAAAACTTAACAAACTGAAAAATTAGAAATGTTGCCTTGGCAACTAACTGAAATAAAATAAGTTTAAATATTAGAATTCTTTTTTTTTTGCATTATTGATTAATTCCATAGCTGGTGACGGGCCAGAGCTGCCTCCGAAGCGTGTACGCTGCTTTGGGTGCCGCAGGATTTTGAACCTTGTTTACTACATGCCTTCATGCAGATCAGTGGCCAAGACTTCCGTCAGAGTGATGTGTTGGTTTCTTATGTCGTCATCGATTTGCTTCAGCCAGGTCTTGTCCGGTGCAGCATGGTGTACTTCCCAGGTCGGTGGTCGGCAGCACCAGAGAAGTTGGAATGGCAGTCGGTCATCACTAATCCGACAGATGTGTCCAAGCTAATGCAGTCATCGCTTATGGATGGCCTCTTTGATTTTAGGCTGGTTGCCACACTCTTTTCGGATACATTAATTCCCGAGTCAGTCATGCAAGGACTTCAAGGACTTGTCAGAGGCATTGCATTTGGAAGACCTTGATCTTGCTGAGTTCTGAATTAACAACGGTCCAGGTTTCTGATCCATAAAACTCAATACTAATGACCAAGGTCCGGAAGAGTCATATCTTAAGTCGCAGTAGTGATGTTGGCCTTCAACAAACACCACTTCAGCGAGGTGAACACCACTGTTGGCTAGCCAATTCAGCTAAGATCTTCGGTGGTCGAGGCAATCTTCTCTTGGACCAGAGATCCTAGGTACTTGAAGTCTTGTACTTGTGCAATTTGGACTCCCTCGAGGTGGTTAGATCCTGGTGAGCCATCAGCCATCATAACGTTTGTATTATCCATGTTGATTTTCAGTCCGTACGGCTTGGCGAAACAGGCGACGTTGTAGAGGGTGTCGGTGGCCTCTGTAATTGGCAAGGATGGCACTGTCGTCGGCGAACATAAGATTGATCACGTAGCCATCGATGCCATACCTGACTCCCTGCTTGTTTTCGAAGACCTCTCTCATGATCGCATCGATCAATTTATTGAACAAATGCGGGGAGGCGATGTCACCTTGTCGAATGCCGGTAGGGACGGAAAACTCCTCAGACACCTCGCTGCAAATGCATATGCAGCTCATTGAGTCATCATAGAGGTTCTGGAGGAGGCAGATGACTTTTGGACGGTCCAGCACCTTCCAGAGTGACAGCCAGTGCACGAAATCGAATGCCGATTTGAAGTCAGTGAAAATGATGAACAAACTCTTGGCACAATAGATTCTCTCCTCAGCTGGCAGATAAAAACGATCTGGTCACAACAGCTTTGGAGAGGATGGAATCTGGCTTGCTCCTCATGGCTCGTCTGCTCCTGATGTCGCTGTAGCCGTGATTGGATGACATTCATGAAGACTTTAGCAACGATAGACAGTAGACTAATGCCGCGGTAGTTCTTACGTTCATGACTGTTGGCTTTCTTGAAGATGGGCACAATTGCGGATTTCTTCCAGGTCGATAGGATTCGTTCAGATTGCCAGATTAGCTTCATGAGGATGTGGGGATTGCCTTGTGGAACTTTTCCACTGGCCTTCATTGCTTCAACCTCCACGTGGCCCAAGCCAGGTGCCTTTCCATTCTTCAATGAACGTATGATGGCTTGCACCTCATCTGCCAACAGGCTCCACACGTGGTGGCTCTGCGACCAGTCTGCACAGTGGGTCATGGTTAAGGAGCTGCTGAAAATGCTCCCGCCACCGCTGCAGGTGCTTGTCCGCCGATCTGACGAAGGAGCCATCCACCTTCTTGATGTTGTCATTGGTCAGCCTGGACCATCCGCTCAGTCTCTTGAGAGTCTGATAGAGAACCGTCTGATATTTCCTGCCTTGATGCTGCATCTTCGAGATTGGCTGCCATGTTGTTCCAATAGGCTTCTTGTTCAGCTTTCATCCGTCATCTGACTTCTCAATTTTGTTCCCGATAGCGCTCAAAGTTGACGTGTTTAATCTGTATTATAAATATTAAAGCTAAAACTGAAATAAAAATAAAGCTAAACAGAAAAAAAAGAATGAAATCTACAAAAGCTTGAAATGACAAAAAACTCCAAATATTAATAAAAACTGTAATAGTACATAAATAATACTAAAATAACATATTGTAAACAGGCTGCTACATTTCGCCAGCAGTAACCAGCAATAATGACAAAACCTGAAAACTGAATATACAATATTATTGAAGCATGTAGAATGAGATGAAGAAATAACAATGAAAAGAAGCAAAACAAGTAGTGATTAATAAGCAAAATCATCATGCATCCATGCTGATATGTCAGAATAAAGCCCAGGACCAAGTAAAAGTTCAGTTTAAATTCAGCCTCTGTGTCTAAGATTAAAATGCTACTTGGTGTTGCATTGATATATACTTTATAGTTTTGCTTGTGATTCACCATATATATGCTGAGCTGAATCATCTGTTTATGTCTTATGCGCTTGATATGTGTTGATTTAAACTTTTGAACATCTAATACTTGCTCTATGAATTGGAAAATTGCTGTATACTTCGAACTGTAAATAACAACTTTGTTCCCATTTAAAATTACTTGACTTTCTCTCACACTTTCAGGTGAGGAAGCACCAGAACATACAGCCATCATTGCAGGTGTGGTGGCAGCTCTGGTTCTACTGGTGTTCTTGACCCTGTTGGCTGTCTACTACATTAACACACATCCAACTGTTGCTCCTCCTTTCTACCTCATGCAGGTAAGTACAAATCTATCTATCTATCTATCTATCTATCTATGTATCTATGATACAAATTAAATTTTACGAATCTCGATTTCAAATTCGATACCACAGCAAAAACTACTAGCCTAACAAATATAAAGTTCAAACATTATTAAAGACAAGTAAACAGTCAGTTAATAAGAACAAACGAACAAATTAACAGCAATAACACCACTGAATAAATAGAACAAAGATACAAATGAAATTATGCTTTAGGTTTTCATGTTTGTAGGTGATCAGGTACAGAAATTGAATAATCACATGTAAAATAACATTGCATATTTTTCACTTAGTGTTGCACCTTGATTTTTCATAGCCATTTGAAATGATAGACAACCACTGAATTTTAATCACAAATCGATCCAAAAAAAAAATAAAAATATTCTACACACTTGTAACAGTTTAAATTAGACTGTATAATTTCAAAATCTGAAGCAAAAACAGAATGTTCTGACTTTAGCTTTGTGAAATTATGTTACATATAACATCTGCACGAAACTAAAACAGCAGATGGGCTGAATGAGGCACACCTTCACTTTCTGACAGCAGGTGGCACGTATAGAACAGCAGCGATACAGGGTTTCCTTGGTTACCGCTGTAAACACAGCAGCGCTGTGCTTATAAACACTACTTTAAAATACGGAGGCAAGATGAAAAGAAAATACCATCTAACCTTTTCTAAAGATCAGTTTCCCTCAGAAACACATTCATAAAATTAATTATTTAGGATTTTCTTCCAATATTTTGCGCATAGTGAACAGTGATCTTGCTCTGCCTATTTTCTCCTCGTTGCATTCATCTTCAGCATCGCTGGCCTCTGTTAACGGCCATTTATAGACTAAATATAAAGTAATATATAGTTTTGGAAAATTGTTGAAGTGCAGTTTGTGTGCAAGCATGGAAAAAAGATAGTCCGAAATAAAACAAACAAAAAAAAAGGCTTGCTGGAATGCTTTCAAATTGTTTGAATTTTTAAATTAGCAAGGATTAAAAACACATGCAATTCCCAAGCGTCTTTTACGCTTGCCCTGGGCCATCAAGTAGTCCTTATTAGCCACGTTTCCACTGTCGGGCCAAAACCGGGCGTGCTAGTGCTTGCCAGGGCCAATCGCGTTTCCACTGTCATTTCCAGGGCTTGATCGTGCCTCGTCGGTGCTTCCTCGGGGCCAACGGTCCAGGTTTTTTGGCCCAAAGCGGACCAACTGGGACTAGAGGAGTGGCTATGAACAAAGGCAGAGTTTCTCCGCGTCTGGAGAGCGTCAGTGCCACGAATCATTTCATAAAGTTAACAGATAACACCAGCATCAAAGACTATTAAAATAAGTTGAGCTTAAAACTCACTTTCAGACAGTAGCGAGTGTTTGAAACTTCTGTTTGAGATCCAGTGTGGATTAGGATCACCATACAAGGCAGAAATAGGTATTTATAAGCGATGCAAAAGACTTTGCATGCTAGCCATTAACGTTACCATAGTAAACATGGTAAATACAACCGCTTGAAGAAATCAGACGTTAGCTTCTCATTCTCTATCATAATCGTGTATTTATTTAGTAACATATTTCATCTGCCATAAGTCTCGTCTAGAGTACGTCATAAAAAATAATCATAATAATGTTTTTTGTTCAGGAACTCCCTCTGCTACTCAGGTCGTATTTTTGATGGAAAAAATATAGAAATTATTCTTTCTAAATGTGATGTATACTGTGACTACAAATAAATAAAAACAGACTCGACTGAATAAGTAGGCTGTGTCCTCTTTCTTTTGTGAAATAACGATTCATACCACTTTATTTCTGTGTGACTAATTTTCAATCCTGATAAATTAATTCATTATGATCAATGTATCACTTATTATTGTAAAACATAGATGCTTTTGGATTTAAATCTTTAACAAAACATGCAAACAAACGGCCGCTTTTATCATGTTTGTTTTGTGATCGCGCTAGTTCCAGTGATTTTCTGATTAGTTTTCTGATAAATATTGTCTTTGTTGGTGAAATGATGGGGTTGTGTGATGTTGTTCCTGAGAGGCGTGTAAAGGGCAGGTTTTAGTGAAGCGCAGTGGAGCTTCTGGTCCGACGGTGGAAACGCATCGTGATTTTGGGTGCTGTGCTACAGGTCCGAGGCTATTAGCCCCGCCCCGCCCGTTTAAAGCACTGGCTCGACAGTGGAAAAGCGGCTATTTTCGAGCCCTGCTATCTATCTATCATCTATCTATCTATCTATCTATCTATCTATCCAATTTAAACTCTTTTAAAATAATTGTAAGCTGTTGTGGTGTCTCTTATTCACAGCGTCGCACCAATAACTATTGGCCCTCTGTGAAGTTTCGGAATCAAGGATGCCATTCCAGCTATGCTGAGGTTGATCTTGGGGGTTACGAAAAAGAGGGGTTCATTGAGGCGGAGCAGTGCTGAGCAGGCAGGACTTTATGTTCAAGGGATGGACTAAAGAAAAAGTGATTTTGTTTTTGTTTTTTTTCTTTAATGATTTTAGGATCATGGACAAACACACAATGCGAGGCTGTCACTGTTGAAAAAGATCATTTGACAGTTTTGTGAGCTTTTCTCTGTCTCTGACCACAGTTGGCAGTCAAAACCTTTTATGCTGTTGTTTATAGTAAAGGAAATTTTAAGTTCTAAGAGGTACTAATTGTAACAAAGACCAGCAAATCTGCTAGCAACACTCCGTAATAATGGGTATGTGTTAGCCAAAATGATTGCAAGTTAATGTACAGTGCAACGTATCTTTATAGAGTTTTTTTTTTTAAGATATTTTGTGAAGAGTTGTGTTCAGTGGATAAAAGTTGCATAATACTCAGTTAGCCACATGGACTTGACAGCACTTTAATTCAAATAGCTTACTCTAGTAAACTTTTTTTTTGCCCTGTCATTTAGTCATAAAGCATAAAATCAATTTGCTCATAAAATATTAATAAATATTATTATAAATAAAATAAAAGAACAAATAAATGCAACAACTAAATTTTAAAAGTAAATGTAAAAGTTTAATGTTTCATTTTGCTTTTTGGAGAATTGAAAAATTGTATTTCCAAAGCTGTTTGTGGAGATGTAATGTAAAATGTGTTTTCCTGTTGAACAGATGGTCAGACATTAGAAATTTTTGTAACCAAATCCAAAGCAAAAGTTAGCTGATTTCCATTGTGTTAAATGCCACTGCAGTGTTGCATTTGCAACATACAGTATGCTTATTGTAAAACAATAAAAATAAAATGAGATGTTTTGAAAAAAAAATGCTGTTTTCTTTGGTTTTCTAACTAGCTCATCTGTTCAGAAATGTAGTTGGGTCTGCATCATTAAATTGGGAAACATTGACACCTGCAGGCCGGCTGTTAAATTCTGTAGTTCATTGACATTGATAATTGACCAACAACGTATAAATGTATGAAATCCTTTCCTAAACTGCGTGCTGTATTCCAAATTTTTTAAATCCAGAATAATTTTATATATATATATATATATATATATATGTAACCCAGTAGAACAAAATTCTACAGGTATTGGGTTTATTTCTATTCATTTAGTAATTCTTTTTGTTTTGCTCTAATACAGAACTAAAATGTGAGTGAATTATACATCATTATATTGATGTAAGCTAAATGTGTATATGCCCCTTTAAGAGCGCGATCTTATGTCAGGTTTGATTGCTATACACATGTGAAAAATGTGGTATTAACGAGCACTGAGTGAATTATACGTCATTATATTGATGTAAGCTAAATGTGTACATGCCCCTTTAAGAGCGCGATCTTGTGTCAGGTTTGATTGCTATACACATGGTAAAAACGTGGTATTAACGAGCACGTTAGATTTCCTTTATGTCTATTGGTTTTTTTAGTGTTAAGTCCCGCCCTCAGTTAGGTGGTGTGTAGTGGGATTGGTTGTTGAGAAGGTTGATTGACAAATCAGCGGAGGGGGATGGGGGCAGATGAAAAAAGACGCGAAGGTGTGAGACGCGCTGCCTGTGTTAAGCCCGGGATACACTGCACGATTTTTGTCTGTCCCAGACGAAAGATTGCCATCGTGATGCAATCGTGGCTCTTAATCGGTGGTCCTATATGTCGTACAGTGAGAGAAGTTCAAAGACAGGCGTTTTCCCGGTCTTGCGACCAAAGATAGCCTACGATAGTTTTCTGACAGTGTCAGAAATTCAGCATGATCAACGCAGTGTGTTTGCGTAGAATGTATACTGGCATGTGGTATACCCATAAAGAACAAATTCTTGTTGAGTTGTGGCAGCAGAGGGTATGTTTGTACTATGTGTCCTCTAGCTGCTATCATGACCGAACCAAAAAAGGAACTGCAGCTGCCAAGCTCCCTGTGCAAAACTGGCATCCCAAGTTGTCCTCTTTTCCCGAGTCCATATTACCCTCTTCCGCTGGCGCCTCTTCTTTGTTTCAGCGCACATGAAAAGCACAACTGCCAAAGCGCGATCCATCTTGATGTACCGGTATTTGTTTACCACTAGCGCATGCTGATGACGTTGCGCTAACGTGTGTCGCAGCCTACGATTCAATAGGTATCATCGTACAATCTACATGCTTGTCCTACCCAAGTTTAAACGATCCATGTAGCACAGTGTGATAAAGTAATGATCTTATAGAATTGCTAAAATCGTGCAGTGGGCTTTACGAGATTTTCGGTTTCCAAGATTTTCTGTTTCAGTGGGCGGGGCATACATGAATATTCATGAGTTTCCCGGACATGCGCGTCGAACCAGGTGGAACTGAGAATTTCAGGTCACACTCCTTGTATCTCAGCAGGTTTAATGGGATATATATATATATATATTTTAAAGGTAAATATATTTACAGTGTTGCACAAACTGCATTTGTTTATCATTTCCTAACAGTTTATAATGTTTTTATTAGTTTACAGTGCACGTTTTGTGCAGTCGTCCCTGACTGAATGATTGCAGGCATTCTTTGTGTAATGTTAGGATAAAGCACAGCAAACTTCAGCTAGTTGTAGCCTATACATTGATTTCAGTTCTTTGTGCTCCTCATTTGTAGCTTGCGATGCTTTTAAACTGTGTCTGTTATTAGTTGTTATCATTTGTTGAATACATCACTGCCTGCAACAAATGAAAGAAACCTATATAAACCTATCTGTGGACATATATGTATATTTCTTTGTATACTGGTGTGATGATCCATGTCTTAACTTACCCCGTTCAACATTCTCCATGTTGTATGGTTGTGAATTGTCTGCTGTCTGGTTGTAAACTATGATACAATCATACACTGCTGCAAAAACATGTTGCTGAAATTTCTTTCTTTTTTTCATGTTTCCAATGTAAAATAGTTTGTGTAAATTGTGTAAATTTACCAATTAAGATGATCACAAGGTTTATGGTTCCATTTGCACAGTGAAACCAAAAATACCAGAACACCTGGATGATTACAGCTACACAGGTTTCCAATAGTAGCGCAGATCCAACTACGAATCCTTGTTACAAACTAAAAAGATGTATGCACCAAAACAAGACAACATAGGAGACAATAGAGTGTGATGTTATCATTCCTTGTTACCGTGTAGAATCTGCTGTATAAAAATATGACATAATAAAGCTAAAAACAATTCTTCACTTGATTCTGGCATTTGAGACATGACATTAACATTCAAAAGTTTAGGATTACTATGAATTTTCTTTTTAAGAAATGTATATTTTTGCTCTTCAATAATGCATTAATTTCATAAAAATGACAGTAAAGACAGTTATAATGTAAAAAAAAAGATTTATATTTCAAATAAATGCTGTTCTTCTGAACTTTCCATTCATCAAGGAATCCTGTCGCTGTATAATGGTTTCCACACCTCATTAAGCAGTACAAACAATTTCAACTGTGATAATAATCAGAAATGTTTCTTGTGCAGAAAATCAGCATATTAGAATGATTTATATATATCATATCAAAACAAGCACAAGCACACTTATGAACATTTGTTAATGAAATAATTTTTTAACATGAAATTAGTTTCTTATTCCATTCCATAAAATGCAGTGAAGTATTTGTTTTCTCATGTACAGTGTACCAAATATAGGCTACTTTTTAAACTTGTGTCCATACAATTTTGTTTAATCCAAAATTTTACTTATTAAAGGAACACTTTCATGCTTGTGTGTGTGGTCTTAGATTCCTATTCATTTTGTAAATACAGCCTAAGCCTAACAGTTTAAGAACACCAGGATAGATGAAAAACGATTCACAAATACAAGTTTATTTCAGCTGTTGTATTTAATTGAAAACAACTAACAACAGACAGTTTTTAAGCATTGCAAGCTACAGCACAACGAACTGAAATCAAAGTAAGTTACAACTAGCTTAAGTGTGCTGAATGTCGGCAATCATTCAGTCAGTGACGACTGCACAAAACGTGCAAACTAATGAAAATATTATAAACTGTTACAAAATGATGAACAAATGTAGTTTAGGCATAGGTTTGTGCAATGCTGTAAAATATTTAACTTTTTTAAAATATACCATTAAACCTGCTGAGATACAAGGAGCATGAACTGAAATTCTCAGTGCCACTTGGTTCCATGCGCATGTCCGGGAAACTTATGAATATTCATGTGTGCTCCACCCACTGAAACCGAAAATCTCGGAAACCGAAAATCTCGTAACACCGGCAGTAATGAAGTTATTACAGTTTTTCCTCAATTGCTTTGGCACATTTTTCGAAACAGCCTTAACATTCTCTAAACTGTGAGTGCAAATGTCACAACTGTTTGCTGGAACTTCAGAACTTTATTGCATGTCTGCAAAATGTAGTTACTCACCCAAAACATTTCATTCATGCTTCAAAACCTAGTTATCGTGTCAGTAATTTGGCCAAGGCCACCAAAATATAAAGTATTTTTGTCATCGTGTGAGCCACACTGGTCAAAATGTTTAGTTGTTTTTTCACCATGACAGACAACCATGGAAATTAAGGTTTTATAAAAAAACAAATCTGATATTTGTTGAGAAGAGTCAATAATACATAGAAAAAAAAGTATATGAACATTTGTATTTATACGGTACATTTATTTTTGTACGAATGTATTACATGTAAAGTGAAATCTTGCTTGTCCAATTACTGTGCATTTCATATTTTTTAAGTTACCACAAATACCAAATAACATCCATGAAAAAAATGATTCTTGGTGGACATCCTGCTGCTCTTGTTGGTCAGGCCAAAGATTTATCAACATCACATCTGATGTTTTCCATTGCCATGCACCGGGGGGAAAAAATCTCCTTGAATGCTGCACCCCTCCCCAGCAATGATCAGCTGTGATGTCCTCACATGCAGCATTCATGGCATCCAACAGAGACATCTGATCTTGTGGTCTATGATCATATACTTTCCACCTCCATGCTGAAAAAAAACTCTTCTATTGGATTTAGGAATGGAGAGTATGGTGGAAGGAACAGAAATTCCAATCTGATGTGAACAAGAAGCTAATTGTTCAGAGATCTGAACTTATTGTTTCGGGGAAAAAAAATGTAATTCGAGAATTGAGCCAAAGCAATTGAGAAAAACTGTAATCATTTACTAGTTAAAATATCAAATTGTAATATAGATCGCGTGTGAAACACGATTATTGTTCTTTTGTGTTTATTTTGAGTTCGTCGCTAGACGTGAGTGTTTTATATGACATCCTGGTGTCCTTAATTTGCCAGTCAAGTGTGATTACGGACTGTTCTACTATCAATTCATATATTTACTCATCTAAATTGAACTGTGAGTTAAAGGAGCGTTTAAACAGTGAGAGATTGAAAGATTGAAAAAATTGTTGTTTCCTGCACGACGATGGAGACCTTGAGGACCAGATAGCGCCCCAAGTACCTGCATTATTTGGGGATCCTCTGGCTACGTGGGAGGTGCGTTTCATCGGCTGATGAGAGAGAGAGAGAGAGAGGCCGAGGAGCTGCGGGAGGCCTAACACAGGATCCCGATCGCGGGTTTCATCGCACATGAAATTTAGGTATTAATGTTGATTTATTTGTGCTCAGGAGAGTGAAGGGGCCAATTTTCAGTTTCTCTGGCTACCACGAACACGAGCTACGATCCAGGCCTGTAACTGTAATGCCGTGTGTCCCAACCAGACACGACGCGATAAAAATGATCTTTTCCATGTAGTTTTTGTCCTAACCACCCGCGACAGCGACATGTGACAATAAGCGACATGGGATTCTATTTTAGGAACGGTTTTATTTTCTGCAACGTCGTGGCAGGAACAACATACAAAATATGACAGTGATAATCTCAGGTAATGATTATGTGCTTTATTCAATGTTAAAAGTGTCTAATGTGAGTTTGAATATTATGTTGCGTTATCTTTATAGCCACAGTGAAAGCAACAATAGATATTTTACCTCAGATCTTGAAAATAAATTAAAGCAAACTTGTACGTTAAAACTGTTAACTCACTGCAAACCAACACGTGTATTCCATAACAAAGATATCAGTCACTCACTCACTCACTGACTCACTCACTCACTCAAAACTGTTCAGTCCATTCACATTTGAATAATCTATTTTCCGTGTCCACTTTTCTTTTCTACACACTCGCCATGTTTTTGCTGTCACATCGTATCTACACTGGACATGACAAAGCATTGCAAATCATTTGAACATTGTGTCAGTACGTTATAAATAGAACGAGTCAGCAGTTTACTGTCGTGGATTTGTCTTGTCGGCTAATCCAAGACAGCATCACTGATTCTAACGAGTTATATTGTATTTTATTGCATCGCGCCGCACATTATTTGAAATAAGCGCGGGCCAAACTTTTTTCTCTCACGGACCGGATGTGGCCACCTATTGAGGGACCCTGAAAACCTGGATTTGAAACGGGGACCTCTTCTGCAGCCAAATGCTCTACCACTGAGCTATACCCCCACACAATGCATGCCGGAATGGGAGTTATAATGTTTGTCGTAATCATGTTCATATTATGTATTACATTATTTACTATAATACATATTTGTACGTTAAATCATTAATTCGGGAGTAATTCAAAAGGCCTACTGTTTAATCAGCCTGACCAGAAAACATCCGTTGTTTTTTAAAAGTTATTCTCTCTACATGTTATCTCTATTTAATGTTTATTCTCATTATATAGTTCTTACACTGCATATTTCGTGTATTAAAATAACGTTATATAAGCTGATGCTTGGACCTTTGAATAAATTTGAACATAGGACGTTGTCTCTGTGGTCCTCTCTCTTCCCACGGCCGTGAATTGTAGGCTGAAGGAGAATACTGAGAGTATTTGATGGCACTGAGAGAAAAAAAAAAAGAGTCACGTTAAGACAATCAATTTTGCAGATTTGAAGCTAAGACGGAGGAGTTTGCTGCAATATAGTGCTAAAGCTGCGGTACGTATGGCTACAGACATGCAGGTTATATAATGATTCATTGTAGTAACTAATTGTAGGCCTAAGCCAGATAGCACACATACGTCTGCAAGATGTCTGCTAAAGATCGCTTTATCTGGAAAGCATCTGCTGTGTACAAATGTCTGTACGTCTCTCAGATGTCAGTTACATTCTAAATCATAAACATCTTAAAGACATCTTCTAAACTTCTATTTGACTTCAGATAGGAAACGTCCTATAGATGTATTGCAGATGAGCAAATAACACTCTAAAAAATAGATCTTGCAGACGTCAAATAGATGTCTCTGTGATGTACGTGTGCAATCAGGGAAGCAAATAAAACAATTCCCATATTAGTTCATAGGAATTCCCATAACAGCTCATTCTGTGACCTTGATATTCCTACAGGTATAGACTCACTCTTATTACAATACCCACTTTGAAACTTTATTGTCAAAATAATGTTATGAATGTTATTGTCATGTCAATCAAGGTTGATAAGGACCATTTTTAACTCCTTAAAAACTGCTAAATCTGATTACTTTTAGTCTCTTTTAGAAGAAAACAAACATAACCCCAGGCATTTATTCAATACAGTGGCTAAATTAAGGAAAATAAAGCACCAAAAGGCGTTAACATTTCCCAACAGCACAGCAGTAATGACTTTATGAACTACTTTAATTCCAAGATCAGTACTATTAGAGATAAAATTGTAACCATGCAGCTACATAAAGTCAGCTACAGTATCGCATCAGACAGTGCACTATAGATCCCCTGAGGAACAATTCCACTCATTCTCTACTATAGGAGAGGAAGAATTTTATAAACTTGTTAAATCATCTAAAACAACAACATGTATGCTAGACCCTATTCCATCTAAGCTCCTAAAAGAGGTGCTTCCAAAAGTCATAGATCCTCTTCTGACTATTATTAATTTGTCATTGTCATTAGGATATGTCCTCAAAACCTTAAAATTGGCTGTTATTAACCGCCTGGGGTCGGCAAAGACGCCGGCGGGAGCACTTGCATATTTTTCAAATGACAGAGAAAAGAACTTAAAATGCTCTGTCACTTTTGATTGGACACATAAAAGTAATACATCACTTGAATCTGTAGTCTACTTTTATTTGTGTATGCTCACCATATCAACAAAACTTTGTGCTTTTGTAAAATAAAGAAAACAAACAGGGTGCGCTCTCAGTCTTTACTGTCTCCGCGAACTGCTTTTAGAAACGTGTCACTAAAATGAACTGAAACTCAGCGAATACTTTACATACAGACATGATACATATATCTATAGAAAGCTTGACATGTCTACTCTTAAATGAAGTAACTCTTACCAAAAACAAATATTCTGTTATAAAGTAATCCGTATGAAACCAACGACATGTCCAGTTTTTCCCGTCTGTTCTCATTATCTCTAATTAGATCATGCCCACGCCCTGCTCACACTATTGATATTACAAATACCCATGTGAGACGCGCGACATGTAAACGCCCACATCACCGTAAACAAAGCAGCAACATGTTCATCTCGGATACTTTTCGGTTTGCTGAGAGGAATAAGCTTTGTGTTTACCTCAGAAGATGCGCTGAGAGGAATAAGCCTGTATTTACCTCAGATGAAGACGTGCTGAAAAGAATAAGCTTTATGTTTACCTCACAAACAGAACGCGAGCACGGCTAGAGCCAGCGGAGGAGATCTTTTATGCAGAGTAAGTAATGTTTCTTATTGGCATTATATAATGTGTTGTTGTACATAAACTTGAACACATTTACTAGTTGGACTTTTCCCAAACTATAATTCCAGTCTAAAATGTGTGAAATCGAGTGCAACATTTTGAAATATGATAGGCAATCTTTCATTACATCTAAATGTTGTACGACGTGAGGATGGTTTCCTGTTCTATAAACAATACTGTCACGAGCAACAGAATCTCTGGGATTACAATTTGCAACTAGACGGATGTGCTGTTACTTCCTCTACAGTCAAAAATCTGGGTGTTATATTAGATAGCAACTTGTCTTTTGAAAACCATATTTCCCATGTTACAAAAACAGCATTCTTCCATCTTAGAAACATTGCCAAGTTACGAAACATGTTACCTGTTTCTGATGCAGAAAAGCTAGTTCATGCATTCATGACCTCTAGACTGGACTATTGTAATGCACTGCTAGGTGGTTGTCCTGCATCTTCAATAAACAAGCTACAGGTAGTCCAAAATGCAGCGGCTAGAGTCCTTACCAGGTCAAGAAAATATGATCATATTACCCCAATTTTACAGTCTCTGCACTGGCTATCTATTAAGTTCCGTATCAGTTACAAAATATTATTACTTGCCTATAAGGCCCTTAATGGGTTAGCTCCTGCGTACCTAACTAGTCTTCTACCACGCTACAATCCATCACGCTCCCTAAGGTCGCAAAACTCTGGACTTTTGGTAGTACCTAGGCTTGCAAAGTCCACTAAAGGAGGTAGAGCTTTTTTGCTTTTGGCTCCCAAACTCTGGAATAGCCTTCCTGATAACGTTTGGGGTTCAGACACACTCTCTCTGTTTAAATCTAGATTAAAGACACATCTCTTTGGCCAAGCATTCAAATAATGCATCTCATAATCTTGTACTGCAGTAATATCTGATCAAATGCACATTATTATTCTTTAGTTTGGGTTAAACAAATCAGTTTTTTCTTGGTTGGAGCAGCAACTACGCTAATTATGTTTCTATTCGTTTCTCTGTTTTTGCCTAGACTAGGATTTACACAAGCTTCAGTCTGGATCCAGAACACCTGAGAAGAGATGATGCCAACCCCTCAGAGGACCTCAGATGATGCCAACCAGATCTTTCTGGGTCGGGGATCGAGAGAATGGGAGCGGAAGTGAAGCGGTGCTTGAGCTCCTCGAAGACCCCCGCTGCCTCCGGACCCCAGTGAATCTTGATTCCTCCTCCCTTGGTCAGCACAGTCAAGGGGGCCACCACAGAGCTGAAGCTTGTAATGAACCTCCTATAGAAGTTCGCGAAGCTGATGCAACGTTGAACCTCCTTAACTGTGGCGGGAATAGGCCAGTTGAGGACAGCTTCAACCTTCTTAGGGTCCATCTCCACGTGGCCAGGGGGGATGATCTTTTTGGCATTCAAATAATGCATCTCATAATCTTGTACTGCAGTTATATCTGATCAAATGCACATTATTATTCTTTAGTTTGGGTTAAACAAATCAGTTTTTTCTTGGTTGGAGCAGCAACTACGCTAATTATGTTTCTATTCGTTTCTCTGTTTTTGCCTAGACTAGGATTTACACAAGCTTCAGTCTGGATCCAGAACACCTGAGAAGAGATGATGCCAACCCCTCAGAGGACCTCAGATGATGACAACCATGAAACAACATACAGAACTACCAAATGTTGCTATAAGTTTGATTGCATCATATAATAATTGCTGTTAATAGTCTTCATTGTCTGTTTGATTACGTCTTTAATTGATTTTTCCGTACATTTCTGTCATATGTACATTAACTAACAGTCACCACTGATAAGCTACCACTAAATATTGTAGAAACTTAATTTGCTGTAAAGTTGCTTTGCAACGATTTGTATCATGAAAAGCGTTATACGAATAAACTTGAATTGAATTGAATTGAAGGCGCAAGGGTGTAATTTTCGATCCTCACCCCTTTGTGACAGAATGGCTCCTACGCCTACTTCTGAGGCGTCCACCTCCACCATGAAAGATCTTTCTGGGTCGGGGATCGAGAGAATGGGAGCGGAAGTGAAGCGGTGCTTGAGCTCCTCGAAGGCCCCCGCTGCCTCCGAACCCCAGTGAATCTTGATTCCTCCTCCCTTGGTCAGCGTAGTCAAGGGGGCCACCACAGAGCTGAAGTTTGTAATGAACCTCCTATAGAAGTTTGCGAAGCCGATGAAACGCTGAACCTCCTTAACTGTGGCGGGAATAGGCCAGTTGAGGACAGCTTCAACCTTCTTAGGGTCCATCTCCACGTGGCCAGGAGTGATGATGAACCCGAGAAACTGAGCCTGGGTAACATGAAACTCACATTTCTCGGGCTTCACACAGAGATGATTGTCAAGGAGTCTCTGGAGGACCCTGCTGACGTGCCCCTCATGCTCCTCCAAAGACCCCGAGAAAATGAGGATATTGTCAAGATATACAAAGACGAATTGATTGAGCATGTCCCAGAGAACGTAATTTATCAGTGCTTGGAATACAGCGGGGGCTGTATTCCAATACAGTTGGTGAGCCCGAACAGCATCACCAAATACTCATAATGGCCTGTGGGGGTGTTGAAGGCTGTCTTCCATTCGTCCCCCTGTCGGATCCGCATGAGATTGTAAGCGTTGCGTAGATCCAATTTAGTAAAAATGGAAGCCCCGTGTAGTAGCTCGAAAGCAGTGGCCATGAGAGGAAGGGGGTATCGATTCCGAACTGTGATCTTGTTGAGACCCCGGTAAACATTGAACCTCCTTAACTGTGGCAGGGAATAGGCCAGTTGAGGAAAGCTTCAACCTTTTTAGGGTCCATCTCCACGTGGCCAGGAGTGATGATGAACCCGAGGAACTGAGCCTGGGTAACATGAAACTCACATTTCTCGGGCTTCACGCAGAGATGATTGTCAAGGAGTCTCTGGAGGACCCTGCTGACATGCCCCTCGTGCTCCTCCAAAGACCCCGAGAAAATGAGGATATCGTCAAGATATACAAAGACGAATTGATTTAGCATGTCCCAGAGAACGTCATTTATCAGTGCTTGGAATACAGCGGGGGCGTTGGGGAGCCCGAACGGCATCACCAGATACTCATAATGGCCTGTGGGGTTAGACCCCGAGAAAATGAGGATATTGTCAAGATATACAAAGACGAATTGATTGAGCATGTCCCAGAGAACGTAATTTATCAGTGCTTGGAATACAGCGGGGGCTGTATTCCAATACAGTTGGTGAGCCCGAACAGCATCACCAAATACTCATAATGGCCTGTGGGGGTGTTGAAGGCTGTCTTCCATTCGTCCCCCTGTCGGATCCGCATGAGATTGTAAGCGTTGCGTAGATCCAATTTAGTAAAAATGTAAGCCCCTTGTAGTAGCTCGAAAGCAGTGGCCATGAGAGGAAGGGGGTATCGATTCCGAACTGTGATCTTGTTGAGACCCCGGTAAACATTGAACCTCCTTAACTGTGGCAGGGAATAGGCCAGTTGAGGAAAGCTTCAACCTTTTTAGGGTCCATCTCCACGTGGCCAGGAGTGATGATGAACCCGAGGAACTGAGCCTGGGTAACATGAAACTCACATTTCTCGGGCTTCACGCAGAGATGATTGTCAAGGAGTCTCTGGAGGACCCTGCTGACGTGCCCCTCATGCTCCTCCAAAGACCCCGAGAAAATGAGGATATTGTCAAGATATACAAAGACGAATTGATTGAGCATGTCCCAGAGAACTGTAAGCGTTGCGTAGATCCAATTTAGTAAAAATGGAAGCCCCGTGTAGTAGCTCGAACGCAGTGGCCATGAGAGGAAGGGGGTATCGATTCCGAACTGTGATCTTGTTGAGATCCCGGTAATCGATGCAAAGCTTCAACCTTTTTAGGGTCCATCTCCACGTGGCCAGGAGTGATGATGAACCCGAGGAACTGAGCCTGGGTAACATGAAACTCACATTTCTCGGGCTTCACGCAGAGATGATTGTCAAGGAGTCTCTGGAGGACCCTGCTGACATGCCCCTCGTGCTCCTCCAAAGACCCCGAGAAAATGAGGATATCGTCAAGATATACAAAGACGAATTGATTTAGCATGTCCCAGAGAACGTCATTTATCAGTGCTTGGAATACAGCGGGGGCGTTGGGGAGCCCGAACGGCATCACCAGATACTCATAATGGCCTGTGGGGTTGTTGAAGGCCGTCTTCCATTCGTCCCCCTGTCGGATCCGCATGAGATGGTAAGCGTTGCGTAGATCCAATTTAGTAAAAATGTAAGCCCCTTGTAGTAGCTCGAAAGCAGTGGCCATGAGAGGAAAGGGGTATCGATTCCGAACCGTGACCTTGTTGAGATCCCGGTAATCGATACATGGCCTAAGACCTCTGTCCTTCTTCCCCACAAAGAAGAAGCCCGCCCCAGCCGGGGAAGTAGAGGCACGAATAATGCCGGCTGCCAGGGATTCCTTAATGGAGGTATCCATTGCTGTGCGCTCGGGGGAAGACAAGGAGAAGATCCGACCCCTGGGAGGGCAGGAGCCAGTGAGTAGCTCAATGGCACAGTCGTAGGGGCGGTGAGGTGGTAAGAAGGTGGCCCGGGACTTGCTGAACACTGCCTTGAACTGATGATAGGATCTGAGGACTCGAGACAGGTCGACAGACTCTTGAAACTCGGAACTAGGGGCTGAGGGACTCAGGCAGGTGAGATGGCAAGTGGAGCCCCAGCTCAGAATGGTGCCAGCGGACCAGTCGATCCAGAGATTATGTCTGCGCAGCCAGGGGTGGCCCAGGATAACAGGATACTCGGGGGAGTCAATCAGATAGAAGGTCTCCTCCTGCTGGTGTTGATGGATGGTAAGTCGCAGGGACTGAGTGGCCTCTGTTACTCTGCCCGGTTCCAGAGGTCTGCCATCCAATGCCATAACTGCCTGGGAATGAGGAAGAAGTTGGGTGGGGATCCCAAGTTCCTTAGCCAAGGATAGATCTAGGAAGTCGCCTGTGGCGCCAGAATCGATCATGGCCTGGACCGGATGCTGGTGGCCCTCCCAGGACAGAGTGGCTGGAACAGCTAGAACAGCGTTAGTAGGAGGAGCTCTAATTTTCCCCATCACAGCCCTCCTGTAGCTGGGCGGGGATAATCGTTTCCCGGGAGCTTGGAACAAGTGGAGCGAAAGTGGCCAGAAGCACCGCAGTAGAGGCAACGTCGCTTCCTCATGCGACGTTCCCTCTCACTGGGAGAGAGCCTGGAACGACCCAACCGCATGTCCTCCAGGGAATCATGGAGCTGTTCAGGAGCCGAGGAAGCAGGAATACGAACTGGGGACACAGACCTGCTCACAGGAACTTGGGACTGAGACGCCTTGCGGCGAGCCACCCTCCGCTCTCTCAGGCGATTGTCCAGGCGGATGGCCATCACAATGAGGGACTTGAGATCAGCAGCTGGTTCTTGGGTGGCTAACTCATCTTGAAGGGGCTCGGACAGCCCTCCCTGAAAGCAGACCATCAATGCCTCATCGTTCCATCCGCTTCCTGCTGCGATGGTCCGAAACTCGATGGCGAAATCTGCGGTGCTGCGAGAGCCTTGATTTAGAGCAAGCAGGCGCTTGGAAGCCTCCCGACCACTGACTGGATGATCAAACACTCGCTTGAACTCCTCTTTAAAGGCTGCGTAGGACTCACAACAGGCATCCTGGGATTGCCACACCGCGGAGGCCTTGTCTGAGAGAAGGGTAATTATGTAAGCAATCTTGGAGCGGTCTGTGGGAAAACTTGAGGGCTGGAGCTCGAAGATCAGGGAGCATTGGGTGAGGAAACCCTGGCAGGAACTAGGATCCCCAGCAAAGGGCTTGGGAGGTGGTAATCGAGGCTCTGCAACTGAAGTAGGCCTGTTGCCACTTGGGGGTGAAGCAGTGGGAGGTGAAGCGCCCGGGAGCCGTTCAAAGAGCTGGTGGATGGAACCCATCACATCAGCCAGGAGTTGAGAGTGTTTGGTTATTAGCTCCTCCTGATGGCTGAGAACAGCTTCATGGCGCTGGAAAGATGACTCGTGCTGGGCAATCACTGCCAACAGGTCCTTTGAGGTGAGTGTTTCTGGGTCCATAGCTGACTCGGTTTTTCTGTCACGAGCCGGGTCTTGAACTCGGGTCTCTGGCGTGGTAGTTGAGAGATCTACCACTAATCCACGGGAGTGGTAATGTTGGACCCAAACGAAACACTT
>NW_015536528.1:301165-306835 GCF_001515605.1 Sinocyclocheilus anshuiensis
AGCTTCAACCTTTTTAGGGTCCATCTCCACGTGGCCAGGAGTGATGATGAACCCGAGAAACTGAGCCTGGGTAACATGAAACTCACATTTCTCGGGCTTCACGTAGAGATGATTGTCAAGGAGTCTCTGGAGGACCCTGCTGACGTGCCCCTCATGCTCCTCCAATGACCCCGAGAAAATGAGGATATCGTCAAGATATACAAAGACGAATTGATTAAGCATGTCCCGGAGAACGTCATTTATCAGTGCTTGGAATACTGCGGGGGCGTTGGTGAGCCCGAACGGCATCACCAGATACTCATAGTGGCCTGTGGGGGTGTTGAAGGCCGTCTTCCATTCGTCCCCCTGTCGGATCCGCACGAGATAGTATGCGTTGCGTAGATCCAATTTAGTAAAAATGGAAGCCCCTTGTAGTAGCTCGAAAGCAGTGGCCATGAGGGGAAGGGGGTATCGATTCCGAACCGTGATCTTGTTGAGGCCCCGGTAATCGATACATGGCCTAAGACCCCCGTCCTTCTTCCCCACAAAGAAGAAGCCCGCCCCAGCCGGGGAAGTAGAGGCACGGATGATGCCGGCTGCCAGGGATTCCTTAATGTAGGTGTCCATTGCTGTGCGCTCGGGGGAAGACAAGGAGAAGATCCGACCCCTGGGAGGGCAGGAGCCAGTGAGTAGCTCAATGGCACAGTCGTAGGGGCGGTGAGGTGGTAAGAAGGTGGCCCGGGACTTGCTGAACACTGCCTTGAACTGATGATAGGATCTGAGGACTCGAGACAGGTCGACAGACTCTTGAAACTCGGAACTAGGGGCTGAGGGACTCAGGCAGGTGAGATGGCAAGTGGAGCCCCAGCTCAGAATGGTGCCAGCGGACCAGTCGATCCAGAGATTATGTCTGCGCAGCCAGGGGTGGCCCAGGATAACAGGATACTCGGGGGAGTCAATCAGATAGAAGGTCTCCTCCTGCTGGTGTTGATGGATGGTAAGTCGCAGGGACTGAGTGGCCTCTGTTACTCTGCCCGGTTCCAGAGGTCTGCCATCCAATGCCATAACTGCCTGGGAATGAGGAAGAAGTTGGGTGGGGATCCCAAGTTCCTTAGCCAAGGATAGATCTAGGAAGTCGCCTGTGGCGCCAGAATCGATCATGGCCTGGATCGGATGCTGGTGGCCCTCCCAGGACAGAGTGGCTGGAACAGCTAGAACAGCGTTAGTAGGAGGAGCTCTAATTTTCCCCATCACAGCCCTCCTGTAGCTGGGCGGGGATAATCGTTTCCCGGGAGCTTGGAACAAGTGGAGCGAAAGTGGCCAGAAGCACCGCAGTAGAGGCAACGTCGCTTCCTCATGCGACGTTCCCTCTCACTGGGAGAGAGCCTGGAACGACCCAACCGCATGTCCTCCAGGGAATCATGGAGCTGTTCAGGAGCCGAGGAAGCAGGAATACGAACTGGGGACACAGACCTGCTCACAGGAACTTGGGACTGAGACGCCTTGCGGCGAGCCACCCTCCGCTCTCTCAGGCGATTGTCCAGGCGGATGGCCATCACAATGAGGGACTTGAGATCAGCAGCTGGTTCTTGGGTGGCTAACTCATCTTGAAGGGGCTCGGACAGCCGTCCCTGAAAGCAGACCCTCAACGCCTCATCGTTCCATCCGCTTCCTGCCGCGATGGTCCGAAACTCGATGGCGAAATCTGCGGTGCTGCGGGAGCCTTGATTGAGAGTAAGCAGGCGCTTGGAGGCTTCCCGACCACTGACTGGATGATCAAACATTCACTTGAACTCTTCTTTAAAGGGACTCACAACAGGCATCCTGGGATTGCCACACCGCGGAGGCCTTGTCTGAGAGAAGGGTAATTATGTAAGCAATCTTGAAGCGGTCTGTGGGAGCTAGAAGATCAGGGAGCATTGGGTGAGGAAACCCTGGCAGGAACTAGGATCCCCAGCAAAGGGCTTGGGGGGGGGTAATCGAGGCTCTGCAACTGAAGTAGGCCTGTTGCCACTTGGGGGTGAAGCAGAGGGAGGTGGAGCCGCTCAAAGAGCTGGTGGATGGCACCCATCACATCAGCCAGGAGTTGAGAGTGTTTGGTCATTAGCGCCTCCTGATGGCTGAGAACAGCTTCATGGCGCTGGAAAGATGACTCGTGTTGGGCAATCACTGCCAACAGGTCCTTGGAGGTGAGTGTTTCTGGGTCCATGGCTGACTCGGTTTTTCTGTCACGAGCCGGGCTAAAACTCGGGTCTTTGGTGTGGTGGTTGAGAGATCTACCACTGAGCCACGGGAGTGGTAATGTTGGACCCTTACTGAACACTTAAGGCAGTATCCCAGGAAATGTAGATTTATTCAAAAAAAGTCTTTGCAAGAAAAATACAACAAAAGTTCTTCTCGGACTGAGGTCTTAACCCTCTGGGGTCCGAGGGTGTTTTGGGCCCTGGAGAAGTTTTGACATGTCCTGACATTTGTGCTTTTTTCAGTTGCTAATAAACATTTTAATGGCTAAGTTTAGTAGCACCATAATCAGCACAAACTGGGCTACAATAATATGTGAGCAGCATGTATGTACGTGATTGTGTTTTTGAGAAAACAACGTTTATGCGTGCTTAATGAAAAACTACAATTTTAAAGTCACTGAAATAAGGCCATAAAACACATACAGAACATTTGTTCACAAGACTATTGAGAACTGGATCTTGAAGTCTAGAGTTTTTGCTTCAGAATGATGTGAAAATCATCTTGTTTACTCACTCACAGAAAACAATATATTGATTTAAATTTTCTAAGACACATTTTGTGTAGAAAAGGAATATGCGAAGGGGCGTGAATGGTCATGGATAATGATGTGATTCACACCTGAGAAGACAAAGGCCTGCATAATGAGCAGTTTAAGAATTGCAAATCTTACTGTTTAAAAACTTTTGACTGGTAATGTAGCCTATACATATACTGTCACCATGTCTTTGTCCGATCATTGTTACTCACGTCCATTTATTTTCTCGTGCAGTTTCTGCTGTCTCCCATTGTCCTGAATTCCAGTTTCCTGCCACTGTTTTGGATATTGCACCCACGACGTCTTGACTCTTGTGTTGTTTATTTGTTTGTTTGTTCGTAATAAATGGTTTAACTGTACTTACAAGTGAATCTCAAGTTATTTTGTGTGATAGTTGAATATATTCTAAATAAACTACAAACAAAAAATATATATAAAAAAAATGTTGTCCTCACATTCTGTCTTGTAACTCTTCCCTCTCAGTCACATACCTGACTGAAATGCTCATTATGCAGCTCATTATGTGAGCCTTTGTCTTCTCAGGTGAGGTGTGAATCACAGCATTATTAATGATCATTTACGCCTCCTTGCATGCAGGCTTTCTTGACAAAAAGTGACTTAGAAAATTTAAGTGAATATATTGTTTTCTGTGAATGAGTGAAGAGAATAATTTTCACATCATTTTGAAGCAAAAACTCTCGACTACAAGATCCAGTTCTCAAAAGTCCTGTGAACAAATGTTCTGTATGTGTTTTATGCAGTGCTTGAAGTGGGCCGGTACGCAGCGGTACGGAGTACCGGCACTTCTATATTTTAGCCTTTAGAGTACCTGCACTTTTTTGTGCGTACCGGCACTTCTGACATGTTGCCGGTACTCAGAGTAAAAGCGTCAGGGTCTGGGTGAATATATGATCCTATATATGATTAGAAAGGACAATATATAAATCACACTACCCAGGCGGGATCACCTCTCATCTCAACCAATCACGTGAATGAATGCAAGTGGAGTGTGTGGTGTGCGAGAGCATGTCAGGGGAGGCACGCAGAGTAGTATAATAATAATAAATTATTGATTACTCATTTGAATCAGTACTTTATAACGAAAATAATATCTTAAAATGAAAAGAAGCAGGCTTTTGAAATCACATAATTTTATACCAGTAAACTCCTGGAAAGTCCAAGGATTCAGTAAACGAATTCAAACAGTAAGTTCAAAACAGCGCTAATGCAGAGAAAACATGGCCGATTTCATCAGTGACTGCAGAGAGAATAGTGACTTAGTCCAGATGTCAGTAAAATTATTATTTTCAGCATGTATTTGGCTTAAACACATGAGTGTTTTATAATGAACGCTGCTTATGCGATGGTCAGAGATTTAGCGATTCTTAATTGATTCCTATAGTAGGAAAGGCAGGCGATTTAGTGGTCTTTGGCGTCTCTCTGTGGTCCTGTTTGGTATCGCAGCTTGTCTTGTGCTAATTTGTATTGAAAACTTTTATTTAATTATTGCTTGATTGTGGCACTATACATACATTGTGAATTTTACATACAAGGGGGGGGGGGGGTAGCAGCACTTCTTTTTTTCCACTTCAAGCACTGGTTTTATGGCCTTATTCAAGTGATTTAAAATTTTTCGTTTTTCACTAACCACGCATAAACATTGCTTTCTCAAAAACACAATCATATACATACAAGTTGCTCAGACATTATTGTAGCCTAGTTTGTGCTGATTACAGTGTTATTAGATTTTAGCCATTTACATTTTCATAAGGAACTGAAAAAAGCACAAATGTCAGGGCATGTCAAAACTTCTCCAGGCCCCCAAAACACCCTCAGACCCCAGAGGGTTAAGCGTCTCATTAAAAAAAACACAACTTGACCCCAAAGATCTAGTTAATTACAGACCAATCTCGAATCTCCCTTTTCTGTCAAAGATACTAGAAAAGGTAGCATCCTCACAATTATATTCCTTCATGGAGAAAATTGTATCTGTGAGGATATCCAGTCAGGATTTAGACCATATCATAGTACTCAGACTGCTCTCATTAGATTAACAAATGGCCTGCTCTTATCATCTGATCATGGTTGTTTCTCTCCATTAGTGCTACTGGATCTTAGCACTGCGTTCGACACTATCGACCACAACATTCTTATGAATAGACTAGAAAACTTTGTTGGCATTAGTGGAAGTGCATTAGCATGGTTCAAATCATACTTATCTGACCGCCATCAATTCGTAGCAGTGAATGAAGAGGTATCATATCGATCACAAGTCCAGTATGGAGTACCTCTAGGCACAGTACTAGGGCCATTACTTTTCACACTTTACATGTTACCCTTGGGAGATATCATCAGGAAATGTCTCGGTTACGTATGTAACCCTCGTTCCCTGAAGGAGGGAACGGAGACATCACGTCGGATGACAGACGAATTGGGATATCACTTAGAGAGACCAATCTACTTTGAGTGTTACTAAACGAGCCAATGCACATTGGCATTTGATTATTGCATCCAGCTGCCACTGATCACAGCACCCTTTCAGTCGGTCACTCCCGACGTCACGTCGGCTGACCGACGAAATTGGGAAATCGGGATCGGGCCACAGATACTGCCCCTTCCAGTGTCCTGTGGAAGCCTCATGCGCCCCTTCTTTTTGTTCTTTTTGGGGGCTCACCACAAGAAGACCAGCTACTGCTGCTATGGCACTACCCATTCAGTAAGACTGGATAACACTGGGAAAATGTACCCGTACCACTTGGCACAGGAACGTTGCGGAAGCCCATCCTTCCCGAAGGAGGTTTTGGAAGCACTTACACATATGGACAGCCGTTTAGGTGAATATGGAAGATTAGAGGTGATTGTAACCCTCTTGGAAAATAGCAGGAAGTCTGCCGGGGAAACACGGTCTCTGA
>NW_015536528.1:308605-309101 GCF_001515605.1 Sinocyclocheilus anshuiensis
GGAGGGAACGGAGACGTCACGTCGGATGACCGACGAATTGGGATCTCGCTTAGAGAGACCAATCTCCTTTGAGTGTAAACTAAAGGAGCCAATGCACATTGGCATGCGATGATTGCATCCAGCTGCCGCTGATCGCAGCGCGAGTATAAATAGGCAGCAGATGCACCGCATATTAGGTTTTCGCTGAGGAGCCGAGCCGGTGACCCGGACACTCAGCGGTGGTACAGAAGCTGTGGCGACGGGACGTGACGTCTCCGTTCCCTCTTTCAGAGAACGAGGGTTACATATGTAACTGAGACGTTCCCTTTCAGTCGGTCACTCTCGACGTCACGACGGATGACCGACGAATCGGGATCCCTACCAAAGGGCCACAGATACTGCCCCTTCCAGTGTCCTGTGGAAGCCTCATGCGCCCCTTCTTTTTGGCATAGGCCGGGGCTCACCACAAGAAGACCAGCTACTGCTGCTATGGCACTACCCATTCAGTAAGACTGGA
>NW_015536529.1:0-100 GCF_001515605.1 Sinocyclocheilus anshuiensis
AGTCGCTTTGGATAAAAGCGTCTGCTAAATGACAAAATAAATAAAATAATAAATAAACTACAGACCAATATCAAATCTTCCTTTTATAGGCAAGATTATT
>NW_015536529.1:220-497 GCF_001515605.1 Sinocyclocheilus anshuiensis
TTTCCGACTGCATCACCGCAAAAAGACAGTGCTCATTAAGATAATAAATGATATTCGCTTAAATTCTGATTCTGGCAAAATATCAGTGCTGGTACTACTATATCTCAGTGCTGCGTTTGACACGGTCGATCATAACATGCTTCTAGAGAGACTGGAAAACTGGGTCTGGCTTTCTGGGATGGTAATCAAATGGTTCAGGTCATACTTAGAAGGGAGAGGTTATTATTGGCGCTTTTCCACTGCGTGGTACGACTCGGCTCGCGTTTCCACTGCAGTT
>NW_015536530.1:0-182 GCF_001515605.1 Sinocyclocheilus anshuiensis
TTACAACCACCATCACCACCACCATCATCATCACCACCACCATCAACATCATCATCATCACCACCACCATCATCACCACCACCATCATCACCATCGTCACCATCACCATCACAACCACCATCATCATCACCACCATCAGCATCATCATCATCACCACCACCACCATTACAATCATTACAACA
>NW_015536530.1:694-1323 GCF_001515605.1 Sinocyclocheilus anshuiensis
TTACAACCACCATCATCATCATCACCATCATCACCATCATGATCATCACCACCATCACCATCATTATCATTATCATTATCATCACCATCATCATAATCACCATAATCATCACTACCATCACCATCATCCTCACCGCCATCACCATCACCATCACCACCATCATCATCACCATCACCATCACCACCACCACCACCATCATCATCATCACATCATCACAACCACCACCAACATCATCACCATCATCATCACCACCATCATCATCATCATCACAACCACCATCACCATCATCACCATCATCATCATCATCACCACCACCATCACCACCATTACCATCATCATCACCACCACCATCACCATCATCACCATCATCACCACCATTACCATCATCATTACAACCACCATCACCACCACCAACATCATCATCATCACCACCACCACCATTACAATCATCATTATAACCACCATCATCATCACCATCACCACCACCACCATCGCCATCATCACCACCATCAGCATCATCATCACCACCACCACCATTACAATCATCATTACAACCACCATCACCACCACCATCATCATCACCACCACCATCAACATCATCATCATCACCACCACCATCATCATCACCA
>NW_015536530.1:1825-3133 GCF_001515605.1 Sinocyclocheilus anshuiensis
CCAGCACCACCATCATCATCACCATCATCATCCCTTTACTCATATTGGCATTAACATCTTTTGATTCTAGCTTTTCTCCTCTATTTTATGTATGTATGTATATATATATTTGTGTATGTATGTATGTATGTATGTATGTGTATATATATATATATATATATATATATATACAGTATATACACGTGTATGTATGTATATATGTATATGTATATGTATGTATGTGTATATGTGTATGTGTATATGTATGTATATATGTATATATATATGTATATATATATATATATTTAGGCTTTTATTTATTTTTATCCTACTTTTATTGTTTCTCTAGTGCTTAAATGATTTGTGTCATTATTGTCTGTTTCTTTTAGCCTTGTAAAGCACTTTGGTCAACACCAGTTGTTTTTAAATGTGCTATACAAATAAACTTGTATATTGTATATCATCACCATCACCACCATCAGTCTTTCTTTTCTCCTTCTTGATTTGCTGGACGGAGAATAAAGATGAGAAACATCTGATTTAAGAGGAAGAACTTGATCTACATCTTCTCTAGTTGGCAATTAATTACAGATCAGCATGATGATTAATCTCGCCGAACCTGACAGGAACATGTAAACGTGAGTGTATTTCCCTTTAAAATCCTAATCACTGGTTCTGTACCTTCCTCTTCAGCAGCTTCCTCTGCTTTCGGCTGCATCTCCTCTTCCTCCATCATCATCTGGTAAAATTGAGCAGAAAATATTGTGAAGAACATACAATACACAAGTGTTTACAGGTCATAGAAATATATGAATATGATCCTAGTCTCTTATGGATTTGTATATTTGTATGTCTTTTTCTGAATGTGTTTTTATGCTCACGTTCTTCTTGTCTTCTGGCGCTTTCTTGCGCTCCTTGTTGGCCATAATGACACCGATACGCAGCGTCTCGTACACCGGATCGGTGCGGTTCGTCTGAGCTGCAGACACAGAGAAACTTCAGCACTCAATTACTGCTGTGCATCGGAACTTTTTATAGTAATAATAAAAACCAACAATGACAGTAATAACAATGATAATAAAATCTAAATAATAATAATAAAAGTTAAAATAATAATAATTTAATTATTAAATATAATAATAATACTTATAATTATGAATAGTTAAATATTAAACATTATTATTAAATATGCAAGCACGCTATTTTATATAATAATAAGAACAACATCTAGATATTATATTAATATTCTTGTGTATATTTTTTATGTATTTGTATATTATATACTAATTATATAATAATAATAATTATTATTATGTATACACTTATTAT
>NW_015536530.1:3371-4819 GCF_001515605.1 Sinocyclocheilus anshuiensis
ATAACAAAAAATAATCTAGATATTATTATAATACTCTTGTGTATATATTTAATATATGTGTATATTATTCTATACTAATTATATAATATTATTAATAATAATAAGTTATTAATAATAATAATAAATTATATATAAATTACAAATTATTATTTGTTATGTATATTAATATATTTTGTATTATATACTTATTAATATAATAATAATAATTATTATTATTATTATTAGTAGTAGTGAAACATTAAATATTATTATTAAATATGCATGCGTACGATTTTATATAATAATAATAACGACATCAAGATATGTTATTGTGTATATTTTTTATATAATAATAATAATAGATGCTATTATTATTAATATTATTTATGCAGCATAAATAATTAATGTTGTTTGGACATATTTGTTAAATGAAACTTCTGTACCAGTGAATATTCTGAGTAAAATCGCTGAATCACGATTAACAGCAGAAATCCACAGAAAAGGAGATGACGTAAGATTTAGTTAATACGTGTAAAGTTGATCTGAATCTCATTGTGATGAACTGAGAAGGTGAAAATAACGAACTGAGTTGATATTCTCCTCGTCAGAGTGAGCGAATCTTCAGGAAAGAGTGTCTGCGAGTCTTTCTGCAGATGCAGCAGTAAAGTTTGTGAGTTCTGCTTTAAATAACGATGCCTGTAATGAAGTCACGTGCCTGAGACTCACAGAACGGAAGCAGCGGAGTTCTGCTGACTGCTAGAACTCTACACACGTCTGAAACCTGGAGGCTGGAATATGTGAAATAAATACAACTAAAACAAGTTCAACTTACCTGAGAAGTAAAACTACACAAGCTACGGCTTCACTAAGTGCACATTGTCTTGTTGCATTGACAGATTTGAAGTGTAAGCCATAAATGCATTAATTAACAGTCGTTCTTAAAGTGTAAACTAACACAGAGGAACATCAGGAATCACTAACAATCTTGATGGATGTTGGTCTTGCGGTTTGTGCACCTCAGAGCAAATTTATTATTGACTAGAAGACACAGAAAGACAAAAGCCAGATTTATCGGCGAGAGACTGAAGCGTGTGTGGCATTGTTTGACCTCTGTACTCACACACGATCATCCGTGCGCACACGTCACAGAACTTGAGCTTCTTGCAGTAATGGTCTTTAAACTTGTGCGGCCTGTTGTTTACGGGTTGGAGCGGCTCTGGAGCTGGCTGTTCCACTCAATTGCTCACTCACTCGCTCACACTCACACTCACACTCACTCGCTCACACTCACTCGCTCACTCGCTCGCTCGCTCACTCACTCACTAGCTCACTCACTCGCTCACTCACTCACACTCACACTCACACACGCACACTCGCTCACTCACACTCACACTCACTCGTTCACTCACACACACACACTCGCTCACTCACACTCGCTCACTCACACTCACTCACTCGCTCACTCACAC
>NW_015536530.1:4986-7994 GCF_001515605.1 Sinocyclocheilus anshuiensis
CTCGCACACACTCTCGCACACACTCTCACACACACACACACACACACACACACACACACACACACACACACACTCATGTGAACTGGGTGGGGCTTGTAAAGAAATTTTAAAAATACAATAAAAGGCACCAGATACAAATAATATATATATATATATATATATAACTCGATTGCAACTGTGATGCATTTCTATGGAAAGTCTTTCTCTTTCTGGATCTGTCGCCTGTGTTGCCTGGTAACCGCGGCAGTAAGTGATACAATGTATTCTCAAAGTTCTCTCTCACACTCACACACACAAACACACTCACACAATTAATAATTATTTCATAATTAATTTCTGTAGGGTCCTATGAAATCTGTATTATTTTTTCCAAAAATCCTTTCACAATTTTCTTTTCTTTTAATTTTTTCTTTTTTAATTTTTCTGGAATCTGTTTTAATGGTAAAATTAAATTATAGTAATTTAGTAAAAGTATGTCCAATTAATTGAAATCATTCAGCTTATATAATTTATTATTATTATTACCATTAAAATCATATATATTTATGTTATTATTAAAGCATTTAAAAAAAAAAATAATAATTATTAGAGCCTTATTAAATTCATTGTTTTTCTGTTTGTTTTTTCCAAATTCTGTTTTTTCCATTGCAATTTTTCTGGATAACAGTTTTTCTGTTATTAATTTTCTGTACTCCATTGTAATGGTTAATTTTTTGTAAGTTTAATAAAAATTGCATTTTTATGGCCTTATGAAATACATTTTTTTTAATCTCTGAAATCTTGTTTTGTTTTTACCATATGTCTTTTGTTTTGTTTTTTCTGGATTCCATTTTATTGGTTTATGATTGATAATGAGATCCTCATCATGCGTTTCAGTATCAGTCATTGAGCGATGTATAATAGTATTCGGTAATGCGATATATCACGATAATTAGCATGCACGATATTGTTATCGTGGGCACTTCAAAATACAGAGAATAATTATTTATTACAAATTATTCAGATTTTTCAAAAGCATTTTAAGAATACTTTTCATGTAAACACACCCGGATGAGAAGCGCACTTTCACTCTCTGACAGCAGGTGGCGCTGAACAGCAGAAATGCAGCCGTTACCCCGGAAACCACGTAAACAAAGCAGCTGCAGCGCTACTTCCTGAAACCTCTTTAAATGATTTAAACAGCCATTCAGATTTGTGTATTCGCTATGGTGCTTATCACAGCGCCAAATACTTACATATTTAGACATAATAGGCTATTTATTTTCATACTTTTTTTACGTTTTAGTCTGGACTACAACATGCCCTAGATATTGTTTGAAAGTGTTTTGATTCTTTATTGTTCGGCCACACTAATTCATTAGTTAACAAACTGCAAATGAAAAATTCATCTAAACATTCATTAATCTTAGTTAATATCAATATTTAATAACACGTTGTTAAAATCAAAAGTTGCTACTGTGTTATTTAATGAGCTAACATGAACTAACAGTTGTATTTATTAACAAAGATTAATAACTTCTGTAGCAAATGTAGCTATTGTTAATGTTAGTGCATTAACTAAGGTTAACTAATGAGATTTTATTGTAAAGTGTTACCTATCGGTCTTTATAATTATTTTGCACTTTAATCTGTGTGAAATTATTACTTTATTTATTTTTCGTGTATTGGTTTATTGTATTTAAATGTTCAGTTTTTTTTGTTATAAGAAAAAAGATATTAAACCTACTTTATGACAACGCTTTTTTTGCGACTAAATTTCAATATCGTGATAGTACCGTATACTGTGCGTTAACAATTAATTGGCAGCATTGCTCTCAAGAAGACTTAAAATGACTGAAAATATGACAAAACAAGCATTAAAATATGCTAAAACAACTAAAATTGTAAGATATTTCTACCTAGTAAATCATGAATGACTGGAAAATTCATGTAAATTAAATTGGTTAACAGTTAGCGGGATCCCTGAAAAGCACTCAGCTCTTAAAACTTATATTAATAATTTTATATTATATTATTTTAATTATTTTAGTTAGGCTTGTTAAAATATAAAATGCATATCTGAGTCTGAAATTGGATTGGATTCATTCAGATTCATGTAAACAAACCCAGTGTTAAACTTAAAAATTAGAAACTTAAAAAATGTAAATCTTAGAAAATGATCCGACTAGGGGTCGGCCGATTATCGGTGCCGATATTAAGCTTTTTTTATGGTTATCGGTATCAGTCATTTTCACAACCGATTTGCCGATAAAATAATTTAAAAGCATTTAAAGAATGTTTTTGTCAGAGCCCTTGTTATTCTTAATTTTGACATTAATTTTCATTTTTACACCAGACATACATAACGGTTATCAACAATAATGCATTAATATAGAATTCAACATTCCAATGTGACCGTCTTTGTCTTTTGCAAATTTTGTAAATGCAGGTCATTTACTTTTAGAAGCTGGAATATCATGAAAACTGTAAGCTTGCTCACAGACTGAAGAATATCAATATTAATACAGTACAGAATTCCACAAACAACCACATCACAACTGTTTTCAACCAATCAGCACTCTCGATTCAGCATAGCTCCGCCTCCAGCTGCTACATGCTTATTACTGTCAGTAGATTTTAGAAGAAAACAATGTTAATTGACTAAATGCCATGGTTTTGTCGGCCAATTAATCAGGCTATGTGAAGTCTGAATACTAACAATAATAATAACAATAATTATCTGTATAAATGTTTCATTGCATTTCAACATATTTCAGTGTATATTAATGATTTATGAAGCTGTGTGTGTTAATGATCAAAACATATTATTCTGTGAATGTGTTTACATGATATTGTGTCTGATTCAGTTCTGATCTACACTAATTATTACAAAATACTGTGCTAGTACTGTGGTACAGTGGCATCAGATAATGCAATGATACTGAATGATTACCATATTTACCATGGTACACACACACCTGGTACCGAACCACACACACACACACACACACACACCTGGTACCGAACCA
>NW_015536530.1:8357-9807 GCF_001515605.1 Sinocyclocheilus anshuiensis
CACACATACACACACACACGTCGACGCAGACCGGACCGACCGAAACCGTCTGAGATTCATTATTTTATTCAGAAACATAAATATGACAAACCCAAAGGCCCCGGACTGACACACACACCCCGATAAGCGGGATATAAACACACACGCGATACACTAACGCAGGAGGAACAGAATCGCGCTCGCACACCGGGACCGAGCCGAACGGTGCGGACGGGTTCTGATAAACCGCTGTTAGCGCGCTGACAGTAACGCGTAACCGCAACGGCGACGGATTCCGCCACTTACCTTCCGCCTTCACGAGCGCCGCCATCTTCTTCACACCAGTGACGTCACGCAGGCGCGCGCCCGCCCGCCGGAGCCGAGCACGCGCACAGACAGTCAGACACACAGACAGATAGATAGATAGATGGACAGATGGACAGATGGATAGACGGATAGACGGATAGACGGATAGACAGTAACATATTTGTAGAGTGTTTTTAGAAAACAGACAGACAGATTGATAGACAGACAGACAGATTGATAGACAGACAGACAGACAGACAGACGGAACGATGGATAGATAGAACAAGAAACTGAATGAAAGTCAAGCAGTTGGACATTTTTATTTCATACTAGTGTTGTCACGGTACCAAAATTTCAGTATTACCAATACCAGTGAAAATCCACGGTTCTCGGTACAAATTAAAACATTTGACTATACTTTCATTTAATCCAAACTGTGTACATATTTAATTTTAAAGGGCTTTTAAAACCTTAAAATATCTCCTTTTGAATTGGACTTTGAGCTTTGTAACTTCGCATATCTTTTTTAACAGCAACATTACAGACTAACTAAAGTTGAAAAAGTGAAAAAGCATAATAGGACCCCTTTAACCATTTGTACTTTCTCTAACACGCATATTTTAGATTCACAATTCATTTAAAAGCCTCTGGTGTGTAAACATAGTAAATATCATCATGTCCTCCTGTTTTACTCTAATAAAAGTTATAGGAGCATTAAATAGTTAATAAATAAACTTAATTCTAATGCTCATTATATTAGCGTTAGCCGCGCTTATGCTAACGATTACCTACTCTAATAACAGCGTTCATTTCAATCCGACGTTCAAATTAAACTATTGAATAATATCCATAAAAGAAGCGGTGTTTCCCACAGACTTGCACTCTATTTGTGGCGGCATATATATGCAAATTCATTCTCTGCCAGCAGGAGGCGCTGTTGGAGTGGTAGATATTGAGGTTTCCCCGGTAACGGCTGTACACAAAGCAGCGCTCCGCCAATGACTAGAATACTTAAAAGGACTTTGGCTTCGCTCACAAACACTGCTTTATCAGACATTACATGCAAGAAGAGATGAAAATAACATCCAAAATTTTCTGAAGACAGTTGGTTTCCTTCAGAAATACAGTGATATAAAAACACCCGCACCGGGTTTCAATTTTGAAA
>NW_015536530.1:10899-12274 GCF_001515605.1 Sinocyclocheilus anshuiensis
CTCTTGTAAAGCGGGAGAGATAGAGGTTTCCCCAGTAACGCTGTACACAAAGCAGCACTCAGCTCACAAACGCTGATCAGGCATTACAGGCAAGATGAAATGAAAATGACATCCATAATTTTCTGAAGACAGCCGGTTTCCTTCAGAAATACAGCATATATACTGTATATAATACAGTGATATAAAAACACCCGCACCGGGTTTAGACTTTAACACATGCAGTGCTCATGTTTATTCAACGAAGTCAAAGCCTTTTGGAAAATCTATTTGTGGCGGTCAGTTCTGATATTGTGGCGGCCCTCTTTCATTTGATCCGGGTGTCTGTCTTTGAAGTGTTTTGTTAGTTTGGTGCGTTTCCTCGTTTTGATGTCCCCACGTCTCAGTGCTTTTATGAAGAGAGCGCATCTGCGCACCTTTCGGATAGCGCATCAAGAACCGGGTTGACTGGCTTGTAGAGCGGCAGAGATAGCGGTTTCCCCGGTAATGGCTGTAATCAAATAAGCGCTGCGCTCACAAACGCTGCTCAGGCATTACAGGCAAGATGAAATGAAAATGACATCCATAATTTTCTGAAGACAGCCGGTTTCCTTCAGAAATACAGCATATATACTGTATATAATACAGTGATATAAAAACACCCGCACCGGGTTTAGACTTTAACACATGCAGTGCTCATGTTTATTCAACGAAGTCAAAGCCTTTTGGAAAATCTATTTGTGGCGGTCAGTTCTGATATTGTGGCGGCCCTCTTTCATTTGATCCGGGTGTCTGTCTTTGAAGTGTTTTGTTAGTTTGGTGCGTTTCCTCGTTTTGATGTCCCCACGTCTCAGTGCTTTTATGAAGAGAGCGCATCTGCGCACCTTTCGGGTTGAAGAACCGGGTTGACCAGGTACTTGGTACCACCGGTACTTAAAAAAACCTGGTACCGTAAAGTTTTAATTTTTTTTAGTACCGACTTGGTACCGAAGTACCGGGTCTTTTGACAACACTATTTCATACTGGCTGTATTTTCATGGTGAATTTGTGTTGGTTTTTATTTTGAAAGTAAAACACAGTGCCGATAGAGAAAATAGCTTTTATTTGTATAAAATCATTATTACACAGCATTAATCTCCTGTCAGAGGGAGGAAGAGAGACAAACGTACAGAATTATATGGCTGCCGAATTCAGATAAAACCTCATCAATGACAGTAATCAGCGGAAATAAGATCAAATCAGAGCATCGTGTGTGATGACAGCGGATAAAACCAACCGCCAGCTGAGGATGAACAGCCAATCACAAACTACAGGAACCATGCAAGATTCCAGAACATTCTCTCCTTTCTCTCTCACACACACACACACACACACACACACACACACACACACACACACA
>NW_015536530.1:12591-13712 GCF_001515605.1 Sinocyclocheilus anshuiensis
ACACACTCACTCACTCACACACACACTCACTCACACACACACACTCACGAGTTAAAATCAGCTGTAAAACAACTGAGAGATGAACAGAAGCCAATGACCGCGTGGAAGATCAGTGTGAGTGTCTGAGTTCAGGCGTCTGCAGACGGACGGCTCACATGCCCTGCCTGATGCTCTGGATGATCTGGAAGATGGCTGAAACCCAAACACACCTCATGTTAAAGCCTGATCACATCACATCGTCATATTAAAGGGATAGTTCACACAAAAATCTAAATTAGCCCATGATTAACTCACCCTCAAGCCATCCTAGCTGTGCAGGACTTTCTTCTTTCAGACGAATACAATCGGAGTTATATTAAAAACGTCCTGGCTCTTCCAAGCTTTATAATGGCAGTGAATGGGTGCTATTTTTCAATATTCCAAAAGAAGTCCAATAAAGCGCATCCATCCATCATTAAAAGTGCCTCACACGGCTCCGGAGGTGCATAAAGACCTCCTGTAGCGAACCAATGCGTTTGTGTAAGAAATATATCCATATTTAAAACTTTATAAACCGTAATCTCTAGCTTCCGCTAACTGTTGTATGCGCGTTCACGAGAGTGGTGTTCCAGTGGATGTGACGAACTCGGAAGCGCAGAGGAGAGAGCAAAGCAAAACAATGGTCACAAAAAACTTGGTTCTCGCAAGACTAGCATATTCTGCACCGAAGCTTACGCTAAGCCTACGTCATCCGCTGGAACGCCACTCTCATGTACGACAGTTAGAGAGATAGAGATTACGGTTTAAAGGTTTTAAATATGGATATTTTTCTAACACAGATGCATCACTTCAGGAGGCCTTTATTAACCCCCGGAGGTGTGTGGAGTATTTTTGTGATGGATTGATGCACTTTATTGGACTTAATAAACGTTTTACGTTTCTTATTTATTTGGTTATATATTATAAATGTTTACTCATTTCCAGTTTTGTATACCTATTTAAAGTTTATGCAAGTTATTTGTTATTTTATATTAGGCATAGCCTGCCCTATAGCATGGTGTATTTTTATTTGTTTTGTTTTGTTAATAAAAGTTCTATGTTTTATATATAGACTAAAGTGAGTTTGACGTTGTATTTTGTTG
>NW_015536530.1:13762-22264 GCF_001515605.1 Sinocyclocheilus anshuiensis
TACGTTTCTTATTTATTTGGTTATATATTATAAATGTTTACTCATTTCCAGTTTTGTATACCTATTTAAAGTTTATGCAAGTTATTTGTTATTTTATATTAGGCATAGCCTGCCCTATAGCATGGTGTATTTTTATTCGTTTTGTTAATAAAAGTTCTATGTTTTATATATAGGCTAAAGTGAGTTTGACTTTGTATTTTGTTGTTGCATTCAAGCAATTGACACCGAATTGCCACTAATTCGAAAGTGAAAGTAAAATGCGCACGGCGCTTTTAAGCTATTTAAAAGCGAAGGAAAGCGAGGAAAACAGGGAAAATTCAAACGAACAATTGCTTTACTCCGAATTGCCGCTATTTGAAAGTTAAAGTAAAATGCGCAAGCAGCTTTTGCAAGCTATTTAAAAGCGAAGGAAAGCGAGGAAAAGAGGGAACGCCCCCGCGGTGATACCGGTATTATCCGTGTTGTAACACGTCGATTAACCGGTGGGAAAATTTCCTCACCGTCACAACCCTACTCCAGAGGTGAATAAAGGCCTCCTGTAGCGAATCTATGCGTTTGTGTAAGAAATATATCCATATTTAAAACTTTATAAACCGTAATCTCTAGCTTCCGCTAACTGTTGTACGCCTGTTCATTCCGGCAGATGACATAGGATTAGGGTTGGGAATCGAAAATCGATTATCCTTATACTTAAGGTTAGGAATCGGAATCGTTGTCAAATTAAAATTTTGATTCCGCCTATCGATTCCTATGCGCTTTTTTCTTCTTCATCTGTGAGGAGCTAGCGATCTGCCAGGACCTTGCTCGCTAATCTAAGCGCTCCAAAGTTTGGTTACATTTGCGATCAGAAGCCAAAAAAGCCATGTATAATATCAGTGATAGCTAAACATGTTGCAAGAGAGGTGTCACCACCAACATGACAAAGCTGTTTAATTTAATAGATCGTTAAAGATCGCGAACACAATTCAAACCCCAACGTGATTCTATTCCTAAATTACAATGATTCGTCCGATTCATTCCTCAAGCTTTGACGTGTGCGATCAATGTTGTGATCACGTGGTTCATCCGTGCAGCGTACGATCACACCAGTGTGATTTGAACATTTAAATCTGCGTTCACGGAGAACTGGGATAAAAGTTTATAGTTCAGATATAAACTCACGATTAAAATAGAGTAAATCACCTTTTGAAAGTAATTTGACGCTTCAAATTAAGATTTATGATTACATTGTTACGCCAGTAGGTGGCGGAAAGGGGCTGTTAAAGAGGATGTTTTTTAAGCTCGTTAAGTAAGCTTGGTTTACATAATAAATAATAGTTTAGCATTCAAATACATCGCAAATATGAACACATTTAATTGGATTAATGCCGAATGAGAGAGGTAGGCTGCACGAGAACACCGTTTGCTTTCAGTTTCGCATTGAATTAGCATAATTCATTTTGGTTTGTTTAGCAACTTATATTTTTCATTCTTGTTTTCTTCTGAAACCGTTCACTATAGCCTATAGGCTAGGTATTGTGTTTATTGGTTGTACATGATAATATTTCGCTTTATTTATGAATGTAATAATGCGATTTGTGCTTATATTTTTTAACCTAAACTACAACGTAACATTAATGTGGACCTATACCGGTATCTAAATATGATTTCATTTATTTTATGCTATATAGACTTACCACATTACCCTCCACTGGGTGTAGAATGAGCAGCAATAAACTACATTTTGGCATTTTATAATACTTCTGTGGATATTTTGGTGAAAGTAACTCAAAAGTAGTGTAACGCATTACAATTCAGAGACAGTAATATTGTAATGTAACTAATTACTTTCAAAAGACAGTAACTAGTAATATATAATGTATTACATTTTGGAAGTAACTTGCCAACACTGCTGGTGAGAATATGCTTGTCTCGCGAGAACCGACGTTTGTTTACAGGAGCAAAGGAAGCAAAGTTTCCCTACTTTAGCAAAGGAAGACCAGTCTCCTCTCGGCTTATATCAAAATCCTCCCACATCTTTCTTTACAAATCTTCGTTTTGTACTTCTAATTCGTGACCGGTGTTTTGTTTTGCTCTTACAGACGAGCTTACGCTACGGAATGAACGCGCATACAACAGTTAGCGGAAGCTAGAGATTACGGTTTATAAAGTTTTAAATATGGATATATTTCTTACACAAACGCATTGGTTCGCTACAGGAGGTCTTTATGCACCTCCGGAGCCGTGTGAGGCACTTTTAATGATGGATGGATGCACTTTATTGGACTTCTTTTGGACTACTGAAAAATATCACCCATTCACTGCCATTATAAAGCTTGGAAGAGCCAGGATATTTTTTTATATAACTCTGATTGGATTCGTCTGAAAGAAGAAAGTCATACACACCTAGGATGGCTTGAGGGTGAGTAAATCATGGGGTAATTTAGATTTTTGTGTGAACTATCCCTTTAAAGCCTGTGTCACGACAAAACAATGCAAACAGCACAGTGAGATAAAAGCTCATATTCTATTAGTTGCATGGATAAAAAGAAAAAAAAAAAGTTATATTGCATATTTTGACACTTATGCATTAAAGAATCCAAAAGTTAAGGCAAGACAACCTAGAGGACACTGCAGGTTAAATTTTAACGCTACAGTTACATTATTTTTAGCTGTTGAAAACCACAGGATTTACATACGAGATCTGTGAAACAACAGCCTCGTTATGTACAGCATGCAAATAACCTATATGATAATGCACAGACCAGACTCTACGTAAATACACAGCACATTATTCATGCAGGTGGAACATCTGAGCATCAGCAGGATCTGAGATGAAGTTCCTATTCTGCATTACTGAGGAAAAACAGCAAACAACAAATGGGTGCCGTCAGAATGAGAGTCCAAACAGCTGATAAAAACATCACAATAATCCACAAGTAATCCACAGCACTCCAGTCCATCAGTTAACATCTGGAGAAGACAAAAACTGAGACAAATCCAGCATTAAGACCTTTTTAACTAAAAGAGTCCATAATCCATAATAACGCTTCCTCCAGTGAAAAAGTGTTCTGGTGTGAATCAGGAGAGAAATCTGCACAGATCAAGCAGCGTTTAAACAGCTCTAAACAAATATGTGACTGGATTCTGATGTGAGAGACAACAGCAGATGCACTTTTTCACTGGAGGAAGCGTTATTATGGACTCATATACCATGTTCTGTCTGAATACTCGATTCTGATTGGCTGGCAGGTATGCATTAAATCCATTTAATGCACAGGTAGTTCTAAATCAGTTTAATCACCGTTCTGTATTAATACTCTGCCTTAATTGATGCACACAAACAAACCCAGAGAGAGAGAGATCGCGCTGCACACACACAGAAGCATTCAGGAGCACAGAGACTTGTTGTCAACGCTGCCCCGCGACTTTTATTAATAAAACAGCCTAAATAATGGATCGCTGCATTATATTCCTCAGCAACGACGAGGTGAAATCGCTGTTTTTGAAGTAACTAAACTCACAGCTTCATTGTTTGTAGAGAGAGACGCACAAATGCAGGTAACTCACCCACACATCTCTCTCTCTCAATTGATAATTAATTCAAATAAATGCTATGATTCATTTAAATAAATGTGATCTTACCGCACTATTTCATCTGTGTGTCTGATCTGTAGCAGGCAGAATGCTAGAGATACCGAGCCATAACTGATAATAATAACCGTTATTTTTACCCTTCCGGTCAAATATTGCACTGCAAACATCATAAACAGCTTTAACTTTTCAATGCTGGCAAATGAGCATGGTATAAGCGGGATAATGCACGGCTAGTAGGGATGCACCGAAATGAAAATACTGGGCCGAAGGCCGAATACCGAACACGGTTTTCCGAGTTTTTTCCCCATGTATTTTGCCAATTTTTTTCACCATTCAAAAGAATGGTGAATATCAAAGAAAAAATCTATTACAAAACAACAATTTCAAAGTATTTACCACTGAACATTTTTTTACATTCTAGCAGACATTATTATACTAACAAAGCACAATTTAACTTAAAATTAATAAGTTAGTAAAATAATATTTTTTTGGCGATCAGACCCCCTTCTTGAATCAGTCATGTATTTTTACTGTAAAATCAAAAGCTGCCTTGCTGAGCAGAAGAGACTTCTTTTAAAACATTAGAAAATATTACAAATCCCAATTTGAACACTATGTGTGAATGTTATAATAAATGTATTAAAACAGAGCTGTTGAAATTATTATCGTTATTGTTGTCTTACTTTTTATTTTATTTTACAGAACAACAGTAAAATTACAATACTAACATTTATGATTGTTTATAGAGTTATTGCTTTTTCTCAACTTTTATTTTGGCGGAAACGCGCAGGAAGACAACAGCAGATTTATAAATGAGTCTCATTACGAATAAGTCGCACGTATCGCATTGTCACGTGCCTTGTAAAAAGAAAATCATAAAAATGTGACTGAGCAACTGACGAGTGCAGATTTCCCTCGTGGTTTGGACTTTCTGGCTAACGAGCAGATAGCACCGCGTGTCAGAATGCAATGTGCGCGTGTATTATAAAACATAACGTTCTGCAGTTTATTTACTAATTGTTTAAGGCCATTAAATCATCGATCATCATAGAGTAACCAGCAACAATCACCCCTTCCTCTTCTCATCGAAGAGATGCGATGCAGCACTAAACAGTCTCTCGCTGTCGGTGCTTGTAATGATTTTTGCGTCTTTCTCGGACAGTTATAAATGCTTCCACACTGACATGTTTGTTGCATTGTGCCTCTCACTCTTCGCTGGTTGCTATTTGATCGCGTCACGTCATTGTTCGGTACAGTTTATTCGGTCTTTTTCGCTTATCCGGCTGAACACCGGAAGAGCTTTTTTTGCTATTTTTGGCCGAATAATTTCAGTTACCGAACATCCGGTGCATCCCTAACGGCTAGCGACCTCCGCTTCGCGTCGGGTGGTTCTTTATGTATTTGAGTTAAAAGCGTCTTAATGCTGGATTAGTTTCAGCTTTTGTCTTCTCCAGATGTTAACTGATGGACTGGAGTGCTGTGGATTACTTGTGGATTATTGTGATGTTTTTATCAGCTGTTTGGACTCTCATTCTGACGGCACCCATTCACTGCAGAGCATCCATTGCTGAGACACTGATGCAATGCTACACTTCTACAAACCTGATGAAGAAACACACTCATCTGCAAATGGGATGGTCTGAGAGTGAGCACATTTTCATTTCTGGCTGAGCTATTCCTTTAGGAGTGTTGATGAATCATGTGTCTGATGTAAGATATGTTGAGCTGTTTTCACATCTCACCTGATCCACAGACCACGAACACAAAGAGCGCGAGGAGCCACGGACCCACCGGAGACTTCTCCTCATTCACCACACGCTGCGGGACAAACACATTCATACAGACAGCATTAACGCCACACACATCTACGGCTCAAACACATGCAATCACAAGATTAAGGCTACGAGGTTTGTGCCAAAAACAAAAAAAAAGAGTTGACTGCTTTACATTAGTCCATGTTGTTTGTTTATGTTGACACTGTTGTTCTGTTGAGACAAAAAAATTATGGCGTTCCAATTCTGCCAAAAATGCGTTTGTCACATTTGTCTATTTATGTGTTCAATCTACAAGTTGGGAAGCCGTAATTATGACATCAGGTGCGTTCAAATCACTTTGGTTGGAGCAAGATTGCGATGCACTTTCCTACAAAAAAAAAAAAAAACTGTTTTAACCTTACTTCTACAAAATGATGAATAAAAAATGCACATCAGCGTGTTTTTGATTTTTCTGTTTTTATTTAATTTATAAAGGTGCTGTAAATCTAATCATTATATACTCTATCATAATTGAATCAGAATCAGAATCAGAAGAGCTTTATTACCAAGTATGTTTACACACACAAGGAACAATACTATCGTAATATTCGCAGAACATTATCTGTACATCGTTAATGGAATGTTTTTTTTCCTGAAACATTTTAGTTGAACGTTCATCTAACATTTTTAAATGTTGCTACTTGTTTCAGAACATTCAAAAAACACACAACAGTAACGTTTGCATGTTTACAACAGGATAAAATGGAATGTTCCATTAACGTTTGCATAACCATGAAAAAAAAAACGTTTGACTGGACATTTTGAATGTTCAGATAACATTCAGAAATAATGTTTTCCTAATTTAATAAGAACGTTAGCAGAACATTCTTAGAACATATTTTTAGCTGGGAGAAAGACAAATGCATCGGAGTGTTACAGAAACCTTGTTATTGACAACTCTAAATGTTGTATTTGTTTCCCTGGATTTCTGTAAAATGTTTTGCAGGACGTTCACAGTGAGCAGAAACCTACAAAGCATAAAACTGAGCTAAAACACAAACAAAACAACAGCAGATGCAGGCGAAAGTATTTTACAAAGCAGTGGATAATTTTGGCATGGCTGGAGCACCATATTTCGGGAACCTGGTGTATGTGTATGTGTGTGTGTGTGTTATTAAATTATTTTTTATAATTACTGTATCAATTACTCTACCAATTACTGTATCAAAGAGTGATGGTATAAAATGGCACTTCTGATATAAGGCACCTAAATGTTATTTCTGAGAATACCATGGTACTGATGCCATAAACATGCAATACTTTTTGTGAGTGGTGTGTATTTTATGCGAGTGTGTATGTGATGTGTTGCAGGCGCAGTGTGCATATTCGTATATTGTGTGCATTGATGTGTTTGCAATGCGCATCGAGCATGTGTAGTGTATATATATGTTTGTGCTGGAGCTCGCGTACCGTGGTTTTCTGCACGTGTCCTCTCTGTGTGATCGTCTTACTGTGTTTCTCGTTCGCTACTTTCATCCGCTGCACCGCCGACATGATGCCGCCGCTGCTGGAACGCGTCACGGGAGGCGGAAGATCGCGCTGGGCCGGTAAACGGAGCGGCGTTGTCCGGTGATTCGGTTCCGTTCCAGACAGACGCTCGAGCTGCGCCGCAGCGGTGTCACGTGACCCGGTGCGGGACCCGCCTCCTCGTTACGTCACACCTCTATTCTCACTGACATGACGTCATGCATTGACGACAAAAAACGATTTGAACGATATTTGAAAACTAAAACTTTGAAACGTTGTCTAATTGTTCCACCCCCTTTATATTTATTGTTTTTATGTTGACCCTTGTATACAGTAAAAAAAATGCACAAATCTGTACATAAAGCTTCTGTTCCAGATGTTGTTTTTTTTCCTTAGTCTTATTTCAATATTCTTTCTGTTCCCAATGTCATATATGTATGTATGTATGTATGTATGTTTGTACCAAAAGCTGCTAAAAACCACAACAAATTCCTTGTGTGCTTGATTCTGATATTTATAACTGAATGATATTTATAAGTCTATAATGTTGACTGATATTAACATTCACTTCCATGGAAATGTTTAAAAGTTACATTGGCTTAGTGGCTTTGTTCATTCATTTAAAAAGCCAAGTAAAGGCCTAATTAAACATGCAGGGCTCTATATATAATAGACTTGAGACTATAATTTGTAATTATTTAGTTACAAATTAAAATATATATTTAGTAATAATATGTGTAAGGAAAGGCAGCACAGGTGAATAGGGTAAAAAAAAAAAAACTCATAGATATCACCATATTTACCCAGTTGATTTATAATGATTTGTATTAGTTTTCTCAAATGTTATGTTTAAATATGCAAACCCATTGTCTAACTAAATATGCACTAATTTGCATACATTTCCAAAACAGAAATCTGATTCATAAATTCATGTCAGATTTTGTCCTCATATTAGAGTTAAAGATTCTTATAGAGGGGATTCTGGATTTCTCTTTTTATCGCTCCATAAATCAGAAAATACTCTCAACAGACAGAAAACAAACACATTTTCACCATGTTTTCAGCAGTAAAATGTTGTATAAATCAGTGTGAATGAAATATGAAGAAACCTTCAGAATATAGAAAGGAATAAAACTGTAAAGTGTGGTGTTTGTCAGAGAAAACATTTTAAAGACAAAAAACTGACCAATACATGAAAAAAAAAAGTTTTTGCCTGCTTACTTGGTGTAAAATGCATACTGTATGTTTTCTATATCTGTCCACAGACCCTGTACTTGGAACATTAATTATTTTTTATTAATTAATTAATTATTATTATTTACTTTAGCATCAAAATACTGTCAATTTGATCATTTTCTATTGGGAATCTGTGTAGTTTCATTGCTGAGAAACATAGAGGAGAAAGGAAAACTCAACAGTTTCAGAAAGCTTTAACAAACAACATCAGCTCAGATTTAGATGTTAAATAACATTTATGGACGACACACAAACAAGTTTAAACTTGTGTTAAGTACTGAGAAAAAGTTCCCACTCACAAACTGTCTGAACAGAAGCTCTGTCACGTCAAACACGGTAAACAAAACTGACTGGAGAATCAGCCAGAGGTCACACACACACACACTCACTCACACACACACACACACAC
>NW_015536530.1:22310-30842 GCF_001515605.1 Sinocyclocheilus anshuiensis
ACACACACTCACACTCACACACACACACACACACACACACACACACACACACACACTGCTGAGAAAACCTCAGGATCTTTAGAAGACAAACACATTAAGTTCTGTGTTCTGCAGAAAGAGTCAAACGCTGAGTTTAGCCGCTGCAGTCGGTCACGTCACATCCGCTCATCACAGCCATTTGGACAGAAATAATGATCCAACAGCCGCTAAAACAACACAAACACCAACAGAAGAGCAGGATCTGTAATGCTGCCAGCTGAAGGTCACGATCACCTGCACACAAAAAAGATACATCAAAACTAACAATGCAGGACTAATGCCAAACAGCTTTAATTCTGTCATATGATAGTGTCATCTCAGTGGAAATAGTGTGTACCTGAGAGAGTCAGCATCCCAGTCCACTGATGACCCCGATCCGGTCCACCTTCATCCCGAAGCAGCCGCGTGCCACGCCCTTCCTGCTCCGCCCCGGCAGCTTCCTGTGACGGCCCAGGAGATCCAGGAACACGCGTGACGGAGCGGCGTTACCGTGACGCGTCTGTGAGAGGGGCGGGGCTTCATCTGCTGACCCCTCGCCGACCTCTGGGTGAGCCAATACCAGAGAGCTGATCTTCAGCCCGAACAGATCCTGCAGAACCTTCACACACACACACACACACACACACACACACACTCTTACTGTATACAGTAACATGCAAACACTACAGCATGCAACACTACCTGTACTCTTTCTGTCATATACGGTATATACAGTGGGTACGGAAAGTATTCAGACCCCCTTAAATGTTTCACTCTTTGTTATATTGCAGCCATTTGCTAAAATAATTTAAGTTAATTTTTTTTCCTCATTAATGTACACACAACACCCCATATTGACAGAAAAACACAGAATCGTTAGCAAATATTAAGCATATTAGCAGCAGCATTTAGCATCTGTGTTTATATAGCTGGAGCAAACGCAGTTTAGAGCATACGTAATCGCTACGATGACACGCCGATAGTAACAGACACGAAACAGATTAAATGAAATAAGCATTCTTGTGTATGCATTTCAACGGGGGTTCTCCATATACATTGGCGGCACTGTGCTGTGTAATTCAGAAAACGGAAAAAGAACATTTATATTCTGCTTTTATTTCAGTTCATTCAGGTCAGTCCACCCAGGGGTTTTTGTGCACTGTAACTTTGACAACTTTTATATACACGAGAGAGTCAAATGGTATGCATCGTCTAACTTTGTCTCATCATTGCACGAACATGAATTAACAAGATGTTACACTGCCGCTGGGACTGATGAAGTGGAGAAGTCAAGTCCAGTCAAGTCACCTTTATTTATATAACACTTTTAACAATACAGATTGTGTCAAAGCAACTGTACAGCATTAATTAGGAAAATAGTGCATAATGCAAAATGACAATAGTAAACACTCAATTTTCAGTTAAAGGCAGTTCTGTCAGGACCACTATCGTCAAATATGAATGACAATTAGGTCGGCGTGGTAGCCAAGGCTCACATAGATAGTAATACATGTGGTTCACATGGCTCTTTGGTACATATGTCTTGGCGATAGATCTGCTTGTTGGGGGGTGTTTTGTCTTGTTTGGGCTTGTATTGTCCCTTCTATGTCTCCTGCTTTGTGGGGGGTTATTTCATGTATGGTATATTTTCAGCAGCAGTATTTCTTACACGCTCACAGCAGCATGTTGTGGATGTATTGGCAGTAAGTCTCGGTACTTGCTCTGCCGCAGCAGCAGCGTAGCAGATCTATTCCGCCAAGACCAAATACATTAACATTGTCATGTACATTACCATGCCAATCCCTCCGAGAGATGTCATGACAGAAATATATATATATATACCAAATTTAGCTAGTAGGCTATCGCACAATGCTTTCAATAAATGAATAAAATCAGCAAATAATCATTTTTATTTCTGACACCCGTCAGTCTCATTTTTTTCAGTGTTGCTGGTTCCAGAACCATTTTCTCCATTCATTTTTCCCACAGTGGTTGTTTAAAAATCTCCATTACAGGTTTTTACAATCACTAGGACACATTTCTCAATACTACAGTAACTTTTTCATATCTAACCTTCTTTCAGCTCGACACAGCAGATCATTTCACATTCGAAATGCACTAAAACTACCAAAACACTTCATTCATGTCTCAAATCAAGTCATTCTTCCATAACACTAGCAAAGGTTTTCAGCACTTTATCACTCACAACACAACAACCTAACAATCACTAACAACAGGTAGCATTATATAATGATTTCTTTTGTAAAATGTCTTTACAAAACAAGAATGATACTCTTTACTGTTTTATAATTCACTGTAGTATATGTTAGATGGTGCATGTTTACATTACAGTACAAAATTATTCCTAAGTTTTCCCCTTTTGGTTGTTATGAAAGTGAAGTTTTGTATAGATGGTAATGAAAGTGAAAGACGAACACTTGTGAAGATGTTCAGCTCCATGCAACTGCTTTGATTTTTTACATTGAGAATATTTTTCTATATGATATTACTGTAGAAATGTTGTACATTTCTGTCTTATTCATTTTTGTACTGTGCAAGGTGTTGAACTTACTGTACGTTTAACAGTTTTGAAAACAGTGCGTAAACATGTGCAAATTGGCTTGTGTAGTTAGTACATAGAGTTTTGGTGGTGTTTGTGTCAAAGTGAGAAAAGAGTTCATGTAATTTGACAGATGTCGTCAATGAATGCATTTTGCGCCAAAGCAATGATAAATGATCCACAGTTTATCCACAGAGACTGATGCTGTGCTCGCCGTGTGAAGAGTTTAGAAAAAGTGACCTAAGTATTGAGAAATGTGTCCTAGAGATTGTAAAAACTGTAAAGCATTACAAACCATAATTCAAACCAATCAGCTTGATTGGAAGCAATAAAGTACCTGAAAATCAAACAAAATGACAAGCTGGCTTTAATGTCTATATGTGACACCTATCTAGTGCACTGCTGTTTGAAGTGTTCATCATGGAGTATTGCTACTGTCTCTCACTCAGTGTAATGTCCTGAAGAGAATTCAGTGAGAATCAGGCTAGTCTTCTATTCCTAACATAGTGTAGTTTGCTTATACTACTGTAAATACTGCTTACTACATTTTTTAAAAGTAATATGTGGAACAGAATGCATGACGCAACAACAAATATCACATACATTATCACACAACCTTATAAGAGTTATTTTAATATAACTTTTAATAGATACTTTTTACTTTGCATTCATATTTTAGTTTTTTATTAATATATTTAATACATTTTTAATTTAATTTTAAATGATTTCATTTAATATTTTAGTTTTTTCTTTTTTGTAATTTTGTTGTGTGTTTTTGTAATTTTTACTATTTTTGTTTGAGGGGGTTAGATATGACTGTATTTATTTATTTATTTGTTAATGCAGTTTTAGTTATTTTAGTACATCATGTTAAACTGAAAATGAGAAATGTTGCAATAAAAAATAAAATAAATTTATAAAATATATATTTTTAAATAAAATAAAAGTGAAGTGAAATAAAATAATAAATATTTTATATTTTATTTTATTTTAGTGAACTTTTCAAGTAATGAAACTATTTTTAATGGTTTTAGTTTCAGTTAACTATAATAACCCTGGATGTTATTAATTTGAAAAAGAAAATGACAATTTAGCATTTTGAATTTTGACGGTTTTTTTCCCCCTAAATAATTGAGATACTATTATAGTTTGCATTAATGTTCAGAGTTTTTGCAAATATATTCAATTTGAATTTTTATTTTAGATTTTGCATTTTCTCTTTAATTTTAGTGAATGGTTTTGTAAATGTGTTGTGTGTTTTTGTCATTTTATCAGTGTTATTGTTAAAGTGCTAATATTGTTTTGGGAGGCTCCTACAACAAGTTTACATGCATGCAATGTCAAAAAATACTTTCGTTTTCTCATAATATACATTTAATTTCACCGCATTTCTATAGCTTTTATTAATTTTTATTTCAGTTTTAGTTTTACTTAATCTAGTACATCACTAAACTAAATGAAAATGAAAAGTTAACATTTGCTTTTTTTATTTTTTACGTGACAAACGGTGCATTTAAGTTTGTGAACTGTACTAATCCTGCACCACATTATCTCTTAATAAAGTGAGTAAGAAAATAGTATGCCTTTTGCATCTATTTTTTTTAAGCTAAAGTGTGTAATTTGTGCAGCACTAGAGCCATCACACACATTATGACTGTTTTCAAACATGTTTCCCAAACACTTGTCTCTCATTGGTCAGTCAGTCCGATAGTCCCGCCCCAAACCCACGTGATTGGACGAGTCAGAGGTTGACACACAAATCAAATGCTCACCTGAGCGTCTGGTCGCCGTGGTGACGGCCGTCCCTCTACCTGCGTTGCCACGGCGATGATGAGGAGCACGAGGAGAGTGAGATGAAGAGAGGAGCCGAAGTTCAGAGGGGATGAAAAAAACATCCTCGTTTGAGAGAAATTAAACCAACTCGGAAAATAAATATCAGTCTAACGCTTGGATCACGTTATCTGCGCTGCGGTTCTGTCCTGTACGCTTCAGGACGGGTCTCTGTCGGAGCAGGTGCCACGCCGGCCCTTTAAGGAGCATCGCTGTGATGTCACACATAGCGACCGGTTGCCGTGAGCGACGCCCCGCCCCTCAGACGTCACGCCGCATCACGGCCTGCAGACTGAACACAGATCCTCATTCCTCACAAACTCCTCCAGTTCAGAAAGCCCTAGTGACGACTGTAAGCGCTTCATTTCCGTGCTTTGTGTCACATTTAATCAGTGGCCCATTTATAGCTTGTCATTCTTCACAGTCACAGACTGACGCGACCTCTGACCCGCTCAGGTTCCGCCCCCTATAAAAGTTCCCCCTGGAAACGGGCGGCGCTCGGGAACTATGTCCTCCTGCGAGACACACACACAATAGTTCCACGTCAGATGAGAGTTTCCCTAGCAATGACCACAGGTCACGGGCCCTTCAACCTCTGTATGGCCACGCAGACACCAAAACTACTCTTCACACCAGCGGAGTGATTAAACCCTTCTTCATGTTCCTGAAAGAGTCTCTTCTGCTCACCAGGGCTGTGAAAATTGTGACATATTTTTATGATTTCAAACAACCGTTTTCTATGTGAATATCTGTTAAACTGTAATGTATTTCTGTGATGCGTAGCTGTATTTTCAGCATCATTACTCCAGTCTTCAGTGTCACATGATCTTCAGAAATCATTCTAATATGCCGATTTGCTGCTCAGGAAACATTTCTGATTATTATCAATGTTGAAAACAGTCGTGCTGCACAATATTCAATTCGTGATACATTATCATTCAGATGTTTGGGCTCAGTGAGAAATTGATACTTTTATTCATCAAGGACGCATTCAATTGATCAAAAGTTACAGTAAAGACATTTATAATGTTACAGCAGATTTCTATTTCAAATAAATGCTGTTCTTCTGAACTTTCTTTTGTTTTAAATTGTAATAATGTTTCACTATTTTTACTGTGTTTTTGATCAAATAAACGCAGCCTTGGTGAGCAGAAGAGACTCTTTCCAAAAAACGTTTGACCTTTAGTATAAATATAGGAAATCAAGACTATTTTTAAGATCTTTGTGCATCATGGCATTTTTTTGTGACAATCGAGACAATTTTAAAATGACTATTTCATATAATTTCAAAATGACTTTATTGTGTTTAAATGCGGTAAGGTTTGCAGACAGCAGCAGAGGTGTGTGTGAACGCGGAGGAGTGAGAGCGTCTGTCTGTCTCTGACGCAAACTTCACAGCACAGCCACAGCACCTGCCAACTTCCTGTGTGCCGACAATACAGGAGGCTGACCTCTGACCTCTGGACTCTACATCACACTCACACTCTCACACACACTAATATGACACCCGCGCTTGTTTGTGGGATGCTGCGCTGAAACGCTTTCGGCCTGATGAGCGTCGCCGAGCAACACACACACACAAAACCCCGCGTTCCTTCAGCTCTGACGACAGCAGCACCACGTGTGTGTGTGTGTGTGTGTGTGTGTGAGAGAGAGTGTGTGTGGATGGGTTAAATGCAGAGCACTAATTCCAAGTATGGGTCACCGTACTTGGCCACGTCACGTCATTTTCACTTTCATTATTTGAAGATCAGTTTCACTGTAAATAAAGTCACAACAAAACTGAAGTAGCATCAGTTTAATTAAAAATGTGGGGCGGAGTTTCATTCTGTGCATCAGTTGTTGATTGGAATTTGAGATGTGGGCGTGGCTCTCTAAAGTGTATGCAAATGAGTGTGAACTGCAGGGGCGGAGCTTAAGATCCTGGTCACCAAACAGAAGAAGATCCAGTTATGACATTCTGATTAAACATCACCAGCTCAGAAAATATACATAAATGCACGGATTAATTGTTCACAATAAGATTTTTGATAGTCATGGTCAATATAAACTGCTGTATGGCAAAAACTGGGTGAAAATTTTGTGCCTTAACAGGGTTTGTGGGTTAATAAAAACCCGAATTATTAATTAGATCAAATATAAAATTAAAATAAATACAGTAAAATCTATTTGAATGAGTTGACTGTGCAGATGATAAAATCGATCATCAGAGCACAAAAGCAGCTATTAAAGTGCATTAGAGAAGCACGAAAGTTTCAGCTGAGTGTGTTCGGATTGGTTATGCTCTGACTGTTACAGCATGTGAATAAAGGCACAGACACAGCACATGCTGGAAGATGCTGGAGGCTTTAGAGTTTGGGGTGGCGGAAGTCTTTGCCTGCGAACTTGGCCTTATCGCCGAGCTCCTCCTCGATCCTGCGGAACACACACACACACACACACAGGTGAGGGTTTGCACACTCTGATTGGACGGCTGATTTGAGGAGGGAATGATGTCATTGCTGACCTCATCAGCTGGTTGTACTTTGCCAAGCGCTCTGATCTGCAGGGGGCGCCAGTCTTGATCTGGTCACATCAGAAAACACGTAAGGGTGGCAAATTCTCATTGAACTGCATTGAAAATGCTTTGTTTGCACTGATTGTGTATCAAGTACCTGTCCTGTGCAGAGACCGACCACCAGGTCAGCGATGAAGGTGTCCTCCGTCTCACCGGACCGATGACTGACCATCACACCCCAGCCGTTAGACTGAGCCAGCTTACAACTACAGACAACACAGATTTTATTATTGTAAAAAAATAAAAAATTACTTAACAGAATAAACAGAAAAAATGGCATTTGTGAAAATTTTATAGGGCCTTTTTTTTTTAAGTATTTGTTTAAACTTTTACCATTTTTGTTAAATTGTATAAGTTACATGATTTCAATTAATTAGACATGCTTTTTAAATTCTAAATGTAATCATTAAAACATAATACAAAAACATTAAAATAGAAAAAAAAGTACCCAGAAAAAAAAAATACATTTTGGAAAAAATAATTTATAGTTTCATAAATTACATTTTTGTTTTACAATTTTAGGTTTAAAATTTCTTTATTTCAATCAAATAAACATAATATTTTATTAAATTTAACCATTAAAAACAGAATCCTGAGAAATTAAAATGTAAATAAATAAAAATAAAATGGAGGAAAAGAAGAAGAAAAAAAAAAATCAGAATGAATGAAATAATGAACCGGCTCCCATTGGGCCTCGTGTGCACTCACGCCCGGATGGACTCGGTGACGGAGCCGATCTGGTTGACCTTCAGCAGCAGGCAGTTGCAGGCCTTCTTCTCACACGCCTGCTGGATGCGTTTGGGGTTGGTGACGGTCAGATCGTCTCCCACCACCTGGATGTCCACCGACCCTGTGAACTTAGTCCAGTTCTCCCAGTCGTCCTGATCAAACGGATCCTCGATGGACTGGACTGAGATCAAAACCAGACCAGACACACATGAACGGGTCTGTTCCTGCACAAAGCAACTGTGTGTGTGTGAGTGAGTGAGTGTGAGTGTGTGAGTGAATGAATGAGTGTGAGAGTAGCTATGTTTCCATCCACCTATTTTTATGCGCATTTTGGATTATTGCATAAAAAAAACACGATGGAAACGCCAAGATGCGCATAAATTCTAAAAATGCGCATAAAAAAAACGTATGCGCACAACTGAGTAGGATAAACTTTTTATCCGATAAGAATAAGATAAGTGTGAGTGTGTGAGTGTGAGTGAGTGTGTGACAGTGTGTGAGAGTGAGTGAGAGTGAGAGTGAGTGAGTGCGAGTGCAAGTGCGAGTGCGTGTGCGAGTGTGTGTGCGAGTGAGTGAGAGTGAGTGAGAGTGAGTGAGAGTGAGTGCGTGAGTGCGTGAGAGAGAGTGAGTGTATGAGAGCGTGTGCGTGAGTGTGAGTGAGAGTGAGTGAGTGCGTGTGAGTGCGTGTGAGTGTGAGAGTGAGTGAGTGTGTGAGTGAGAGAGTGAGTGCGTGAGTGAGAGTGAGTGAGTGCGTGTGACAGCGTGTGCGTGAGTGTGAGTGTGTGAGTGAGAGAGTGAGTGAGTGTGAGAGCGTGTGCGTGAGAGCGAGTGGGTGGGT
>NW_015536530.1:31108-31333 GCF_001515605.1 Sinocyclocheilus anshuiensis
GTGTGAGAGCGTGTGCGTGAGTGTGAGTGAGTGTGAGAGCGTGTGCATGAGTGTGTGAGTGAGTGAGAGAGAGAGTGAGTGAGAGAGTGAGTGAGTGCCTGTGAGAGCGTGTGCGTGAGTGTGAGTGTGTGAGTGAGTGAGAGAGTGAGTGCGTGAGTGAGAGAGTGAGTGAGTGCGTGAGTGCGTGAGTGCGTGAGTGCATGAGTGAGGGAGGGAGTGAGGGAG
>NW_015536530.1:31453-32043 GCF_001515605.1 Sinocyclocheilus anshuiensis
ACGTATGCGCACAACTGAGTAGGATAAACTTTTTATCCGATAAGAATAAGATAAGTGTGAGTGTGTGAGTGTGAGTGAGTGTGTGACAGTGTGTGAGAGTGAGTGAGAGTGAGAGTGAGTGAGTGCGAGTGCAAGTGCGAGTGCGTGTGCGAGTGTGTGTGCGAGTGAGTGAGAGTGAGTGAGAGTGAGTGAGAGTGAGTGCGATTGAGTGTGAGTGAGAGTGAGTGTGAGAGCGTGTGCGTGAGTGTGAGTGCGTGAGCGCGTGAGTGAGAGAGTGAGAGCGTGTGAGCGAGTGTGTGTGTGTGAGCGTGAGTGAGTGAGAGTGAGTGCGTGTGAGTGAGTGCGTGTGTGTGAGCGAGTGAAGAGTGTGAGCGTGAGTGCGTGAGAGAGAGTGAGTGTATGAGAGCGTGTGCGTGAGTGTGAGTGAGAGTGAGTGAGTGCGTGTGAGTGCGTGTGAGTGAGAGAGCGTGTGCATGAGTGTGTGAGTGAGTGAGAGAGAGAGTGAGTGAGAGAGTGAGTGAGTGCGTGTGAGAGCGTGTGCGTGAGTGTGAGTGTGTGAGTGAGTGAGAGAGTGAGTGGGTGGGTGGGAG
>NW_015536530.1:32066-33754 GCF_001515605.1 Sinocyclocheilus anshuiensis
TGCGTGTGAGAGCGTGTGCGTAAGTGTGTGAGTGAGAGAGTGAGTGAGTGTGAGAGCGTGTGCGTGAGTGTGAGAGCGTGTGCGTGAGTGTGAGTGTGTGAGTGAGTGAGAGAGTGAGTGCGTGAGTGAGAGAGTGAGTGAGTGCGTGTGCGTGAGTGTGAGAGCGTGTGCGTGAGTGTGAGTGAGAGTGAGTGAGTGCGTGTGAGTGCGTGTGAGTGTGTGAGTGAGTGAGTGTGTGTGAGAGTGAGTGAGTGCGTGTGAGAGCGTGTGCGTGAGTGAGTGTGAGAGCGTGTTCGTGAGTGTGAGTGTGTGAGTGAGTGAGAGAGTGAGTGCGTGAGTGAGTGCGTGTGAGAGCGTGTGCGTGAGTGTGAGTGTGTGAGAGAGTGAGTGAGTGTGAGAGCGTGTGCGTGAGTGTGAGAGCGTGTGCGTGAGTGTGAGTGTGAGTGAGTGCGTGTGAGTGCGTGTGAGTGAGTGTGAGTGAGTGTGAGAGCGTGTGCGTGAGTGTGAGAGCGTGTGCGTGCGTGTGAGTGAGTGTGAGAGCGTGTGCGTGCGTGTGAGTGAGTGTGAGAGCGTGTGCGTGCGTGTGAGTGAGTGTGAGAGCGTGTGCGTGCGTGTGAGTGAGTGTGAGAGCGTGTGCGTGCGTGTGAGTGAGTGTGAGAGCGTGTGCGTGCGTGTGAGTGAGTGTGAGAGCGTGTGCGTGCGTGTGAGTGAGTGTGAGAGCGTGTGCGTGCGTGTGAGTGAGTGTGAGAGCGTGTGCGTGCGTGTGAGTGAGTGTGAGAGCGTGTGCGTGCGTGTGAGTGAGTGTGAGAGCGTGTGCGTGCGTGTGAGTGAGTGTGAGAGCGTGTGCGTGCGTGTGAGTGAGTGTGAGAGCGTGTGCGTGCGTGTGAGTGAGTGTGAGAGCGTGTGCGTGCGTGTGAGTGAGTGTGAGAGCGTGTGCGTGCGTGTGAGTGAGTGTGAGAGCGTGTGCGTGCGTGTGAGTGAGTGTGAGAGCGTGTGCGTGCGTGTGAGTGAGTGTGAGAGCGTGTGCGTGCGTGTGAGTGAGTGTGAGAGCGTGTGCGTGCGTGTGAGTGAGTGTGAGAGCGTGTGCGTGCGTGTGAGTGAGTGTGAGAGCGTGTGCGTGCGTGTGAGTGAGTGTGAGTGAGTGTGTGTGTGTGTCAGTGAGTGTGTGTGAGTGTGAGTGCGTGAGTGAGCGTGAGTGTGTGAGTGAGCGTGAGTGTGAGTGTGCGTGAGTGTGTGAGTGCATGCTTGTGAGTGCGTGCGTGAGTGCGTGCGCGTGAGGGATTGTGGGTGCGCGTGAGAGTGAGAGTGAGAGTGAGTGCGTGAGTGTGAGTGTGTGAGTGAGAGAGTGAGTGAGTGTGAGAGAGAGTGAGTGAGAGAGTGAGTGAGTGTGCGTGAGTGTGTGAGTGCATGCTTGTGAGTGCGTGCGTGTGAGTGCGTGCGTGAGTGCGTGCCCGTGAGGGATTGTGGGTGCGCGTGAGAGTGATTGTGAGAGTGAGAGTGCGTGCGTGCGTGTGAGGGATTGAGTGAGTGTGAGAGTTTGTGAGTGCGTGTTTGTGAGTGCGTGATTGTGAGAGTGAGTGTGAGTGCATGTTTGTGAGTGCGTGCGTGTGAGTGCGTGCGTGCGAGGGATTGTGTGTGCGTGAGTGTGAGAGTTTGTGAGTGCGTTATTGTGAGAGTGAGTGTGAGAT
>NW_015536530.1:36402-36786 GCF_001515605.1 Sinocyclocheilus anshuiensis
GTGCGTGTGTGGGAGTGTGTGCGCGTGAGTGATTGTGTGTGCGTGAGTGTGAGAGTGAGTGTGAGTGTGTGTGAGTGCATGTGTGTGAGTGCGTGCGTGCGAGGGATTGTGTGTGCGTGAGTGTGAGAGTTTGTGAGTGCGTTATTGTGAGAGTGAGTGTGAGTGTGTGTGCGTGTTTGTGAGTGCGTGCGTGCGCGTGAGGGATTGTGTGTGCGTGAGTGTGAGAGTGAGAGTGAGTGCGTGTGTGCGAGTGTGTGCGCGTGAGTGATTGTGTGTGCGTGAGTGTGAGAGTGAGAGTTTGTGAGTGTGTGCGCGTGAGTGAGTGCGTGCGTGTGTGCGTGCGTGAGTGTGAGACTGAGTGCCTGAGTGTGTGTGAGAGAGAGC
>NW_015536530.1:40559-45664 GCF_001515605.1 Sinocyclocheilus anshuiensis
GTGTACTGTACCTTTGCCCAGGTAGCGTGTCTTGTCTCCGTCTCGGAGCTCCAGAGCCTCATGAACTCCAGTGGAAGCGCCGCTGGGAACAGCTGCCCGGAAACGACCTGACGAATCAATCAATCACACATCAATTACAAACGACAGCAGGAACATTTCCTCAAGAATGTGGACTGAGTGGTTGCTAGGGTGTTGCTAGGGTGTCGTGAGAGTCAGTCTGATCGATCGATCGAGTGTGTTTGTACCTTTAGCCGTGTACAGATCCACCTCGACGGTGGGATTTCCTCTGGAGTCGAGGATTTCACGAGCGTGAATCTTACTAATGGACATCCTGAGAGAGACAGAGACCGTTCAGTCAACACACACCAGGACTGAACTTGAATAAACAAAAAATAGTATTAAAAAAAAGGTCACCCATTGGCTGTTTGTGGTCATATTTAACCAGGAACCGTAAATAAATTAACATTTTAAATAAATGATGTAAAACTAATTTGCCTGAAGCAGTAACAACGAAATTATTTTGGGATTAGTTCATTTAAAGCTTGTTTAAATACGTCCAAGTTTCTCAATTTCACTATCATTTCTATGAGCAAATACGCAAGCTTTTGAAACTTCACTACGTTCAAATATACACTTCTATAAGCTGAAACTAAGAAAACATTAACATTTATGATGCATTTGTGCTAGATTGCTGCCATATGGGGAAACAAATAACAATAGCATGACTTCACATCTGGTCAAAATCATGCTGACAGTTATTCATTAATTACTGGTACCTTAATATCTGATCGAACATTCAGCCATATTAATAAGCATTTTGATAAGTGTTCTGTGCATGAATACTATCTTATGCTTAGAAAATATATATTTGGATACTTATTTAGACATTATCTATTTATATTTTTTAAATAATTTTTGAAGTGTCATTCTTGCAGTAATTCTTACAGTCATAGACACCCATTCATTTCACGGTCTATGTGAGTGTGTGAGTGTGTGTGTGAGTGTGTGAGTGTGTGAGTGTGTGTGAGAGAGAGAGAGAGAGAGTGTGTGTGTGTGTGTGTGTGTGTGTGTCAGTCAGTGTGTGTGTGTGTGAGGATCATTTTCACTGAAGAATTTTTAAATAAAAATAAAAAACAAAATAAAATCGGTCAAAAATGAGAGAAAAACATCTGCACAAACCATAAAATACTGTACACACACTTCAGCTGTCTGACACAGATACAGTCTGTGGTTTCTCTATTAATAGAGCGGCTACAGCAGAAGACAGAAAAGACCCCGGGAGAATGTGTGTGTGAGTATGTGTGTGTGTGTGTGTGTCTGTGAGTATGTGTGAGAGTGTGTGTGTGAGAGTGTGTGAGTGAGAGTCTGTGTGTGAGTATATGTATGTATGTATGTGTGAGAGAGAGAGAGAGAGAGAGAGAATCTCAGTCATACCTCAACAACTTTATATGACCTTCACAAAGCCTCGCTGAACCCTGACCTTTGTGTCCAACACTCTGACCTTTGCATGTGAGCATTGACACTGTACTCCATTGTAAGAGCCTCACGCACATACACACTGTACTGTATATTATAAGTTACATAATTCATAATCTGCATCAGAACCTCATGTGTAACTCAATTTCAGTTAAGCAAATTATTGGTATTAAAAAATGCACGTTTTTGCAGCTTTGTGGCGGGTGATAAAATATTTAGAATGCGATGCAAAAAAAAAAACCTGACAAACCTTTGACCAATTTGATGATTTCTCATATTTCAGAGATCGCTAAAGCAAGTTTCCATCTGAATGTCAGGTACCATTTCTAAGCCATTTATTATCCGTGTAAACAAGCATCTTGCATGTTACAGACTCGCCTCACAATTCTGCTACATTCTCAGGTTCCCCTCCATCACCAATCACAGCACTGCATCTCATCGCGCGCACATTGACGCAACAATCACTTATTAAATAACTCATATTATGACACAATAAATAATGGACTCTGAGCTTTAATGTGTAAATGATTTTTGAACGCTTTTTATTAATATTATTATTTAGTGCATTACACATTTGAACAGTCATGTTTTAAATACGTCGTTAAATTTTATACTTTTTAATATATAAATATATATTAACATAAAAGTCGTTTTATAACTTTTTATAAAATTAATTAGCGGTTAATATTTCACGGAATATTCTGCGATGGTTCCACCGGAAGCGTGAAGGTCATTCAGTTCACTTCAGAACGTCTGACGGTTCGTGCCTTAAATCGGTTCCGATTTGACCAACACTGCGCTCAGCCGCAACCTCCACAGAACACACACTATTCCTGCTAACAGCAAACTTATTCACACATCCATATTAAACTGCACAGCCAGAGCTGAGGCTCCGCAGGTCCCGGGGGTCTACTCTACAGTTCAACAACTCACTCCAACAGATCTCCTGTCACACTCGAGCGTAAAAACACACCGTTCCGGTCAAATGCGTGCGTGTTTGAGTTATTACCTGCGGGCGATTCGGGTCGGCGTCGGTCTCGGCGTCTGACGAGGCGTGAGTGTGCGTTCCAACCTCGGCCTCACAATTTATAGACGGTCTCTCAGCACCGTCCCGTATATGGGAAGAGCCTTAGGGAGCGTCTACAAACACCGAGCATTTACACAGTTTCAGGACACGCCCACATCTCTGATGTTTTCAAAGTAATCAAATATAAATGCCATCATAACTAGTCACTAGTCTGCCTTTATAAACAGTGCAGAACATAAATCATGCACACATCATGCCCGAAGGCATTAAATTAAGCCGCTAATGCAGTGTAGTGCCAGTGTCTGACATTCTACCAAATCAATCTTTGTATTTTGAAGTTAAGAATCACTTACTCTAGATATGTTTGGACTGGAATGCTAACATACTGCTTAATGCATACTTAGTGTATATCATAAGTCACTATTATTTAAAAAAAAAAAAGGTAAATAGTATGCAACGACAAATGTTACGTTTTTTCCCATGCAGTGGTTGTATACTGTACATTAAGTAGCCGGTGTATTCCATGCATACTGAACATTAGCAAACTGTTCACAATATACAACTGCATACTGCAAAAATAGTAAAATGGTTGTATGACAAAGTCACCAAAGGTCTATTTAATTGTTATGGCCTGAGATCTGGAGGTCAGGAGGTCACCACCATACAACAGAAATAAAAAAGTATTTTCAAATTTATTTTTAAAAATATTCAGAAATTCACAACAATAATATATTTGATCAAATTTGTTTCAAAATATATTTACATAAATATATTTTCTATCAATATATATTTTGGCCGTTTTTTTGTATATTTTTGAAATATGAAAATTATAAATCTATTTTTTAAAAGCATTTATTCTGCCTTCTATATTTTTCAGTCCAAGAAAATGCATTTGCATATGTCTCATTGGAAGAAAAACTTGATTTGTTGAACATTTAAAAATATATATTTGCCCTACATTTATTTCAGTCCAAGAAAACACATTCACATATGTAACATGTAAAGAATAACTGTGTTGGTTGTCTATAACACGTGTCAACATATAACTCATTTGAAAAATTAAAATCAGCAAGGAACAAACTTTACAATGTTCCAGAAAAATTACAATATTACAATACATAAAAAACATTGTTAAATAAGAAACATTATTATTATTCCATCCACATTTGCATTTAGCCTAACTATAGTCCACCTTCATATTGGAAATGTGTTTTATTGCTCCTGAAATACATAGATTTTGATATATGAGGGTTGAAACTTGAGCTTCACTTTTGCAACATATATTTAGCATATATTCCCATAAATTCCCAATGTTTTGTTAAATATGTTGTCGATCTGATTTTGTCTCATTGACGTCTGATGTCTTCATGGAGGTCTTTTCCTTTCAGCCGAGGCGTGGAAACACTCAGACCGTCCCTCGTCGAGCTCCGGGCCTGAATGAAAGGTCAGGGTTGAATTAAAGAGAGAAATGTGAGAGTGAGTTTGGGTTTGGACCTAAATGGCATCTATGATGATCACAAGCACACACGCTGCTCTTTCCCCGTGTTTCTCCCTCTCTAGCATTTAACACCAGGCTAAAATTAGTCTCACTATCATGAGAGACACTTGTGTTGTCTTGGAGCAGCACGACATCCACAGATTCCCTCGGATTCACAACGTTCAGCTCTTGTGTATGGAGTTCCATTTGTGCCACAAAAGTGTCGACTGCTGTATTTGTGTTGTGCCAGTTTCTGCTCTCAGTGAACGTTCTGCGACACATTGTTGCGTTCTAAAACTTTCCGATGCATTAATCTTTCTCGCAGCTAACAAAAACATGTTGTACGAACATTTCGCTAACGTTCCCATTAAGTTATGAAAACGTTATTTCAGAATGTTCTCTGAACGTTGAGTTTTTTAAATGTTTTAGAAATGTTTTTTTCTTGGTTCTGCAAACATTTAGGGAACATTCCATTTGATCATGTTACGAACATTACGGAAACGTTACTTTTGAATGTTTTCTGAACGTTCCGAAACATTTAAAAACATTTGAAGAACGTTTGGAAAAAACTATTCCATAAACAATGTACAGATGATGTTTTTGTGTTAACATTTTGAGGACCAGATAACTTTGAACAAATGTTCTATTAATGTTACTGGAAGAACGTTTGTTCATAACTTTGAGAGAACCTTTCCAGAATGTTTTGAGAATGTTTCCTGTTAGCTGAGAGAACAAGACAGCATAAACGCGTTCACCATGTTTAAATGCATTATCTGCTGGTAATTCTGCACAAACTCAACGCAGCACATGCAAAGCAGTCACAGTAAGAGGTTGAGCAGATTATTTGAATGAAATACTCAAATCTCTCAGTGGACAAACGACATTCAGAACAGAGAGAGAGAGAGAGAATCAGACTGAGCTGCTGTCACACATCAATGCCACATGATGGCGCTGCACTGTGAGTGTGTGTGTGTGTGTGTGTGTGTATGTATGTGTATATATATATATATACATATATATATATTTATATTTAGTCATTTAGCAGACGCTTTTATCCAAAGCAATTTACAAATGAGGACAATAGAAGCAATCAAAACCAACAAAAGAGCAGTAATATGCAAGTTC
>NW_015536530.1:46155-49892 GCF_001515605.1 Sinocyclocheilus anshuiensis
GTGTGTGTGTGTGTGTGAATGTGTGTGTGTGTGTGTGTGTGTGCTTCATGTCAATCTCTATCATAAATCTCATGTCTGTGTGTGTCACATGCAGAACTTCCTGTTTCCTCTCTTACAGCACTATTCCTTCACAACAGTGTGTGCTCAAGAGTCTCAAATTACTGCCTCCTTACAGTGAGATAAATAAACGTGTCTGCTAAATGAACGAGTGTGTTTGTTGGATTGTGTCGGTCGTGTTTGTTAGGGTGTGCACACGTATGTCACTACATTTGTTCTGTTTTCATCAGTTTCACTTCTCTGTTTCGAGAGCAGTGAGCGACTAGTGGAAAGTTCACAATCATTTCTTACCCGCATGTTTTAAACCGTCCTGTTGAGAATTAAAGTCAGTATTAATGGAAACTTGTCAAATCAGATAAACACATCCTTACGTTAATTGTTGCCTTGAATTGACTGTGACAGTTTGGGTCGGAAATGACAATCAGCAATCATTCTGCTTCTGCTTCATGAATCTCTGAGTTCAAACAAGTGTCCTGAAGAAGGTGCATCTCGTTCATTCTAGTGTGCTGAGAATGCAAAAGCTTTACTGGAAGAGAAAGAGTAAAACAGCCTGTGATTGGCTGAGACATTCGCACGCATCAGCCGCTGAATATTCTAATGAGCTCTTGAGTGGAGTGCTGTGATTAAGACGATGTGTGCGTGTTTAAAGCAGGGTTGTTAACCTTAACTGAAAACTAAAACTGTTAAAAATATCTTTAATATTTAATATGAAGCTTAAATAATATAAAATATAAATATGTGATGAAAAAACTTTTTTTTTTTTTTTATTGGCAGCTAAATGAAATGTTTAAAATGTAAATAAAAATATTTAAATCTAAATAGTAATTTAAAAAATGAGTAAAACACGCAACAAAATTACTAAAAAATTAAACAAAAATTTAAATAAATACATAAACATAAAAGCTAATTTAAAATGCTAATAAAAACCTCAACAGCAAATGAACAAAAACTAAAACTTAAATAAAAATAAATAAGGTAATTCAAAATAGTAATATAAAAAAAATGACAAAACATAAAATAAAAAATCTATATATAAAAGTATATAAATAATACTAAAATAAAACTAAAACTGAAGTGGTGTTTCTTATTGATAAAAAATGAAGCGAACTGCACAAGAGAAATTGAAAGTGAACTCAGTTTTGATGTAATTTCACCAGTAATGATATTGTGATGTACTGTGACTTTTATCGCTCTAAAAGCACATCACGCCTCCATGAAGACACAGACAGGAGCTGCTCCGTACAAACTCACTCTCTCTTTATTTGGCATCTAATAGTCAGATTTCTCGGTTTTGTTCAGCAGGATTTCACACAGACAATCATACCAACAAATGACTGGACGCTCCGCCCGTCCAAAACACAGAAAATACTACAGAACCGTAAATCAATCAATTAATTCGTGACAAAACCAATAAATGAGTTTGATATTAACTGGAGTTTGCGTTCCACGGCCTGACCGGAGAAGAAACCGAGATCTCGGACTCCTGGAATGTTTAAACCGAGATGAGGATGATGAAGATGAGAGGCTTCTCAAGCACATGTTTGGTTGATCGTGGAGCGGTTCTTCGGGCTTTATGAATGGAGATCAGGTCGACAGGTGAAGTGGGCGGAGTCAGTAGGGCAGGGGGCGGGGCTTGTTCACATGTTCATCTTCCTGAGGTATGTGGTCATGTCAAAGACGGGGGGATTGACTTTGCCTCCGTGAGCATCTTTTACACCTTTAGCAATGATTAGCGCTGAAAGAGAGAGACAAACAACAATGTCAATCTCACACAAACACGTCCAGATCAGATCTCACTTCAGAATCTAAAAAAATCAATCAATTCTAAATTATGAATAAATGTATATATTTACATATATATATTTGCATATACTTCATATATAAAAATATGTCCAGGTCAAATTTCACCCCAGAATCTAAAGAAATAAAATATTCATTTTTAAAATATACATGATAAATCAATTATAAATTTAAAGGAAACACAAATTAAATATTTTTAATATATTTGCATATACTTTGTATCTAAAAACAACTCCAGGTCAAATTTCACCCAAAATCTAAAGACATAACATTTTTAAAATTCAAATTTATAATTAATTATAAATTAAAATGAAATCATTTAAATATATTTACAAATAATATTTGTATATACTTCATATATAAAGACATGTCCGGGGATTATGTAAAGAAATAAAATGACATCGCATTTTTTAAATATAAATTATAAACAAAAATTTAAATATATAAATGCATATAAATTAAATAATTTTAATATATTTACGTATGATATTTGTAAATAAAAATATAAATAAAAAAAGAGGTCCAAGTCAATTTGCAACATAATTAATAATTTAAACATCAATTATAAATTAATTATAAACTGAAATGAAATCAATTAAATTATTTACATATCAGATTTGCATATACTTTATATATAATATATAAAGAAATAAACTTTTTTTTTTTTTTTTTTTACTGTAATACGTTTGTTTTTTTCCTGATTCTAATTACATTAATTCCATTTTTTTGATCACTACTCCAGTGCTTGTTAAAATTACAATCTTGCATTTATTCAAGTTCAGCAAATATGCACGGCCATAAAGTGCACACACTGGACATATACTTTATGTATATTGTGATCTGCTGGCTCTCACCTTTGTGTGATCTGCCGATGGTGAAGGAGAAGGGGTCGGGCTCTTTCTCTGAGGTCTTCATCTTGATGTCCATGGTGTTCTGGCCCTCTACATTCAGAGCGTCTCTCAGAACCGTGCACTTCTTGCCGGCCAGTGTCACTCCATTGGCAAACAGACTACTGCGGTCACTGGCGATCATAGCCTGCACCTCGGACGCCTGACGGAGACACACACACACAGACTGAGAGTGGATTGTGGCGGATATATAACGGTCCAGCAAACACAGGCTGAGACAAGCAGAAACACTCGAAGCCTCTCCTCCTCCTCCTCCTCGCGCCGCTCATGTTTTATCATGTTCCTGAAGACAACACTATCTGCAGCTCAACATGCAGACCGTAAACCAGCCTCCAGTCCTCCGATTCTTAGGATTAAACTGCACCACCTTCACATCCTTCACATCCTGATGAAGCTTTTGAGTGCATTATGAGTTTTCATTGCAAGATTTTAGCTTCAAATGCACAGGAAAGTAGAAGGCAAAGCGCATTTTGCTGCAACTGTTCACTGTCTAGTTTACATTTCTCTCTGTTTTAATCAGCTCACTATTTTCAGTGGATGTCTAACTCACTAGATCACTGCAACAATCATACGAGAAATTCGAGATATGAGTCCAAGGAATTTTCTTATTTGATCTTTCTTCTTTTTTTTGTATGGGAACGTTACTTTTGAATCTTCTAAAACAAATAGTAACATTTAAAAAATGTGATGTGAATGTCTAACTAAACTTCGTTTAAGGAAAAAACATTGCATGAATGTTGTATAAATACTGTTTTTGTGCTAAGGTTTTGAGACAAACCTTCGTAACTTTGAGAGAACCTGACAGCTGATTAGAGAGAGCGACAGAGAGATAGACCGCATCTCTAAATACTTTAAGAGTCTGAGCTGCGTGTTACAACATGAACAGGGGAAACACACACACACACACACACACGCATGCACACAAACACTCTCACACACACACACACACACACACACACACACATGCACACA
>NW_015536530.1:50159-56874 GCF_001515605.1 Sinocyclocheilus anshuiensis
ATTTATCTTGAGGCATCCCTAGTAAAAAAGTAGTATATGTAAAATACATTTATTTCATACTAAGTATAGTTTGAATCTATTAACATATTCAGTCGCTGGAGACTTACTGATATAAAAATTATAATGAAACATTATATGGATTACTACTTGTGCAAAATGCACATTTCCTAATATTCAGTTAAAAATGTGTTTTAAATCACTATCGATGAAGACTGTATGATCTTTGAATAACATCAGTCTTGAAATGCAAGATGTTTAAAGTGTACCTGAAGCAGCCTATGTTTGCAATAGTTCCACTTTAACACAATCAGTTGGACTGCTTCCGCACAATTAAAGTGCATTAAGTACTAAATTAGTTGTTCCAATTTAGCAGAGTTTAAGTATACCAGTTCAATATATCAAAAGCACAATTGCAGGGTATTTTTATTAAGTACATAAATATATACTTAGCATGAAATAAATTTATTATAAATGCATTTACGCATATCTAGGGATTTCACTTCAATTATATATATATATAGTGTCAGAATGAAAGTGAGAGGAACCTGAGACAGGAAGTACAGTGTTGAAATAATCCGCGGTCTAAACTGAATGTTGCTTTATATTAGACACACAGACGCTAGCGTTAGTTCACTCAAGGCGGAGGCCTCTCATACTTATGCTAAATATTTAATCGCTAATATACACATAATATAATATACTCATCTGACATTAAAACCTGCCTCGTTTCCGCATGAGAGAGAGAGAGAGAGCTGTTACATAAGCTTTACTATATCATATATGTTTATATGTATCCATATGTTTTAATGTCATTCTTTCAATATTACTTGTTCAAATGTTATTTCAATTGTTATATTGTTCCAAATGACCTTTTCCTATGCATGCTTTGGCAATGCAAAATGTGCTTTTGTCATGCCAATAAAGCCAATTGAACTGAATTGAATTGAGAGAGAGAGAGAGAGAGAGATACAGAGAGAGGGAGAGACAGAGAGAGAGAGAGAGAGAGACAGAGAGAGAGAGAGAGAGAGACACAGAGAGAGAGAGAGAGAGAGAGAGAGATGGAGAGCGAGAGAGAGAGGGAGAGGGAGAGAGAGAGAGAGAGAGAGAGAGAGAGAGACAGAGAGAGAGAGAGAGAGAGACACAGAGAGAGAGAGAGAGAGAGAGAGAGATGGAGAGCGAGAGAGAGAGGGAGAGGGAGAGAGAGAGAGAGAGAGAGAGAGAGAGAGACAGAGAGAGAGAGAGAGAGAGACACAGAGAGAGAGAGAGAGAGAGAGAGAGATGGAGAGCGAGAGAGAGAGGGAGAGGGAGAGAGAGAGAGAGAGAGAGAGAGAGAGAGACAGAGAGAGAGAGAGAGAGAGACACAGAGAGAGAGAGAGAGAGAGAGAGAGATGGAGAGCGAGAGAGAGAGGGAGAGGGAGAGAGAGAGAGAGAGAGAGAGAGAGAGAGACAGAGAGAGAGAGAGAGAGAGACACAGAGAGAGAGAGAGAGAGAGAGAGAGATGGAGAGCGAGAGAGAGAGGGAGAGGGAGAGAGAGAGAGAGAGAGAGAGAGAGAGAGACAGAGAGAGAGAGAGAGAGAGACACAGAGAGAGAGAGAGAGAGAGAGAGAGATGGAGAGCGAGAGAGAGAGGGAGAGGGAGAGAGAGAGAGAGAGAGAGAGAGAGAGAGACAGAGAGAGAGAGAGAGAGAGACACAGAGAGAGAGAGAGAGAGAGAGAGAGATGGAGAGCGAGAGAGAGAGGGAGAGGGAGAGAGAGAGAGAGAGAGAGAGAGAGAGAGACAGAGAGAGAGAGAGAGAGAGACACAGAGAGAGAGAGAGAGAGAGAGAGAGATGGAGAGCGAGAGAGAGAGGGAGAGGGAGAGAGAGAGAGAGAGAGAGAGAGAGAGAGACAGAGAGAGAGAGAGAGAGAGACACAGAGAGAGAGAGAGAGAGAGAGAGAGATGGAGAGCGAGAGAGAGAGGGAGAGGGAGAGAGAGAGAGAGAGAGAGAGAGAGAGAGACAGAGAGAGAGAGAGAGAGAGACACAGAGAGAGAGAGAGAGAGAGAGAGAGATGGAGAGCGAGAGAGAGAGGGAGAGGGAGAGAGAGAGAGAGAGAGAGAGAGAGAGAGACAGAGAGAGAGAGAGAGAGAGACACAGAGAGAGAGAGAGAGAGAGAGAGAGATGGAGAGCGAGAGAGAGAGGGAGAGGGAGAGAGAGAGAGAGAGAGAGAGAGAGAGAGACAGAGAGAGAGAGAGAGAGAGACACAGAGAGAGAGAGAGAGAGAGAGAGAGATGGAGAGCGAGAGAGAGAGGGAGAGGGAGAGAGAGAGAGAGAGAGAGAGAGAGAGAGACAGAGAGAGAGAGAGAGAGAGACACAGAGAGAGAGAGAGAGAGAGAGAGAGATGGAGAGCGAGAGAGAGAGGGAGAGGGAGAGAGAGAGAGAGAGAGAGAGAGAGAGAGACAGAGAGAGAGAGAGAGAGAGACACAGAGAGAGAGAGAGAGAGAGAGAGAGATGGAGAGCGAGAGAGAGAGGGAGAGGGAGAGAGAGAGAGAGAGAGAGAGAGAGAGAGACAGAGAGAGAGAGAGAGAGAGACACAGAGAGAGAGAGAGAGAGAGAGAGAGATGGAGAGCGAGAGAGAGAGGGAGAGGGAGAGAGAGAGAGAGAGAGAGAGAGAGAGAGACAGAGAGAGAGAGAGAGAGAGACACAGAGAGAGAGAGAGAGAGAGAGAGAGATGGAGAGCGAGAGAGAGAGGGAGAGGGAGAGAGAGAGAGAGAGAGAGAGAGAGAGAGACAGAGAGAGAGAGAGAGAGAGACACAGAGAGAGAGAGAGAGAGAGAGAGAGATGGAGAGCGAGAGAGAGAGGGAGAGGGAGAGAGAGAGAGAGAGAGAGAGAGAGAGAGACAGAGAGAGAGAGAGAGAGAGACACAGAGAGAGAGAGAGAGAGAGAGAGAGATGGAGAGCGAGAGAGAGAGGGAGAGGGAGAGAGAGAGAGAGAGAGAGAGAGAGAGAGACAGAGAGAGAGAGAGAGAGAGACACAGAGAGAGAGAGAGAGAGAGAGAGAGATGGAGAGCGAGAGAGAGAGGGAGAGGGAGAGAGAGAGAGAGAGAGAGAGAGAGAGAGACAGAGAGAGAGAGAGAGAGAGACACAGAGAGAGAGAGAGAGAGAGAGAGAGATGGAGAGCGAGAGAGAGAGGGAGAGGGAGAGAGAGAGAGAGAGAGAGAGAGAGAGAGACAGAGAGAGAGAGAGAGAGAGACACAGAGAGAGAGAGAGAGAGAGAGAGAGATGGAGAGCGAGAGAGAGAGGGAGAGGGAGAGAGAGAGAGAGAGAGAGAGAGAGAGGGAAACGCACTTCCGCCTTCGAACACGCGTGACCAAATAAGGAGCGCTCGAGCGCTGTGAGGAAACTCAACAGAATAAACTGAATAAAGCTGATGGAAACTACAGCGGCCGACTTTCACTAAACTTATCCGAGAGCTTGCGGCTTCACGGGGCTGCTCCGTTATAACGCGAGCGCATCCTGATTTTCACACGAGGAAGAAGGAACAAGTAAAACAAAAAAAGGCTAAATACGTCGCAATTTAAAGAAAGAAAGCAGGGCGAAGTAAGTTTTATATGACTGTAAATGTCGTACCGTGACTTGGTTCAGCCAGCCGCCCGGTGCTGAAGCCCAGACGGACTCCTGACCCGCTGTGCACCCGAGGATGACCGCATCATCCACCCACTCGCTCTTGGTCAGGCTGCTGATGTAGCTGTCCCAGCTCATGACTGCTGCTTTAGATCTGAGGAGCAATAAAACTCATCATCATCATAATCATCATCATCAGCTAGCTGCTCGCCTCACTTAATACCGCGCGCTGAGCGGACAGACACCAAAGCGAGAAGAGAACGAAAGTACCTGAGTGCGTCTCTGCTCCGATGCAAAGTGAGTTTGAGGAAGTCCGTGTGAGTTTATATGCGCGCCCTGCCCACGGCCCACTTCCGCACCAGAGACCGACTGAAGATGCGCTGTCTGCACTGTCTCAGCCATTTCACAGCATGCAGATTATGTAGACGTTTAGCAAACATGATGGAAACCCTCCCTGACAGCTCACGTACATCGCGGACACGTCTGCTAGACGTATTTTTTAGAGTGTTTGCTCATCTGCAATACGTCTGTAGGACGTTTCCTATCAGATGTCAAATAGACGTTTAGAAGATGTCTTTAAGATGTTTATGATGTAAAACTGACATCTTAGAGACGTCTGTCAGATGTTTGCACACAGCAGATGAAGCGATGTTTAACAGTCGTCTCGCAGACGTATGCGTGCTTCTCTTCTGAGCGTTCTGAAACAAGTAGTAACATTTAAAAAACGTTAGATGCACACCCTAATAAAACGTTTTTTTTGTCTATGCAAACATTGAAGGAACGTTTAATTTGATAATTTTCTAAATATTATGGGATGTTACTCCTGAATGTTCTGAAATATGCAGTGAAATTTAAAACAAATAATAAAAATCCTAGTGAAACATTTCATGAACGATGTACAAATGTTTTGAAAACCAGATAACTTTGAACAAATGTTCTGTAAACGTCACCACACGAATGTTTGTTCATAACTTTGAGAGAACCTTGCCACAACGTTTTGAGAACATCCCTTGTTAAATACTTGATACTTAATGAGAAGACATAATGCATGCACTAAATGCGCTCTGAATCAAGAAATCAGATCAGGTGCTCACTGTCAGTAATCAAATAATGGGTTTTGTTGTGTGCACACACATCTTAGTGGTAGATCTTGGATTTATTTTGAGCTGCACTTATGCAAATGTTGTTTCAAGCCCACATATACACTGAGAAACTCCAAGGGAGATGTTTGGAGTGTTTCACAGAATTAAAAAAACACCATAGCAGTCATGATCTCAAGTCATATGATGGATTTGAATGAGGAACACACTAAAATGGCAGCTCTCAAATCTCATTCACACTTCCACATATTCGAACTGGCGACGCGCGTCATTACAACAAACCTGGCATGATGCTACTGTACATAATATTGTGCAGAAGTCATACTTTTATGGAATAGAGCTGTGCAAAAATTCTCAGTTTGTGTTTCAGATTGAGACAACAGGCAGGTGAGTAAATATTGACAAGAGATTCAGCTTTATCGCTTTAAAGCATCTGACTCGTCAAACAGGCTCCACACATGAGCTTGAAGGTGCTCTGATTGACAGAACGGCGCACTTCGACAGAGCTCATTTTGATGCGAGTCTGAGTTAAATCTGAGTTGAAGTTTAAAGCACAGAGTTAGGCTGGAGTTTGGCCTTTTGCAGAGCGATAGAGAAAAAAAGGAGGTGGCAGAATACAGCAGAACATGACCACAACATCCTGTTTGTGAATCTTCAAGCTGCATGATATGACAGGAAGAAGTACAGAGACAGCCGACGTGAATGAGATCAACTGAACTTCATTCCACTACTGTATGTGACTGTGAGAAGATGCTGTGGAGATCGTCTCACTGTCTGGCTCTCTATACACAAGCCTGACTTATGAGAGCAGAGCAGGCGACACAGAGAAATGACCAATCAGATTGCGCCATGTGAGAGAATGAGGCGGGGCCAAAATTGTAGCATTTACTAAAACTGGGAAACCCGTCAGGAACATGTCAAACTTCGCCTTGGATTCAGAAGAAAACTAAATTAGCGCTTACTGTACATTTTGCTTACAGAACATTGAAGGACGATATTCGCACGGGAACATTTTCATGAAAACAAAGCTAAATGACTGTATTGCAGTGGCGTTATAAATCATCAATGGTTCCATGAAGAACCAAAAATGTCTTCCCTAAAAACCTTCACCAAGATTGTTTTTAAAAGAACTGTTCACTGGAAGGTTCTTTCGGGAACCCAGAAATATGGTGGCCCAGTAGTGCACAACACAACAAAATCTCCACAACACAAAGAAATCGCAACGGAAACAAGCCACAGCACAACGGAAATGCTCCTGCTCCCTTATAGAGGATGCATTAAAACTAAGGACTCTATAACAGAGGTAATGGTCTAACGAAATTCTAATTTTCGGCTTTTTTTTTGTACTACCAATTTTTTAAAACCATTAGCCAAGTCATTGATATGGCTATGCAAATTTAGTGTCATTTACAAAGCCTGGTGCAGTAAAAGCTCTTTAAAATTAGTAATATTTTTAGTCCATTAACTCTAGTACAAAGCCCAAATCTTTAGCTTTAAAGCATCGTTTACGTGGCCGCGAGAAACAGCGTTATGAAATGAATCCAACAGTAATAATTTGTGCAAGTTCAAGAGTCCATAAAAACATTGGTACGGTATTGGTTTAGTAAATTGTTAAAAATTAGGGTTTCGTTAGTCCATTACCACTATATAAAGTTTGCATGCTATAGTTTTACACCTTTATAGAAGACAGTGGCTGTTTGCAATGTAAGGAGCATATTTTAGATGCTGTTTACACTAACTGACAATAGAAAGTATTTTATAGATACATTGTTTACACTAAGTGAAAATAGCAATAGATTATATTTACACTATATATTTTCTTTGCAATGTGTAAATAGTCGTTAGATATTATTTATTAATATAATTAGTGTAAATAGCCTATATGTCAAAAAGGCTGGTTATTTACTTAACCCAACTAACAAAAATATGTTCTAAGAAAGTTTTTCTAATATTCCCTTTAAGGTGTGTGTGTGTGTGTGTGTGTGTGAGTGTGTGTGTGAGAGAGTGTGTGTGTG
>NW_015536530.1:56884-56990 GCF_001515605.1 Sinocyclocheilus anshuiensis
GAGAGTGTGTGTGAGTGAGAGTGTGTGAGTGAGTGTGTGGGAGTGTGTGTGTGTGTGTGTGTGTGTGTGTGAGAGTGTGTGTGTGAGTGAGTGTGTGGGAGTGTGT
>NW_015536530.1:58658-66433 GCF_001515605.1 Sinocyclocheilus anshuiensis
CTCTCTCTCTCACACACACACACACACACACACACACACACAGAGGAATCTTTTTGCTGAGTGTGTGTGATGCACTCGAGGCCAGCGCACAGAGAGGATCCTTATCTGTGATTTTATCCAGACTCAGGCGACTGATCAGCAACAGGCCTCTTTGAGTGAGATTCGTGAGCGTGGATCCTCAGTTACCAAAAAGCTAAACCACTAAAATAATAGTACAACATTCAGAGCTTTTGATAAACGCTGATGAACAGTTCAATAGACTTTCATAGCTTTCACAACTCACAAAGCAGTTTTATGGAGTTTTTGTCTACTGAAATCTTTTCAGAAAGACGTTTCGTCAGCTAGAGTACAGTCCGTTGAATGCACTGTGCTTCCGTCATTTTGATTCCTGTCAGAAGTTAAATATAATGCAACCCTCTGTACAGTCTCAGGAAGGTTCTGGAACAATCAAAAACACCAGTACAAAATAAACCTACTGACATACAGTCACTGGTTATGAGTAAAAAAAGTATATTTGAAGTAAGTCCATGGCAAATTACTGATAGATCTACAGTAAGTACAGTGAGAGTGCATGGAAACATTTGTGAGACATTTGGTGGCTCCCTATGGGATTAAGGGTAGCGTAGTCCTTCACCAATATTAAACACTGTTTTTAAAACATGTTGAGATCTCGCTGACAGAAGCATATGACAACGCTTAAGAACCTCAGAGCTCACGGTGAGTCTGTTCTGAATGGTGTGAATGTTATAAACCCGTTTCTGTCTTCTGTGCCTCACAGCCATGCTAATTTCTCTTTATATGTTCAAAAGAAAGTCTGCAGTCTAGCGTCAGAATGAAGAGTCTCTGCTGTCGATGTCGGGTTTGTTTCTGGGTGGAGTGTGTGGCCGAGAAGACTTGTGTGTTAAGAGGAAACTCATTTGCCAGTCAAACGGGGAAGAAAATAGCCATTCTGCAAAGATCGTGAGCTTTGAGCCCAACTGTGTGCTTTACGATGACAAAGCATCTGAAATGCCACATACAGATCCAGATTTGTCAAGTCTGTACAGAGGAGGTTTGAAAGCTTTGTCAGTAACTAACAAAATCATATGTTTTCAAAACCTACTACTTTTTGAAGAACTTATGAATAGTGTTGCATGCGGAACTTGAAGTAAAAGCAACAAGACACAATTGTAATCAATGATAGTTTAATACACTACAAAAAAAAATGCTTATCTAGCATTTTGTCTTGTTTTCCATTACACATATCTAAAAATTCTTAAATCAAATAACATTTGCTTGAACAGGACAATAAGATATTAAGTCTGAAAAATGACAAATGTATTAAAATGAAGTGAGTTTATGCTTAAAACAAGAACAAATATCTGCCAACGGGGTCAAAAAAATCTAATGGTTTTCCCTTTGAATTAAATCAATTTTTGATACATTTTCCAAAAAACAATAATTCATATCTCATGTTATTTGCTTCTTTTGTTTAGACATTTTTCAGAAAACATGACAAAAATAGTATGTTTCGCAGTGCACTTAGTGTCGAGGGTTGTATCACCTCTTTGGCTTTGTAATTTTGGAAGAAACCACTTTTAAAATTTCGACGTTCTTCTCCACGGCCGGTTTATCACCACATTAAAATGCACTGATAAAGTTCAAGTGTCAACCAATCATAAACGGCATCACACCACGAGCAATAACAGAGATGCTTGACTGTTAGCAAACGCCACTAAAAAGGGAACGCACACACACACACACACACACACACACACTCACACACACACAAACACACACAAACACACACACACCAACCCTACCCCTAAACCTACCCCTCACAAGAAACTTTCTGCATTTTTAGATTTTCAAAAAACTCCATTCTGTGTGATTTATAAGCTTGTTTACCCGTGGGGACCACAGTTTAGGTCCCCACCGTGACACGACTCCCCATGAGTCTGTGTGTATTCAGGTTTAAGTCCCCACCAGGATACAAAAAGAGGTACACGCATCGCACACACACACACACACACTGACTCAATGACTTCCTGTCTCTGACAGGAAGTGGAGAAACACACACACACACACATCAGTATAATATGCCCTTTTTAGGCAAACTAGGAAGTGAGAGAATGTGGGGGAGATGATGAAAAAGTGTGAGCAATAGAATGAAAGACTAAATGCAGTTCACACATCTCATAGAAGCGCACACTTGTTCTTTATTTTGAGGTAGTGCTATTTACAGATGTCATTTAGTAAGTTAGTACAAACTGAGCCACGAGTGACAGCATGATCCCCGAGCTTCTCCAGAGAGTCTGGACATGCGATAAGTGCACTGTATGCTGCTAAATAGCTGTTACAAAACCTTAAACGTCTGCAGAAGTGATCTGTTGACCTGTTTTAGCGTGCTGAGGAATTCTCTGAGGAATGCAGGTTTTCTGTGGTGTGAACAGAAGCGCCCCCTTCTGATGAGATGCACAAACAGAGGCAGACCCCTCGTAAACCCCAAATACTTTATTTAAAATGTGTTTTACTGGATTTGATGATTCCAAGCAACATTAACAACATTAACATTAACAATGCTTTGCTTTTCTCGTGGTCTTACAACCCTTGACTTTCATTATGCTGTATTATCACCAATTTCTTTTTGTAATTAGCACAGGTTTTCTATTTCTCTTTGGAGTTGATTCACAGGCCTCATTGATCTGAGCTTACGCTCCTCAGTTTTTGAGTGGGAAAAAAAAACAGCATTTATTTGTTCATAAGCTCAGATCAGCAAGGCCTAAGATCAATCAGTTCCAAAAAAGAAATACAAAAACTGTGCTAAACTTAAAGAAAACAAGCTGAAGACAAATACTGAATACAATATTTAACATAATATGGAATAATGAGAGACTTACAAGCAATTCAGAACTCGGAACACCACGTGTAACAAGATGGGGGAAAAGTCCCCCAAAAAGTACAAAATTTAAGAAGTACCAATTGTATTTATATGTGATAATCTGTAGTATAAAGCGCTATATAAATAAATCTAAAAAATGGCTATTATCTAGCATTTTTGGGAAAAAGAAAATGCTTTTAAAAAAGTCAGAATTGCAAGATGTAAACATGTGTACGCCTCACAATTCTGATTGTTTTATTTCTCACAAATCTCAAAATGACCAGAATATCCATATTGTGAGATATAGGCCCGGTTTCACAGACAGGGCTTAGACTAAACCAGGATTAGGCCACATTCAATCAGGACATTTAAGTCATTTTTATAAACATGCCTTAGAAAAAACATTACTGGTGTGCATCTTGATACAAAACAAGGACACTGACATATTTTAAGATCAGTCAGTGCAAGTTTCTTTCAGCTGAAACAACTCAGACTTACATTTTAGTCTGGGACTATAGCTTAAGCCATGTCTGTGAAACAGTCAAGAAAAATTCAGTACTGTTAGAAATAAAGTCAGAACTGTGAGGTAAAAAACTTTTAGCTTTATTTTTTATTCCGTGGCGGGAACAACCTTCCAGCTAGTGTAATCAGCAAAACAAATGACACAGAAAAATACTGAGAAATGCTTATAAAATCATTATTGATCTTCTGGTTTTGAACTACGGAGTGCACATTTTTTTTTTAAAGATAAAAAATATATTTATAGTCACATATAACCAAATGTAGGTCACATTGTAGGCCATGACAGTAGGCCACAAAACCAAAAAGCAGGTAAGTGCTGTCCTTAATTTTACTACGGTAACCAGTTTCACCAACACATAGAAATGACTTGTTACTATGATTGATACAAACAGATTTGCTTGGTATTAAAAATGTTTAATAAGAGAGAGAGACACTATATTTGTCTAACAAGTTAATTACTGTTGCCAAGGTAAAGTTTTATAGGGGTGACACTTGTCACCAGAGACCCATTATGGAAAGAACACAACTATAAATAAATAAATGTGTTGATAATGATCTAGATAAGGATAAACTGATAACAGATCGCAGACATCATGTCAGGTGGACCAGATCACCAGCATTTTGTGTTTATAAAAACACCGCAAGACAAATGCATGAGTTGAGCCTTTAAAGAGTTAGAAACCACTGTGAAGGAAAGCAATTAACCGTTGCACTAACGCTGAAATAGGCTTTAAAGCAAAGACCTGCTCTGTACTTTGCATTCTGCATCAAGTCTTCCTAAAAACAGCCAAATTGCAAATTCACAAGGATCAAGTTCATACAGGTTCAAAACCTGAGATGAAAACTAGCAGAATAAAAACAACACTTCACATAACATACACAACCTTTTCCTTTGCTTGGGCTCTAAGAAGAGTCTAAACCATAATCGACTGGAGAGCTGAGTGCTAAAAAAAAAAGGACATAAGGTAATCAAAACTGTACATATACAAGGTTTGTTTACGGTTTAAGCACAATGTTCACACCATTACTCAGTAATATACCATTCCATACTAACTGGTGATGGAAGACCACCAACATAATAATCTCAATAAGACTCAATCCAGGCATGTTTGACACTTCAGTCAAACCAGGAGTTTTCATACCGCACTGAGAACCATTTAAGTCAGTACCTCGTTAACGCATCAATTAGGCCAGTTGTCTAATTAATGAAATCATTAAGGTATCATTTAGAATACAAATTTATATTATGTTATATAAAACTAAAGGCTCAATGTTAATATTTCTTTGTGCTGAAAATTACCTTTAAAATTGTTTTTAAATGAATTGTTTGCTGTGGCGTGTGTTTGTGTTTTCTATCATTATCATGCGGTCTGCTCAAACAATGTTGCTTGCTATATTAAAGATGTTGTATGAGTTCATGGTTAAAAGAAAACATTTTCCCTGTCTGTATTTATCTGTTCAAATGTTGTCATTTTAATTCATCTTAATTGTTATTGTGGCACATAAATGCTCCAACATATCCACCACCTTTCATACTGTAGGAGAACCAGTAGATAATGGTAGATTAATATAAGCACGTTTAAGTAATTTTAACTTGTAAAAACACAAATAAAATTGACATCTCTGAACATTTTGTGATTTCTCAACCAACCAATGTTTGCATGAGAATGTTAACGATTGGGTCCTTTCTCACTAATTTCACTTTAACGAGGGGCCCAGGTGATGAAAATCTGTTACTTTAAAACCCCTCAAACCACTCGATGCTTGTTTTAGAAAGCAGGATTAGATTGTCAATTCTTCAATCTTTGCTCAAGATGGCTGTTTCAAACCTTATGTTTTTGGTGTTCTCGTGTCACCAATTGGTGTTCAATGGTGAAGATGTTTTCACCTTAATGTGGTGTTTTAAATATGTCTGTTTTTTTCTCTTTCTTTAATCTTATGTTTTGTCTTCAGGGTTTGCTTCTCCAATTGGGTATCTTTTATACCAGGCTGGTAGTGAGCAAGTACGCTTGGAGAAGAAAGGTTTGAAGCTTTTGTGTGGTCATAACATTGTGTCTTTTTTGTTCACACAATATGTAGTTATATTAATGAAGCAGGATTACTTTGTGTGTGTGTCCCAAAATTAAGTTTCAAATCTAAATTTAGCATTAAACATGGTAACGTGCCTCATGTTAAGCCCAGGTCACACATTTGAGATTATCAAATTTTAAATGAAGCGCTTTATAAAATGTAAAACTAAGTGTATGTAGTTTCGGACAGAATGTAAACAGGAGTCTAACATTAGTTTTAATTAAGCAAATTGTGAATCCTATTCTGGTCTTATTGCCTTGTGTATTGGGGAGGAAGACCAAGTCTAAACCTATACAGGTCCAACCCTAGTGTAAATCCACATTTAACACTTCAATTAGTCAAACTTTGTTAGCTGTTTATCTTATGTCTTAATTTTTATATACATACATGCATACATAACCATATAACCATTATTTTGGCTAAAGTTTTGAGTGTGTGTGTGTGTGTGTGAGTATTGTGTCCAGTGTATTATTGTTCATGCCTTTTGTTTTCCAGATGGCCCCTTGTCCTCTCTTTGTGCAAACCAAATTCCAAACCAGCCAGTGGTAGCAAAGTGTAGCTTGGCTGTTCTGCTGTCTTTGAAGAATGAATCTGGTCTAATTATCCAAAAGGGTAATCTTTTGTATTGACACTGGACCACGAGGAAAGCTAATTGCAGTTTCTGACATGTTTTGCATCAATTTTCTTTAGGCATTGATGTGAAGAATTTGCCCTCTGCCCTGTCCAGCCCCCAGCCCACCAATGAGCCCAGCTCTCTGCCTGCTGAGTCCAGCCTCCACCAAGTTGCAGAATCAACCACTCTCCCCTTTGAGGAGTCAGGCACTTTGCCCACTGAGGTTAATGGGAAACTGACTGAGTCCAGCCCCCAGCCTGCTAAGGAGTCTATCACTATCTCAGCTGGGGAGTCAAACTCTCTGCCTGCTGAGGAGTCCAGCCTTCACCCTGTTGCAGAGTCCAGCCCCCAGCCTGCCAAGGAGTCCAGTGCTATCCCAGCTGGGGAGTCTAGCTCTCTGCCTGCTGCATCTAGCTCTCTGCCTGCTGCGGTTGCTGGGAAGCTGACTGAGTCCAGCCTTCACCTTGTTGCAGAGTCCACCCCCCAGCCTACCAAGGAGTCCAGCGCTATCCCAGTTGGGGAATCTAGCTCTCTGAATGCTGTGGAGTCCATCCCCCAGCCTGCCAAGGAGTCCAGCGCTATCCCAGTTGGGGAATCTAGCCCTCTGCCTACTGAGTCCAACCCCCACCCAGTTGCAGTGCCCAGCACTCTCCCCATCAAGGAGTCAGGCGCTTTGCCCGCTGAGGTTGATGGGAAGCTCACGGAGTCCAGCCCCCAGCCAGTTGCAGAGTCCAGTGCTCTCCCAGCTGAGTCCAGTGCTCTCCCAGCTGAGTCCAGTGCTCTCCCAGCTGAGTCCAGTGCTCTCCCAGCTGAGTCCAGTGCTCTCCCAGCTGAGTCCAGTGCTCTCCCAGCTGAGTCCAGTGCTCTCCCAGCTGAGTCGTCCAGCCCCCAGCCTGCCAAGGAGTCCATCGCTCTGCCTACTGAGGTTGATGGGAAAAACATGACCAGTTCCAGCTCCCACCCTGCTGAAAAGTTGTGTGCTCTGCCCACCAAGGGGTCCAGCCCCCACCCAGTCACACAGTCCAGTGCTCTACCTGCCGGGAAGCCTAGCACTCTGCCCACTGAGGTTTATGGGATGAAGCTGACCGAGTCCAGCCCACTACCTGCCAGTAAGTCCAGCGCTATCCCAGCTGAGGAGTCAAACTCTCTGCCTGCTGAGGAGTCCAGCCCTCACCCTGTTGCAGAGTTCAGCCCCCAGCCTACCAAAGAGTTATGCACTATCCCAGCTGGAGAATCTAGCTCTCTGCATGCTGTGGAGTACACCCCCCAGCCTGCCAAGGAGTCCAGTGCTATCCCAGCTGGAGAATTTAGCCTTCTGCCTGCTGAGTCCAACCCCCACCCAGTTGCAGAGCCCAGCACTCTCCCCATCGAGGAGTCAGGCACTTTGCCCGCTGAGGTTGATGGGAAGCTCACGGAGTCCAGCCCTCTGCCTGCTGAGCAGTCCAGCCCTCACCCTGTTGCAGAGTCGAGCCCCCAGCCTGCCAAGGAGTCCAGTGCTATCCCAGCTGGGGAATCTAGCTCTCTGCCTGCTGAGGTTGATGGGAAGCTCACGGAGTCCAGCCCTCACCCAGCCGTGGAGTCCAGCCCTCACCCAGCCGTGGAGTCCAGCCCTCACGCAGCCGTGGAGTCCAGCCCTCACGCAGCCGAGGAGTCCAGCCCTCACGCAGCCGAGGAGTCCAGCCCTCAGGCAGCCGAGGAGTCCAGCACTCT
>NW_015536530.1:67039-67209 GCF_001515605.1 Sinocyclocheilus anshuiensis
GCCCCCAGCCTGCCGAGGAGTCCATTGCTATCCCAGCTGGGGAATCTAGCTCTCTGCCCGCTGAGGTTGATGGGAAGCTCACGGAGTCCAGCCCCCAGGCAGCCGCGGAGTCCAGCCCCCAGGCAGCCGCGGAGTCCAGCCCCCAGCCAGCCGCGGAGTCCAGTGCCCAG
>NW_015536530.1:67537-72364 GCF_001515605.1 Sinocyclocheilus anshuiensis
GAAGCCCACGGAGTCTGGCCCTCTTCCTGCCGAGGAGTCCAGCCCTCACCCAGTTGTGGAGTCCAGCCCCCAGCCTGCCGTGGAGTCCAGCCCCCAGCCTGCCGTGGAGTCCAGCCCCCAGCCTGCCGTGGAGTCCAGCCCCCAGCCTGCCGTGGAGTCCAGCCCCCAGCCTGCCGTGGAGTCCAGCCCCCAGCCTGCCGTGGAGTCCAGCCCCCAGCCTGCCGTGGAGTCCAGCCCCCAGCCTGCCGTGGAGTCCAGCCCCCAGCCTGCCGTGGAGTCCAGCCCCCACGCAGCCGAGGAGTCCAACCCCCACCCAGTTGCAGAGTCCGGCACTCTCCCCATCAAGGAGTCGGGTGCTTTGCCTGCTGAGGTTGATGGGAAGCTGACTACGTCCAGCCCTCTGCCCGCTGAGGAGTCCAGCCCTCTCCACCTTGAGTCAGAATATTTGCCCACTGAGGTTGATGGGAAGAAGCTGAATGAGTCCAGCCCCCACCCTACTGAGGAGTCTAGCCCTCACAATGTTGCAGTGTCTAGTCCCCACCCTGCCAATTATTCCATCTCTCAAAGTGTCATTACTTGCCTGCTTCAACCAAGATGTGCTTATGCACTGAAGTCTTTTAGTAAGTTTCTCTAAAAATCTCTAAATGTGGCATTTTCACGTCTTGTGTTTTTAAGTCAATAAAACCAGTTATTTTTCTGGTAAAGTGGGTATTTGTCTCTTTTTAAACTTTGTGCAAATGCAGATCATCTACCCTAATATACAGCCATTATGCAGCCTTTACCTTCCCGTGTTCCAGTTAAGTTCAGAACAGTTCCAACATGGTGACATCACGGCATTAGAAGGGTCAGTTTCCCAAAAAAGAAGTCTTTGCCGCTAGATTTTATAAAACTGTACTTCCGTAATTGGTCACCAATGTTTTCTTTGAGCATCATTATTGCGGAGTCTCTCAGTATTTTAAAAACTGTTTGTGTAAGAATTGGCACAATTGTTTTAAAGTAGTTTTGGGTTGAGGATTGCATGTCTCCATGCAGTATGTCAGCTTCTACCACATGAACTTTTACCAAACTTTTGAGGTTAAGGAAATTCTAGGCCTCAAAAAAAAAAAAGGCTAGTATATTCACAGCTGACAACTCTTTTGCACCATTCAAATGTGTGGTAATATCTGAAGTTTTTCAAGGCTTTGGTGCTATCCTCCAAATGAAGTTGAGAATATCTTCACAGTGATGTTTTTGGTGATTGAAGGATGAAAGTTGCTTTTTGTTTCCTGTTGTTAGGCTGCACTTAGCACCAGACTTTGTGCAGTCGAAATCCTATGTTAATACTAATCATGGTCATGTTGTCCCAATAAGCTAATATCAAATATAGATTTAATTATTATTTTTTTTTATATATATATATCTTTTAACCACTGGTTTTCTGGCCTGTGACTGGCCGTTGCAAAAAGCGTGAATGCTACAGTGTTTAGTTATTGTGCATTTAAAAAATCTTACGAATCTCAGCAAGCTTCACCTGTACAAAAAGACCAGCCTGCAAAACAATTTGCAATTTAACAAATCACACTATGCAGTGTTCACAAAAGTTCAGACTGTATCACAGTTAAACTTGTTTGTTACATAGATCTATATGTACATCTACTGCAGAGGCTCAAAGTTTTTTTTTTCCCCAAAAATCAGCATGACTCGAAAAATAATATAAAGATACATGTAAGTAAACCATAGACACATTTATAAGCCAGTGGCATCTTCTGAGGAAACAAGGGAGGCAGTGTCTCCTAGAAACCAGATGAAGAACAATTAACATTCAAAACGCAACTATAAATATAAAAAATAGGACGAAATACAGTTGTCTGTAAAGCTGTGACGTCACAGACAGTAGACAGGACAAATAAGTCCTCTAAAAATTTCAAAAGGATAGGATCTATTTTAAAACTTTGTCTATTGTGACAAAAAGGTATTAAAACTGGGACACTTTCCCCTCATTTTGGTGTTTTTATATTTATTTTATATATTTATTGTATGTATACAAATATACATATTATTTTACTAATTTATAATTTGAAGGGATTTTGTGTATGTTTCTTTGTATGTTTTCTTTAGCTCTATTTATCTTGGTTTTATTTTTTTTTAATTTAATTTTATTTATATTTACTTTATTATTATTATTAGCATTGTGTTATGTTTGGCTATGTGCAGACTTTTGGATTTTACCCCTGGCTTATTTGTGGTGTATTTTGTATATAATTACTGAATGAATTAATTAATTAATTAATTAATGGAGTAAGTAAATAAATAAATTATTATTATTATTATTAAACTTTATTTGTAAAGTTATAAATAAGGCACTGGACAATAAATAAATGAAGTCCTCTCAAAAAGTAAGTTATTGAAATATTCAGATACAAAATCAGATACAGAAGGGTCTGTGTACTTTTGCGTCCATTCATTTTTCATTTTTTAACCCAGAAATAAAATATGGAAAATGCGGTTTTTCCTTAATGGTTAAAAAACTGATGAATAGAATAAGCAGACACAAAGTAATTTTCATTATTCAAAATTTGTATTTCATTAAAAATAATAAAAAATTATATAAAGCTTGTTTTTTAATGTATATAAATGCTAAATATAGTTTGTAGCTTTTTTTTTTAACGTCTCTATACAGATGCCCTAAGCACCCTCTCGTGGTACTGACCTATTGCTTAATGAAAACCTTTGGCTTAGGTATTTTTATGATCTTGATAATTGTTCACGGCTAAAAACATGTATGAAATACTCATTAGATATTTCTTTGCATTTAAATGTATCCAGGGTCAGTTCTACGGAAGTGCTAGAGGGAACGAAATGAAAGCAAGAGCACCTCAGTTGAAGCTGCAGAAATAGGATATACTGGCGAAACATATTTTCCAGATGCTCCAGTGTATTTGTGTTTGAACTCTGGAGAGCTTTAAAGGTTTCTATTTTCAGCGTGTTTTTGTAGCATGGGTCAATCACTGACATTTCTGTCGATTTCTTGAACGCAATGGCTAAACAGAGGTGTTTATGTTAGAATCCATTCACCACACAAAATGGCAGTTTTGTTCAGTGCTGCACGCTCGGGAGTCTCTCACTATAACAAACAAAAAAGTGTAACATGATTTAAATAAGAAATTCACTGTGCAGTGTAGAGCTTCATTGATTATAGTGGAACTTTTGGAGATAGCGATAAACTGAAATGACTGACACTTTTTAGTGATTATAGGCCTACTTATTCAGCTTATCATCAATCACAACTCCAAGGTTTCTAGCTGTTTTTGAAGGAGTTATGGTTGATGTGCCTAATTCTGGTTTGGTGATAATTCGTTAAAGTCACCAAACCAGTTCACAAATTGATACAAGTGTGGCCGGAAGGGTCGTCAGAGGCTCTTCAAGACTGTTTTAACACCACTGACTGGAATATGTTTAAGCAGGCTGCCACATACAATAACACCACAGACCTCCAGGAGTACTCGGAGACTGTCACTGCCTACATCACCAAGTGCATTGATGATGTAACAGTCACAAAGACCATCACTGTCCGGGCCAACCAGAAGCCGTGGCTAACAGGGGAGAGAATTGACAATAAAGCAGACTTGACTTGACTTGACTTGACTAACTGGATGGTGAAATTGTGGTGAAACGATGGGTTTGTTGAAACCACAAGCAGTTCTGTCTTGGCAAGGTTGAGTTGAAGGTGATGGTCCTTCATCCAACAAGAAATGTCTGTTAGACAAGCTGAGATGCGAGCAGCTATCGTCGGATCATCAGGATGGAATGAGAGGTAGAGTTGAGTGTCATCAGCATAGCAGTGATATGAAAAGTGATGCCATAGTGATGCCATGTAGACAGAGAAGAGAAGTGGTCCAAGAACTGGCGGTTGTTGGCCTTCTCCTGACGAGGACGAACTAAATGAATGGGAGGACTTGGAATTGGATAATGGCAAACAGTAAAGTAAATAAATTCCATTAATATATAGCTTTTAACAGGATTTTCAAAAACTGGGTACAATGAGGTGACATTATTCTACACACCCTTCTATAAACATTTCACTAAATATTTTAATCACTTACATCATTTATAAGAATAATAAGAGTAAGAATAGGCTGCGCTGCGCGTGGGTGTGACCTCATTACAATTAATGAGCTCAGACGGAACGACTATAGCCTACCTCTCGTTTTTTATTATATTATTATTATTTACGAATTAAATAAACAGAAAATATTTGTTTTCGATTGTTTAATTTAGAAGTACACATTTCAACCTTTCTATGGACATATTTCTCATGTCTGTGTCAAGTATTCACTGAGTTTCAGTTCATGTTTGAAGAGCGTTAGTTTATTTTACAAAAGCAATTTGTCACGTTTTGTTGTTTTGGGTGTACACAAAATAAAGCAGATATTTACAGTTTCTAATGTATTACTCATATGACCAAAAACAAATATTAAAGGGGTGGTTCATTGCGATTTCACTTTTTTAATGTTAGTTAGTGTGTAATGTTGCTGTTTGAGCATAAACAATATCTGCAACGTTACGAAGCTGAAAGTTCAATGCAATGCGTCTTTTAAAATTCTGGCAGTTTAATGCCTACAAAAACAGCTGGTAGGGACTACAAGTTACTTCCCGGGTTCGTGACATCACAAACCCAGATAAACCCCGCCCTCTGGAACACGCAGCAAAGGGGGTGGGGCCATGCTGCGCTGCTTTAGAGAAGAGGAAGAGAAAACTAGAGGTGCACGTAAAAATCTATTCATATATGAATCGCGATTCTGCCTTCTAATGATTCTAATGGATTCACAAGTTTCAAAATCAATGTTC
>NW_015536530.1:77796-92871 GCF_001515605.1 Sinocyclocheilus anshuiensis
AAAAATCTATTCATATATGAATCGCGATTCTGTCTTCTAACAATTCTAATGGATTCACAAGTTTCAAAATCAATGTTCTAAAGCAGCGGTTCTAAATACTGTTCCTCGCGCACCCCTGCTATGCACACGTTCTGCATCTCTCTCTCTCTCTCTCATCATCTCGTCAGCTCCAATAAACTGTTCCAAATTCCAATTATACACTTTATGTGTATAGACAGACAGATATTTTTCACATAGCTATGAGAAGCGTTAAACATGGACGCGCATGCGATTGCCGTGCTGTATTAAAGCTTTAATCAGGATAAAACTGTATATTAAAAGCTAACATAAGTAGTAGCATTTACAAATAACAGCGTATCTAAAAGTATGAGACAACAACAAACAAAAAACATAGGCCTACCATTAAATGCTGTGCTTGCACAGGTTCTGCACGATCCTCTTCTCTAATATCCTCTGCTTCTCAATCGAGCTCAAACTGATAAGCGATATTAATATTAGACTGCACCCCATAAACACAATCAAGTCTAGAAAAAACCCAGTGAGCCACCCCTTTAAAGCAGAATCTAATTTTTACCCATGAAAAAAAAAAGAAAAAAATGTAGCTTCATTTTTGTTTTTACATTTCTCAAACAAAACGAGAAGAAAAATCTAAACTTTCCTCATTTCTCTTTATTTATTTTTAAGTAGAAAACCATATTACCTGTACACCGCCATGGGAAATTAAACAATAATGTTCATTTTGCTTTCATGAAGTTAATTTACTTTCCAATACAGCCATCAAGTGTTAAATCAAATTTAAGTCATTCAAATAAGAAAGCATCATAGCATTTGATATAATATCATCTATAACGGGAAAACTACAAAAATAATTTAAATACAATTTACTACGATTACTTTAATACCATTACATAGCAGCTAATGCTTAATGATTAATTCCATAATATAAAAGAAGAGAATACAGGGCTATCACTTTGATTCACCCCTGGACTAATGCAGTTAGTGCTTTGCACAATAGCTTTAGTCAGACGGTAGAGATGTTAGAACCAGGTCAAGCACTGATCCCCTGGTGCTTCAATTTGGATTTGAACCGCTAATGTCTAGGGCACTACACATATTTGACATCATCCTTTAGTTTTAGTTGAATTTAGGACCACTCCAGTAAGTCTCTTTATAGAAATGTGAGAAATGTGTCTTCTGCCTTCTGTGGTGAAGCTGCTGACAAACTGGTCTTGTAAACCAACAAACAAAACAAAGAAGCAGCTGAATTTTTTTTTTTTTTTTTTATGTTTTACAAATATTTTTTAAACATTAACATTAGTAGGGTCTGGCTGACAAAACAAACGAAACTGTAAAAACAACAACCAACAATGTGACTGTCTTTTGTCATCCCAAACTCTGAACCAGCAGATAGTCTTCAGCTAAATTTCAGCACAAATTTCACAAATCCTGTACTTGAGTAAAAAAAAAAAAACAATCTTACAGTGAACTAAATTCTACTGATTCGAATTTTTTAATTTAACTTAATTTAATTTAATATAATCTAATTCAACTGATTGTAATTCTAATTTAGTTAAACTATTGTAATAACTCAACAATTATTATCCTTTGTCAAATTTGTCCTCGATAATTCCATGTTGTTTTGGTTGGGTTTAATGATAATTCAAGAGTCCTTAACCCCATATAGAGGACAAAATCATGACAGACTCAAGCCCTAAAAAGGGAGCACACGCTTTGGACGTGCAATTCTGAGAACCCTAAGGAAAGAGTACGTTCTTTTCACCTGTTTGGACACTTCAAACAGATGTGTGCACTGCCTGTTTGGTTTACCTGTTTACATGTTCATAATGTGCGTTTTGTCCGACTCTAAACACACGTATTCGACACCCATTTTTGTTATTATAAATGCACATCAAAAACACGTGCGCAGCTGTCATTCGCTTGCGTGCCATGTTCATGCGCTTGCACGGTTTTGTCCAACTTTTGACGCCATAAAATGGGTATTTTTAGATAATGTTGTGCGTATGTGTCCATTCAAGGACACATGAAAGAGAACTTATTTCTGTGCGTGCAGAAAACAGTGTGCGAGTGTCGGACTGAGTTCTCTTTCACCTCTTCTTGAATGGTTTAAAATTGCTTGAATGGTAAGACTTAGAAACATGCAAATGATAAACTTTTTTTGAGCTTGGTCTGTACAGATCACGGAGTTTTTTTTTTACACGTTACTCACCAGACGGCACCCCGTTTGGAAAACACTGTTCTATGCATTTGTTTTGATAGAGGGAAACAAAATATATTTCTTATTTCAATATTATTTGTTCTTCAGACATTGTTCTTTAAATACAGTAAGTATCAGTTGTTTGCAAAGTCACCCACATTTTTTTATTTTTTTTATGGGCTCCCCATATTCCAGAGATTGAACCAGACCGGGCCTTAAAATTAAGATTACAAAAGACTTTAAAAAGACATTAAGATATCTTTAATGCTTCTTGAGGTAAAGGTATGTAAACTTTGGAAAAAGAATATATATGGCACTGGGACAGGTGTGTTCTATCCAATTGTTTAGATAGAGGTAAACAAGCTACATTACTAGTTACTAAAATATTATTTGTTCTTCAGACATTCCTCTTTAAAAGTAAAAAAGTGTCAGCTGAATGCAAAGTGCCAGTTTACTCCGGGAGCAACATTTAAATCCAAATATCTAGTATTTCTATTTATACTTGATATAAACAATACCGGTCACCATTTACACTCAATGTACAGTAAACAGCATCTACCTTTTCTACATTTGGTGTAATTAGCCACTGTCTTTTAAAGCATGTGAAGATGTTGTAGTGTCTCTAAATCTGATCTTGGCTATTTTGAAAACATTTAATGTTACATGAAAAATTACATTTTGACAGCATTAAGCTTAAGTTTCAAAATGAATGGTTTTTAAGACTTGGGTTAAGAAAATCTAACATGTATGAGTATACTCCATTGTGCAGTCAAGGCCCAAATTGACTGAAGATATAAAAGACTGCTGAACCCAATCTAAACTGGGTAGGATTTTTTGGCTTTGCAAACTCTGAAAAACAAATCTATAGAGGCATTTGTTCAACACTTTGAAAGACAGGCCTTTGAAAATTGACTCAATGTCCGGTCAATAACTAGCTTTAACTGCTAAAAAGAAACAGTCACAATGCAAAGTGTTCCAAAACAAACCCAAATTTAAATTTGGAATGGTGGCACACAAAAACATGGGCAAAGTCAGATTTAATTACTAGCACATGAATAGCTTGTTCTTCCAGAATCAATATTTGAGTGAAAGAACTGGATTTTGCAGGTAGTCTAATGGCAAGCTCACACTACAGGATTTTTGGCTGGTTTTTGCGATCGCGGACAGATTTCCACAGTGTGCGACAAACCCCAGGTCGTGACCAAATCGGTGCTTGTTGCGGTCGCCGAAGCTCGTTAAGTATGAGCAGGTCAGCAACGTGATCCGAACCTGTCTTGAGCTATCACAGACGCTATGACATTTTCAAACCTGTTTGATATTATCGCCACATGATCTCGTAATGCGAGCGACACAATGACAAGGTGGAACTAATCCAGCCAATCACAGTGCAGATGGTATAAACACTCTTATCATGCATCTTTATGAACAGAAACGAAAAGCCACAAATTAATCAAATCAACCAACTAGAAATAAATTTAACAAATGCATAGATTGTGTATATAATACCACGTGTCATTGTACCATTTAATTACCTCAAACTCTTTCTGCAGTACTGACAGTCCTTGTTGTCCACATCTTCCAAGCCATTGTTTCTGCCATATTCTCTTTTTTCATGGTTTCTTCTTTCTTTCTGATAAAATAACTGCACAGACCAATTGAAGGGCCAGCTGATCGTCCATGCTTGAAGAAATGGCCTAAAATCGCTGTAATTTCTCGCGTGAATTTATGTGAGATTTAATTTTCGCTGATGGTCGGGAACGCCTCTTGAATGCTTTGTAGTGTGTGCACCTCTTTAGCGTTGTGTTGTGTAGCATGTGCGCAGCTATGACAAGACGACGACAGATGAGAAATCTTGTTGCGTAGTGTGAGCAAAACAGTGATTCGGCTAGTCTTTCAATCATGTAGTGTGAGCTTGTCATTAAACTGCAGGAGAGCACCTTCTACTTTTACAAGAAAACTGGATGCCTCCAACAGAAGAGGGAGAGAATCAGATAACTTGGCAGGATCTAAAATTGGCATTCCGAGAAAGAACAGAACTTGGTTTTGAAGAGAGAACTGGATTCCAACTCTTAAGAATTCTTTTTTTTTTTTTTTTTTTAAAGGATTTTATATTTAGAGAACTGGATATCGTCAATTAGAAGCTTATTTCTCAGAGGGAAGAGAGCTAGATTTAAAACTTGGTTCCACAGGTTTAACGCCGGAGGGAGGGAAGAACTGGGTTGCACAGCAGCACTTGCTTCATCAAGTCTAGAACTGGGTTTCTCAGAAGGAAGAGAGCTAAACTAATTAGAGAAGGATGAACTGGGTTCCAGAGGAACACTAATTTTCTCAGGTTTAATGCTGGACTTTTCAGATGGTATGGAAGAACCTGGTTCCATAAGAGCTCTAGGATGTTCAGCTTTAGAACTGTGTTCCATGTGAGCACTAGGTTTCTCAGGTTTTGAACTGGGTTTCACAGTGGGGTTGGAGGAACTGGGTTGTAAAGGTATACATGCGTGGGAGGAATTGTGTTCCACAGGAGTGCTAGGTTGTTCAGCTTTAGAATTGATTTTTTTTCAGAGGGAAGAATACTAGACTTCTCAGATAGGGAGGAACTGGGTTCCATTTGAGTACTAGGTTTCTTGGGGTTAGGACTGGGTTTCTAAGGGAGGGATGAACTGGGTTCCAGAGGAGCACTCATTTTCTCAGGTTCAGTGCTGGGCTTCTCAGACGGGTGGGAGGAACTGGGTTCCATAGGAGCACTAGGTTTCTCAGGGTTAGGACTGGGTTTCTCAAGGAGGGATGAACCAGGTTCCAGAAGAACACTTGTTTTCTCAGGTTTAGTGCTGGTCTTCTCAAATAGTATGATAGATGGGAGGATGTAACTGGGTTCCATAGGAGCACTAGGTTGTTCAAATTTAGAATTGGGTTTCTCAGATGGAAGAGAGTTAGACTTCTCAGATGGGGAGGAACTAGGTTCCATTGGGAGTACTGGGTTTCTCAGGGTTAGGATTGGGTTTCTCAGATGGTATGAAAGAACCAAGTTCCATAGGAGCACTAGGATGTTCAACTTTAGAATTGGGTTTTTTTCGGAGGGCAGAGAGCTAGACTTCTCAGATGGGGAGGAACTGGGTTCCATGGGAGTACTGGGTTTCTCAGGGAGGGATGAACCAGATTCCAGAGGAACACTTGCTTTCTCAGGTTTAGTGCTGGACTTCTCAGATGCATGGGAGGAACCCTGTTCCATGGAAGCACTAGGTTTCTCAGGATTAGAACTGAGTTCCATGGGAGCAATAGGTTGTTCAGGTTTAGAATTGGGTTTTTCAGACGGAAGAGAGCTAAACTTCTCAGATGGGGAGAAACTAGGTTCTATGGTAGCACTCGGTTTCTCTGGTTTAGAAGTGTGTTCCATGGGAGCACTGGGATGTGCATATTTAGAACTGGGTTTATCAGAAAAGGATGAACTAGGTTCCAAAAGAACACTTATTTTCTCAGGTTTAACGCTGGACTTCTCAGACGGGAGGGAGGAACTGGGTTCCATAGGAGCACTAGGTTGTTCAGGTTTCAAACCAAGTTCCAGAGGAACACTCATTTTCTCAGGGTTAGGACTGGGTTTCTCACGGAGGAACGAACTGGGTTCCATAGGAGCCTTTGGTTTTTCCAGGTTTAGAACTGGGCTACTCAGAGGGGAAGGGAGGAACTTGGTTCTAGAGGAGCACTAGGTTTCACAGATTTAGAGCTGGACTTTTCAGATGGAAGCAAAAAAGTGGGTTTCATTAGAGCCCCAAGTTTCTCAGGTTTACAACGGTTCTTTGAGAAGAGAATATTTGATTTCACTTGGAGAGGAGAACTCTCTGGCTTAGAACAGTGTTCCATTGGAGCACTGGGTCTCTCAAGTTTAGTGCGGGACTTCTTATATGGAAATGAAAAATGGGGTTTATTAGAGCCCCAGGTTTCACAGGATTAGAACTGATCTTTGAGAAGACAACACTTGATTTCACTGGGAGAGAAGAACTTGAGGTTTTAAGCTTAGAATAGTGTTCCATAGGAAAATTAAGTCTGTCAGGTTTATAACCAGACTTCTCAGAGAGGTGGCAAGAACTTAACTGCATGGGAGCTCTAGGTCTCTCAGGTTTAGAAATTGACTTAAAACATGGTTTCCTGATTTCAGACTTGGACTTCTTTAAATTGAGGTAAGAATGGTGATCCACATGAACACTGTAACCAGGTTTCTTATTTCTAGAGTTGGTCTTTGACAACACAACACTTGTTTTTAATGGGAGGGAAAAAATGGATCTGTCAAAGGAAAAGGAGCATTAAAAATGCCAGGGGCTTTTTAATGCTTCTGCAGATTAGTCTATAATACTGGAGAAAGCTTTCTGTTTTCTACAAACACTTGGGTGCATTGGGAATGTAACATGCAAAACCATTTTCCAATACTCCTGTAATTTTTATTTTACTGTTAAATATTACAATAGTTTTAAACGTAATTTTTATATTTATTAATAACAATAATAATAATAATTAATAATAAAATAATGTAGTATTATTATTATTAGTTTATATCCATACACTGAAAAAAAGGTGTAGAAAAAACTCAGAAATGGGTAGTAATTAGTAAATTACTATTTCACAAATTTAATTGTGAAAAATTTAAGTAGAAAGAATGGAATAGTATATTCTTGTAAAACAAAGTCCAATAATATTTGGTTTATATACAACTTTGATATTAATATATAAATCACAAAATTTGAGCCAAATTGTGCAGTCCTACAAACATGCACAGCAAACCTGTTTTTTTTTTTTTAGATTGATTTTTAATTGCGATGTAACTGGTCCTGGAACTATTTACTACATATGCTATATAAACAGACTTCTAAGAATCATTGGCCAGCCTAGAAAATACAAAAACTGAGTATGAGTTAGAAGAACAAACCTCAGAAAGGAACACCTGGGTTCCTTAGGATATGATTTTTTTACGGAGTGTTGCAAAAATCTGTATTCCTTCAGAACAGCAGGTTTTTGAGAGGAAATAGAATAACTTTACTTTACATGAGCACAAGAACTAGGTTTCCGGGGAAGTGAGAATCGTCATGTTCAGCCTGTCCTGAAGAGAACATTTGAATAACTGTTAGTTAAAAAGGTGACAACATAGTACAGCGACAGTAATTTCTCTTCAGTTTTAATACAACATGGTAACTAAACACATCATCATCATTCAAGCATACATCTTTATGCTAATGAAGATTGATCATTTACAATCAAACCTTTGTTTTTGCAGTACAGGTGCATCTCAAATTAGAATGTCGTGGAAAAGTTCATTTTTTTCAGTAATTCAACTCAAATTGTGAAACTCGTGTATTAAATAAATTCAATGCACACAGACTGAAGTAGTTTAAGTCTTTGGTTCTTTTAATTGTGATGATTTTGGCTCAAATTTAACAAAAACCCACCAATTGACATTCTAATTTATTGCGATGCACCTGTAGTTGCATAGCTTCACTCCAATCAGACATGGGAGGCACATTCAATCAGAGAACCGAGTACTAGGAGAAAACTCAAGGTTAACACATTCTTTTTAAAAAGAGAAACACATTTTTAATATCTATATACTAAAGTTAATTTACCTTCACTCCATGAATGATACAAATATAATTAAATAATAAGTCTAGAAAAACCCAATTTGCCCACAAGTTCAACCATTCAGTTTGCTAGTCTAACCGTGTAACTAATCTAGTGACACAGATTTGTATCACCTGGGCTCCCAGTTAACAAACAACTGTGACACTGTTTCATCATTAATATCTTGTTTTAACTCATGCACTGATGGATTTCGCCTCACTCTGTTAACCACTTGTGGTTTTTAGTTTTGTAATAGACTGACATAAAATGAGTCTAACTAATATGGACAAGTCTTATGTTACAAGTATATGTTTTTCAAAGGGTGTCCTCAGTCTGTTTTGAACAATTCCTTCAAGCAATTTAAGAGTGTTCTTGATCAATTTGTAATCTGTTTTTTTTTTTTTTTATTGTATTTTGGAAGTCAGTGCACGAATGGGCATGTAAAGTGTTTGTTATTGGGGAGTCTAGGAGCTATAAACTTGTCTTTAGTTGTCTCGGGGGGACATTCAAAAAAATTTTTATTTTTCATAATCTCCATTCGAGACATAATCCATGCACTCACAATGTCTTGCATAATTGACTGTTTGCTGTAAATGTCACAATTATATGCATGTACTCGGAGTTAAATCAAGCCCTGAATAGACAGGTCACTGAACCCAATCTGAAGCGAGTTGGATTGGTTTTGCTCTGAAACATGTTCCACACACTTTGACAGGCCTTTCACTCACAAAAGGACCAGCCAATAACTAACTTTCATTAACAGAAAAACTCACAATGCAAAGCATTCGAAAACAATCTGATATTTTATTTTGTATGGTGGCACACAAAAACATTTACTTATGTGAACAGGGGGAGAATTGGATTCCAGATACAAACTAGAATTTTCAAAGAGTTAAAAGAAAAACTAGTCAGGGAACTGGGTATTTTACATTTAGAAGTCAAGTTCCTAGAGGGAAGAGACCAACATTTAAAAATTAGTTTTTACAGGTTTAATGCTGGTCTCTAACGAGAGGGGGAAGAACTGGATTGTATAGCATCACTAGCTTTCTCAGGTTTATAACAGTTTCTCAGAGGGAAGAGAGCTAAACATCTTGGATGGGAGGGATGAACTGGATTCCGTTTTGCAGATTTAATGCTGGGCTTCTAAGATGGTATGGGAAAAACTAGCTAAAAGAGCACTAGGTTGTTTGGCTTTAGAACTGGGTTTCTCAGTGGGGAGGGAGAAACTGGGTTCCGTGGGAGCACTAGGTTGTTCAGGTTTAGAACTGGGTTTCTCAGTGGGGAGGGAGAAACTGGGTTCCGTGGGAGCACTAGGTTGTTCAGGTTTAGAACTGGGTTTCTCAGTGGGGAGGGAGAAACTGGGTTCCGTGGGAGCACTAGGTTGTTCAGGTTTAGAACTGGGTTTCTCAGTGGGGAGGGAGAAACTGGGTTCCGTGGGAGCACTAGGTTGTTCAGGTTTAGAACTGGGTTTCTCAGTGGGGAGGGAGAAACTGGGTTCCGTGGGAGCACTAGGTTGTTCAGGTTTAGAACTGGGTTTCTCAGTGGGGAGGGAGAAACTGGGTTCCGTGGGAGCACTAGGTTGTTCAGGTTTAGAACTGGGTTTCTCAGTGGGGAGGGAGAAACTGGGTTCCGTGGGAGCACTAGGTTGTTCAGGTTTAGAACTGGGTTTCTCAGTGGGGAGGGAGAAACTGGGTTCCGTGGGAGCACTAGGTTGTTCAGGTTTAGAACTGGGTTTCTCAGTGGGGAGGGAGAAACTGGGTTCCGTGGGAGCACTAGGTTGTTCAGGTTTAGAACTGGGTTTCTCAGTGGGGAGGGAGAAACTGGGTTCCGTGGGAGCACTAGGTTGTTCAGGTTTAGAACTGGGTTTCTCAGTGGGGAGGGAGAAACTGGGTTCCGTGGGAGCACTAGGTTGTTCAGGTATAGAACTGGGTTTCGCAGTGGGGAGGGAGCTAGACTTCTCTGATGGAAGGGAAGAACTAGGTTTCACAGGTTTAGAACTGGTCTTTAGGAAAATGCTTGATTTCACTGGGAGAAGAGAACTTGGGGTCTCTGGCTTAGAATGTTGTTGCATATGAGCAATAGATTTCTCAGGTTTAGAGCTGAATTTTTCAGATGGAAGTAAAAAAATGGGTCCCATCAGAGCTCCAGGTTTCTTAGGTTTAGAACTGACCTTTGAGAAGAGAATACTTGATTTCACAGGGAGAGGAGAACTTGGGGTATTTAGCTTAGATCGGTGTTCAGTAGGAGCTTTGGATCTCTCAGGGTTAGAGCCAGACTTCTCAGAAAGGTGAGAAAAACTTGATTGCTTAGGAGCACTAGGTTTATCAGGTTTAGAGCTTGACTTTTCAGATGGGAGACAAAAACTGGGTTTCTTCACAGAAAAGGAGCGGGACTTCTCAGAAGCAAAGGAAAAACTGGGTTCCTTAGGATGTGCTTTTTTTACAGATGATTGCCAAATGCTGTTTTCCAATAGAGCAGTAGGTTTTCTCAAGGAAACGGAAAAACTTGACTTCACATGAGCACTGGAACTAGGTTTCTGAGGGAAGGGAGAATTGTCATGTTCAGTCTGTCCTGAAAATAATTTTTGAATAACTGTTAGTTACAGAGATGACAATATAATACAGCCACAGTCATTTCTCTTCAATTTTAAAAACAATATGGTAGCTAAATACATCATCATGTAAACATGTATATCTTTATGTTAAAGGGGTCATATGATGCAATTTCATTTTTTCCTTTCTCTTTGGAGTGTTACAAGCTCTTGGTGCATAAAGAAGATCTGTAAAGTTGCAAAGACTAAAGTCTCAGGTTTAGAACTGGGTTTCTCAGTGGGGAGGGAGAAACTGGGTTCCGTGGGAGCACTAGGTTGTTCAGGTTTAGAACTGGGTTTCTCAGTGGGGAGGGAGAAACTGGGTTCCGTGGGAGCACTAGGTTGTTCAGGTATAGAACTGGGTTTCGCAGTGGGGAGGGAGCTAGACTTCTCTGATGGAAGGGAAGAACTAGGTTTCACAGGTTTAGAACTGGTCTTTAGGAAAATGCTTGATTTCACTGGGAGAAGAGAACTTGGGGTCTCTGGCTTAGAATGTTGTTGCATATGAGCAATAGATTTCTCAGGTTTAGAGCTGAATTTTTCAGATGGAAGTAAAAAAATGGGTCCCATCAGAGCTCCAGGTTTCTTAGGTTTAGAACTGACCTTTGAGAAGAGAATACTTGATTTCACAGGGAGAGGAGAACTTGGGGTATTTAGCTTAGATCGGTGTTCAGTAGGAGCTTTGGGTCTCTCAAGTTTAGAGCCAGACTTCTCAGAGGGGTGGAAAGAATTCAATTGCATAGGAGCAATAGGTTTATCCGGTTTAGAACTTGACTTTTTAGATGGAGGTGAAAAAGTGAGTATCATCAGAGCTCCAGGTTTCTTAGGTTTAGAACTGGTCTTCGAGAAGAGAATACTTGATTTCACAGGGAGAGGAGAACTTGGGGTCTCTAGCTTAGATCGGTGTTCAGTAGGAGCTTTGGATCTCTCAGGGTTAGAGCCAGACTTCTCAGAAAGGTGAGAAAAACTTGATTGCTTAGGAGCACTAGGTTTATCAGGTTTAGAGCTTGACTTTTCAGATGGGAGACAAAAACTGGGTTTCTTCACAGAAAAGGAGCTGGACTTCTCAGAAGCAAAGGAAAAACTGGGTTCCTTAGGATGTGCTTTTTTTACAGATGGCCTAATGCTGCTTTCCACTAGAGCAGTAGGTTCTCTCAAGGAAACAGATGAACTTGACTGCACATGAGCACTGGAACTACGTTTCTGAGGGAAGTGAGAATTGTCATGCTCAGTCTGTCCTGAAAAGAATATTTGAATAACCGTTAGTTACAGAGATGACAATATAAAACAGTGACAGTAGGTTCTCTCCAATTTTAATACATGGTAGCTGAACACATCGTCATCATCATGCAAACATGTATATCGTTATGTTAATGAACATAGATAATTTACAACCAAACCTTTGTGTTTTTGCAGTAGTTGCCCAGCATTACTCCAATCAGACACATGGGAGACACGTTCAGTTGGAGTACAGAGCACTAGAAGAAAACTCAAAGTTAACAAGAGAAACACATTTTGTATATCTATACACTAAAGTTAACTTACCTTCACTCCATGAGTGATACAAATACAAGAAAATAACAAGTCTAGAAGAACCCATTTTGCCCACAAGTTCTACCATTCAGTTTGCTGGTCTAACCAGGCATTTTAAAGATAAGCAGTGACACAGATTTGCATCACCTGGGCTCCCCGTTAACGAACAATTGTGGCTGTGGCTGTGTTCGAAATGGCATACTTGCTTACTGCTTACTGCCCAGTACACAGTGCATACTGCCTACTATTTAAAAAAAAAAATAGTGTGTGAAACAGTATACAACAAGCAATAAATGTTTCAGAGTAGTATGCTTAAGTGCTGTCACATGACAAACACTGAACATTAATTCAGCACATCTGTCAAGGTTGTTACCTTAGAAACAAATGAGCTAACTGTTCTTTTTACAAAGGCTTGTTAATAAGGCTTCATACTAGTAAACAATGCTATATTGCCCAATTGAACTCATTTCATAATTGATTAACTTTACATATTGGACAGAACTAAATCAACACTGAGCTGTCTTTATTGATATTTTTGGTAGTTACACTAATGGTGCTTTTCCACTGCATGGTGCGGCACAGTACGGTTCACTTTTGGGGGGTTTTCCACTGGGTACAGTACCTGGTACCTGGTACTTTTTTTAGTACCACCTCGGTTGGGGTTCCAAGCGAACCATACCGTTACCAAAACGTGACGTGTAAACTCTGCTGATCACGGATTGGCCGGAGAGAATCGTCTCTACCTGCCTCACTGAACTTGCGACACAAACACAACAGAACCGCTAGATTTAAATCAGCACAGCCAGCGAAGGATCGAACGCAACTGTTTTGAACGAGCGCACCTTTTTTTAACAACCAAAAATTTGTAGTTTACATGTATATGTATATACGTACAAATACAAGGGTTACATTTATAATTACTATTCCCCACCTCCAGTTCACTCACGCGTATGAAGATGAAACATCACATGGAGCGCATTGCATTCTGGGAAACAGTATCCCATGCAGCGTCTTCAGATGCATACATCAAATTTCAGCCAATGTAGCAGGTAATCCGGGCATTCCATGCATACAGAAAATTCACATACTATTCACAGTATACACACAGCATACTGCAATATAGTATGGTAGTATGCCTTACCGAACAGCTTCTGTATTGATTTCAGTGTACTTGAGTTATATTTAGCAGATTCTGGCGAATATAGTAGGTCATCCGGGTATTACATGCATACAGAAAATTTGCATACTATGCACAGCATACATACTGGATACTGCAGAAATAGTAAGAGTAGTATGATAGTATGGCATTTCGAACACAGCCATTGTTTCATCCTGAGAAGTATTCCAGAAAGCACGGTTAACTTACCATCACATATACCCTGAACTCTCAGTTGATTAACCTAAACCTTGCTTAAGCTGGCTGCACACTAGACAATTTTAAAATCCTAAACGATTTTAAAACCATGGGAGACCACAGACATGAAGACAGATTGTTAGCCTTATAATCCTCTGAACGCGCACACTAGACGAATCCAGCAGACCGCGAGACCACACACTTGATGATTGTATGAACGATTTCACAGTGACACTAGATCTCATGGAGACTCGCGAGATGGAGAACAATCGGCGTTGTCAGCTGGCTCTCCCGGTACGCATTCTGTTGTACAGTTAAAAACAAAGTATAACAAAGAATATGGGCGATGTATTCTGCTTTCTTGGCATTTTTATGGCAGCCAAGTTTCAGCTATAGAAGCACGCAACATCCGGTAAGTGACGCTTGCTCGCTCTCATTGGCTATCGTGGGTATCACGTCAGAGGCAGCCAGATCAAGAGTAAGAAATATCAAACATGTTTGATATTTACGATTTAAGTTCGGCGACACTCCGTCTCGATCAGGAGCAGTTAAATAATCATAATGGCACCACACAATAGAGGACGAAGAAGAAAAAATCGTTTGCGACAAGCCTCAAATTGGGCCACGCCCCCGATCTTTCAGAAATGCAAATCGGGCTTAAAATCGGCCTTAAAATCCTCTAGTGTGCAGCCAGCATTACTTGAGATATGGTGCTTCCAAAAACATGTCTGGGAGTAAGTTCAGTCAACACAGAGTATGTTCAAGGTTAACACACAAGACATTCTCAACAGAGCGACGAATCAACGAGTCACCATGGAAACCGATGCTAAGAAAAAGCACGCCATGCTGCATGTATTCAAAGATGCATATTATGCAGAAAAGTTGCATATTCGAACACAGGTTCAGGTTGATTATCAGGTTCCTTCCCAAGGGGTCGATGTTTGGCTACTTAGTTTGGTCCAGTTAGCCCTTGCTGGAAGATAACTACACCATTTTGGTGCTAAAAGTACCTTTCTCTATGGACATTTAGAACAGGCTGTGCATTCTCTGATTGAATACTATTTTTGCAAGCAACCTATTAATTGCATATTTCATTATATTAAAGTGTATGTTTTCCTTGTGCCAGCTTTTTACTCTGTTTACCTGCAGCTTCTGAAAAATCACTTACAGCATCTTAATTTCATTAAACTTATATGATGCTATGGTAAACTTCATATCTATTAGTGCACGAATGGGCATGTAAAAGTGTTTGTTAATGGGGAGTCTAGGTGCTATAAATTTGTCTTTGGTTGTCTCATATGGTCTAAAAAAACTTTAAGAGTACGAACTGAATTTATTTTCCTTGCAAAATCAGTATTTCTTCTTGCTGTATAAATGTATTTTAATTCAATATTTTCCATATTTTTTAACACAGAAAAAGTCACAATGCAAAGCACTCCAAACAATCTGATATTTTATTTTGTATGGTGGCACACAAAAACATGGGCAAAGTCAAATTTAATTACCAACACGAGTGGCATGTTCTTCCAGAACCATCACTTGTGTGAACAGGAGGAGAACTGTATTCCAGATACAAACTAGAATTTTCAGAGGGTTAAAAAAACTAGTCAGGGAAACTGGGTATCTTACATTTAGAAGTCAAGGGAAGTACTTAGAGAGAAGAGAGCAAAATTTTAAAACGTATTTTAACAGGTTTAATGCTGGACTTCTAACGAGGGAGGGAAGAACGTCTCAGGTTACTTATGTAACCATGGTTCCCTGAGTAGGGAACGAGACACTGCG
>NW_015536530.1:92881-97102 GCF_001515605.1 Sinocyclocheilus anshuiensis
GCAGTTCGAAGTTCCCTTGAAAGGGAACTGGGTTGTATAGCATCACTAGCTTTCACAGATTTATAACAGTGTCTCAGAGGAAAGAGTGAAAAACGTCTTGGATGGGAGGGATGAACTGGATTCCATTACAACGCCAAGTTTTGCAGGTTTAATGCAGGACTTCTAAGATGGTATGGAATAACCTGGCTCCATATGAGCACTAGGTCCTTTGGCTTTAGAACTGGTTTCTCAGTGGGAAGAGAGCTAGACTTCTCAGAGGGGAAAGAGGAACTGGGTTCCATGGGAGCACTAGATTGTTCAGGATTAGAACTGGGTTTCTCAGTGGGCACACTGGTAGTTCCTACCACGTGAGTTTGCGACGCTGTTTGCGAATGTTCGTTTGAACTATGGTCTCGGGAAACACAGAATCGTTGAACTATGTTGGTAACGATGGAGCTTGCGACCATAGTTGGCTAACAATGCTTTTGGGAAACGCACCCCAGTTTGGCACTCTAACCAGGCATTTCAAAGATAAGCATTAACAGATTTGCATCACCTTGGCACCCCATCAGCAAACAACTGGTGGATTTCACCTCACTCTGTATTTAACACTTGTGATTTCCAGTTTAGAAATACAGTTTTGACATAGACAGACAGGATTAAAATGAGTCTTAATGAGTCTAAACTTATATTTACAAGAGTTAAGTTATAAATGTATGTTTTCCATAGGGTGTGAGTGGTGTCCTGTCTGTTTTGAACAATTCATCCAAACAATTTAAAAGTGTTTTTGTTTCATTCGTAATTTTGTATGTTGGTTTTGTCACTTGTCATTGTATTTTGGAAGTTGTATTAAAGCACACTGGTAAACCTCACCAAATCTATCAGTGCACGACTCAGCATGCAAAGTATTTGTTAATGGGTAGTCTGAATAATTCTTTGTTCTTCATTCTTTAGTATGCGGTATGCCAAATAATTATACATTTTTAAATATACTACATTTTATGATGCGGTTGTTCTTTGACCAGTATATTGTTTAACCTGTGATAGACTAATAACAACCATTAAAATAATTTACTCTTCATCTTTATTTTTCTGTTCCAGAGGCCTCATGGAACAGAAAAGCATCCACACTTCAGACTTTCACACTTCAGAATCTCAGCAGATGCAGTAGGTCGTCCAGGTATTGTTTGCATATTGTTTAATGAATAAATATATTGGAACATAGTAGGGAAGTACATGTATTCAGGCGCAGAGTCACTCAAGTCGATGATCAGGTGTCTACCCAAGGGGTCAGGCCACTTAGTATGGTCCAGTTAGCAGTTGCTGGAAAATACCATAAGTACATAATTTTGGTGATTAAAGCACCTTTCTCCACTGACAGACATTTAGAATAGGCTGTGTACTCTGATTAAATAAAATTTTTGTAAGCAACTCATAAATCTAATTATTTCATTATATTAAAGTATACATATGTTTTACCAGTGCATGTTTTTTTTTTTTTTGCTGTTTTTACTCAATGTACTTGTACCCCACATGAAAATTCACTTAGAACGCATTGATTTAATTCCAAAACAAACCCTTATTTGGTATGGTGGCACACAAAAAAACATGGGCAAATTAAGATCAGATTTAATACCAGCACATAAATGGCTTGTTCTTTAAGAATTAACACTTGTGTGAATGGGGGAGAACATGAGGTTTTGCAGAAGAGAAAACTAGATACAGATACAGATGAGAATTCTCAATGGGTTTATGTCAATAAATAAATAGAATTTCTATTTCTCTCAACATTTTAATAATTGTTAGTCACAATGGTGACAACATAGTACAACGACAGTAATTTCTCTTCAATTTTAATACAACTCTGTAGTGATGTTTGATTCTTGAACGAATCGTTCTTTTGAGCCAGTTCTCAGGAAGTAACCGGTCGAGCCGGTTCACAAAATCAAACTGAATCAACTTTAAGTTCCGGGTTGATGACGCAGGACGCTCAGCCGAAGTAGCACGTCCGACTCAAAAAGAACCGAATGAGCTGGTTTAACCAACTGTCGAAGTCTGCCGAGGATTCTGACGAGTGAGTTGCTGACACTGCCTGTGTATCACCGAACCTGATGCGTAAAGTTTCTTAAATAACAAACAAAACATAGGCTACTGGAGATATGCTTATGAATCGTTTAATTAAAAAGCCCTGGATTTTGATTAAAACATGGAAAAACCTGAATTTTAACATGGTTTATTGTGCATGCAGTTCATATTTTAAGTTGTTTAAGCGAAATCAAGGCGTTTATAAGACTGGTTTATTCTTTCTTTATGCTATAGACACATAGAACATATCCGAGTTTGTGCATCAGTGTCTGTAATGTGTGCTATAGGTGCGAAAATTTTAGGATTCATATCTAAGTAGTAGTCTTGTTAATACTGGTCAGTCGTAGGCCTTTCTGACAAAGGATCTCACCATACTTGGCCACATGTCACGTCAAATGTCACATCACATACAACATGGCACTGAGTTGTTAGAAAATAAATGCGTAGTGACATCATTGCCTGATGACGCAAGGAACCGATGATTCGGCTTTTTGAACCGACTCCATGAGCCGAACTATCCAAAAAGAACCAATTCGCGGAAATGAATCGGACTTTGCATCACTAACTCAGTAACTAAAAACATCATAATCATGTATATCTTTATGCTAATGAAGATATATAATTTACAACCAAACCTTTGTGTTTTTGCAGTAGTTGCCCAGCATTACTCCAATCAGACACATGGGAGGCATGTTCAATCGGAGAACAGAGCACTAGAAAAAAACTAAAAGTTTACAAGAAAAACACATTTTAAATATTTATATACTAAAGTTAATTTACATTTACTCCATGAATGATACAAATACAATAAAATAACAAGCCTAGAAGAACCCATTTTTCCCACAAGTTCTACCATTCAGTTAGCCGCTCTAACCAGGCATTTTAAAGATAAGCAGTGACAGATTTGTATAACCTGGGCTCCCCGTTAACAAACAATTGTGGCATTATTTCATCATTAACATCTTGTTTTAGGCCCTGTCCACACATATTTTTAAAACCGCAGCTTTTTCTACGCGGTTTGGTCATTATCACTCAACATACTTTATGATGCTTACTCATGTTTATTTCATGTTATAACTAGTAGTAAAGAGGAAGATCGATGTTTGTAGTCTAGCTTGTAGCTAGCCAGCTAGTATGTTAACTGACAGTTACAGTGATGCTCCTCAGTAAAAACTAATAAAATCTGCCTTTTCTTTTCCTCAAAAACGATAGCACACACTGTGACAATATAGTTTATAAGTAGATCACCAAAAACAACACCATCATCCCAACACTCCTCCAGACCAAACTAACCCAGCTCTCTGTTCCTAGCTCTATCTGTCAATGGATCACCAGCAGGCCCGGACTGGCCATCGGGAGCACCGGGAGAATTCCCGGTGGCCTGGCAGCTGATTTGGCATGCTGCCCTGTTTTTTTTTTTTTTAGTTATTATTATTAATAATATTTTATATTTATGCCTTCTCAATGTACCAAAGTGATAATTTCCGATTTTTTAATTCGCTAATAAATCGGTCATAAATCGGTTAGTCCTGACTGTCAGCGCTGCGCTTTACGAATCAGCTCACGTGTGTTCCGCGCTTCCGTCAAACGGTTCCGAACAGAACCGATGCGCGGGACTCGATGAAAGAGAGGAAGCAGCCAGAAGAAGCAGTGAAATGTAGCAACATCACTGACCTGTTCAGGGCTTCAAGTGCAGGTCAGTTTCATCTGTAAATACGCTAGATAATTCTGTTTTATTAACGTAGTTGAGTATTGAACTGCTAGTATCTGTTAGGCTATCAGTAGCACCACATTATTATCATAATTCAGAATGCTGTGCTAAAGGACATCAATATCGAATGTAATGTTACGTTAAAAAATGTAGCAGAGACAGATATTCACATGGATTTATTGTACAGGGAGGGAGAGCGCTAGAGCAGACAGCAACACAAAAATAATAGGAGTAACAGGCTCACAGCCTAATAATTCAATAGTGTATTAGACTTTCAACAAATATATTGTACTAATTTTGACATTTAGGCACTTTAGAAATTGTGTTTTAATACACTACCAGTCAAAAGGTTTTGATCAGTAAGATTTTTAAAAGAAGTATCTTCTGCTCACCAAGCCTGCATTTATTTGATCCAAAGTACAGCAAAAAACAGTACAAATTTGATA
>NW_015536530.1:98668-101806 GCF_001515605.1 Sinocyclocheilus anshuiensis
AAACACATTTCATTACACCAAATACACAAAATAATGTTCTTTTTAGCAACATCATATGACCCCTTTAAACTGCTAGTATCTGTTAGGCTATCAGTAGCACCCCATTATTATCATCATTCAGAATATTTCTGTTAAAGGACATCAATATCGATTGTAAAGTTACATTAAAAAAATTAGCAGAGACAGATATTCACATGTATTTATTGTACAGGGAGGGAGGGAGCTAGAGACAAAAACACAAAAATAATACGAGTCACAGCCTAATAATTCAATAGTGTGTTCAGTATTAGAACTTTTCAACAAATATATTGTACTAATTTTGACATTTAGGCACTTTAGAAATTGTGTTTTAATACACTACCAGTCAAAAGGTTTTGAGCAGTAAGATTTTTAATGTTTTTTTTTAAAGAAGTCTCTTCTGCTCACCAAGCCTTCATTTATGTGATCAAAAATACAGCAAAAACATTTTTTGTGAAATATTAAAATATAATTTATTCCTGTGATTTCAAAGCTGAATTTTCAGCATCATTACTCCAGTCTTCAGAGTCACATGATCCTTCAGATATCATTCTAATATTATGATTTGCCGCTCAAAAAACATTACATTATTATTATTATTATTGTTGAAAACAGATTAGATTTTTTTTCAGGTTTCTTTGATGAATAGAAAGTTCAGAAGAACAGCATTTATCTGAAATAGAAATCTTTTGTTACATTCCCCCCTTTCGGTATAGTCCATGGGTAATGTTACAAAAGCTTTTTATTTCAGATAAATGCTGATCTTTCTATTCATCAAAGAATCCTGATGTTGTCAGGGATCTGGAAGGAGAACCCCATCGCAGTGTGAGTAACGGGTTTATTGACAAAAAAAACTGATACAAGAGGGTAGTGAGGTGCGCATGTGATGCAACAGCAGGAACACGGTAACAAAGGGAGACAGCAAGGGAACACCACTGGGACAGCCTGGACTTCATTTGGCAGAATAGCTGCAGAGGAAGCAGCAAGACCAGGCTGATGGAGAAGACCAAGCAAGGCACCATAGAGCAGAGCTCAGATACTTGTTGACCACCGACTCTGAAGTGGACCAAGTGCCAGGCAGGTAGAACCAGTGGCAGGACTCAAAGGAATAGGTCAGGACAGGAACTCTAACACAAAGAGACAAGACAGGACAAGGCTCCACAGGAACACAATTAATCCCAAAGCAAGCAAGGGGATAAATAAAACAAAAGAACGGATAAAGAGTAAAGTAACAAAATAAAGAAATAGTCATCAATTTAACCAACACACTAACTTAAAGAATATCAAACAAAAATGCAAAACAAAAGATCAGGATTAGAAAAACTGAATAAATATTAAAATAAAACCAAAAAGCAAGAACAGACAAAATGCTAAAACAAGGAGCAAGTCAAGAACATGGAACTACAAAGGACCAGACAAGACAAGGGCACAAGACCAACCAGGCAGGGAGACAGGGACACATACTCAGCCACATCCACAGACAGAGACAAAGACAGTGATAGAAGGGGTGAAAATTACCATGAACCAGCAAAGACAATAGGGCAAGGGGCACAATTAGACCAACAAGGCTAACAAGAGGGTGTGGTAAAGAGGAAACAAGGAGGGGCTAGAGAAGCACATGGCTGAGAAAAACAATCAACAAAGCCACGTGCTACACAAGACAACATAGACACAGGGAGCAAAAACAAGACAAACGGAGTGTCAGGGGAAGAGCCCTGACAGATGTACTCAATTGTTTTAAATATTGATAATACTAATAATAATAACAACAACAACAACAACAAATATGTTTCTTGAATAGCAAATGAGCATATTAGAATGATTTCTGAAGGATCATGTGACACTGAAGACTGGAGTGATGATGCTGAAAATTCAGCTTTTTGATCATAGGAATAAATTACATTTTAAATATATAATCCATTCGAAAGCAGTTATTTTAAATTGTACAAATATTTCACAATATTACTGCTCTTGCTGTACTTTGTATCAAATAAATGCAGGCTCCTGAAGTTTGCAGATGACACTACAGTCATAGGCCTCATCCAGGATGGAGATGAGTCTGCCTACAGACAGGAGCTTAAAGAGCTGGCTGTCTGGTGCAGTCTTAACAACCTGGAGTTGAACACGCTCAAAACAGTGGAGATGATCGTGGACTTCAGGAGGAACCCCCCTGCACTCACCATCATGGACAGCACTGTGACTGCAGTGGGGTCATTCAGATTCATGGGAAGCACCATCTCTCAGGACCTGAAGTGGGACACTCACATCGACTCCATTGTTAAAAAGGCCCAACAAAGGTTGTACTTCCTTCGCCAACTGAGGAAATTCAACCTGCCACCGGAGCTGCTGAAGCAGTTCTACTCAGCCGTCCTCGAGTCTGTCCTGTGCACTTCAATAACTGTCTGGTTTGGTTCAGCTACAAAATCAGACATCAGAAGACTACAGAGAACGGTTCGGACTGCTGAAAGGATTATTGGTGCTCCCCTGCCCACCCTCCAAGAACTGTATACATCCAGAGTGAGGAAAAGGGCTCAGATAATCACTCTAGATACCTCACATCCAAGCCATCTCCTTTTTGAACTTTTGCCATCTGGTCGGCGCTACAGAGCACCAAATACCAGGACAGCCAGGCACAAGAACAGTTTCTTTCCCCAGGCAATCTACCTCATGAACAGTTAATGTTCTCCCATTTTGCAATAAAAGTATGTGCAATAACCCTATACATATTTATTACCCTAAATCCTAGTACACCCCTACAACTTATGTTTTATTTTGTTTTATTTCATTCTATTCCTATTCGATCTATAGCTCACCTGTACATACAATTTATTCTTTTTTTGTGGTTTATTTATATTTATGTATGTGTATTTTATTCACATCTTTTTTTTTAATTATCTGTGTGTTGTTGTTGTCTCTGTGTACTGGAAGTTTGTGACACTAAAACAAATTCCTTGTATGTGCAAACATACTTGGCAATAAAGCTCTTTCTGATTCTGATTCTGATTCTTCTGCCTAAAAAAAATGACAAATAACAAAATAAATAAATAAAAAGTTTTCAAAATTGATAATAATAAGAAATGTTTCCTGAGCAGCAAATCAGCATATTTTGTTTTATGCATG
>NW_015536530.1:102280-105718 GCF_001515605.1 Sinocyclocheilus anshuiensis
CGGCGTTACAGAGCACCGAATACCAGGACAGCCAGGCACAAGAACAGTTTCTTTCCCCAGGCAATCTACCTCATGAACAGTTAATGTTCTCCCATTTTGCAATAAAAGTATGTGCAATAACCCTATACATATTTATTACCCTAAATCCTAGTACACCCCTACAACTTATGTTTTATTTTGTTTTATTTCATTCTATTCCTATTCGATCTATAGCTCACCTGTACATACAATTTATTCTTTTTTTGTGGTTTATTTATATTTATGTATGTGTATTTTATTCACATCTTTTTTTTTAATTATCTGTGTGTTGTTGTTGTCTCTGTGTACTGGAAGTTTGTGACACTAAAACAAATTCCTTGTATGTGCAAACATACTTGGCAATAAAGCTCTTTCTGACTTCTGACATTCTGACATACATTTTATATTATCATCTAACACATGGATCGGCATTTTCTATAATGTCTAAATTCTAAATCAAAATACATATCTGATATGACTTAATATATAATTAGCATCAAACAAACAATATAATTCATATTCTCAAGGATTAAAGACAAAACGGAAAAAAAAAAAAAATGATTGCACAACCATCAATTAGGTGGCGATATGCACTAAGCATGTAAACGACCATTGAACAAAAGAAGAAGAAAGAAACAGCATGGCGCGCTTTTTCTTAGCGTCTGTTTCCATAGCGACTCGTCGATTCGTCGCTCTGTTGAGAATGTCTTGAGTCTTAACCAGGAACATACTCTGAGTTGAATGAACTTACTCCCGGATGCGTTTTTGGAACCACATACCTCGAGTAAGCAAGGTTTGGGGTTAATCAACTGAAAGTTCATGGTTTAGCTGACGGTAAGTTAACCGTGCTTTCTGGAATACACCCCAGGTCACTGAAACCGAACATTTTTGAAAACGCCTGCCAGGGTGAAGATTTTCAAAAACTCCGGTTGCAGAGTATCGTGTAGACAGCGAAACTGGAGTTTTTGGCTTGTGACATCGGAGCCTGCGCTGTTATCACCGCCTACTGGAAACTTTTTCAGGCTTCTGATTGGCCAACATGGCTTTACAGTTGAGATTATATCACCTGTTGGTTTGACAGTGCTTCATAGTATGCGTTTGCACGTGGACGGAGCTTTTTTTTAAAACGGAAGGAGGAAAAACTCAGTTTACAAAAATACCCGTGTACGTGTGGACATGGCCTTAATTCATGCACTGATGGATTTCGCATCACTGTTTACCACTTGTGATTTTTAGTTTTGAAAGACTTAGACATAAAATGAGTCTAAATAACTAATATGGACAAGTGTTATGTTACAAGTTTGTTTTTCAAAGGGTGTCCTCAGTCTGTTTTTAACAATTCCTCCCAACAATTTAAGAACGTTCTTGATTAATTTGTAATCTTATTTGTTTTTATTGTATTTTGAAAGTCATATGAAGTTTACCATAGCATTTTAATATCTATCAGTGCACAAACGGGCATGTAAAGTGTGTTAAGGGGGAGTCTAGGTGCTATAAATTTGTCTTTGGTTGTCTCATACGGTTTAAAACAAACTTTAAGAGTATGTACTGAATTTCTTTTCCTGGCAAAATCAGTATTTCTTCTTGCCGAATAAATGTATTTTAATTAATATTTTTTTTAATTTCCATTGGAAGTGATCCATGCACTCACCGTGTCTTGCATAATTGACTGTTTGCTGTAAATGTCACATTTATATGCATGTACTCAGAGTTAAATGAAGCCCTGAATAGACAGAAGGTCACTGAAACCAATCTGAAGCGAGTTGCATTGGTTTTGCTCTGAAACAAACATTTGTTAAACACACTTTAAGACAGGCCTTTCACTCACAAAAGGACCAGCCAATAACTATCCTTAACACAGAAAAAGTCACAAAGCAAAGCATTCCAAAACAATCTGATATTTTGTATGGCCACACACAAAAACACAATCTGAAGCGAGTTGGATTGGTTTTGCTCTGAAACAAACGTGTTAAACACACTTTAAGACAGGCCTTTCACTCACAAAAGGACCAGCCAATAACTATCCTTAACACAGAAAAAGTCACAAAGCAAAGCATTCCAAAACAATCTGATATTTTGTATGGCCACACACAAAAACACAAATTTAATTACGAACACATGAGTGGTTTGTTCTTCCAGAATCAACACTTGTGTGAACAGGGGGAAAACTGGATTCCAGATACAAACTAGAATTTTCAAAGGGTTAAAAGAACTAGTCAGGGAACAGAGTATTTTACATTTAGAAGTCAAGTTCTTAGAGGGAAGAGACAGACATTTAAACATTTGTTTTGACCGGTTTAATGCTGGACTTCTAACGAGAGGCGGAATAACTGGATTGTATAGCATCACTAGCTTTCTCAGGTTTATAACAGTTTCTCAGAGGGAAGAGAGCTAAACATCTTGGATGGGAGGGATGAAATGGATTCGATTACAATGCCAAGTTTAGCAGATTTAATACTGGACTTCTAAGATGGTATAGGAAAACCTGGCTACAAATGAGCACTAGGTTGTTTTGGCTGTAGAATTGGGTTTCTCAGTGGGGAGAAAGCTAAACTTCTCAGTGGGGAAAGAGGAACTGGGTTGCATTGGAGCACTAGGTTGTTCAGGTTTAGAACTGGGTTTCTCAGTGGGGAGGGAGGAACTGTGTTCCATGGGAGCACTAGATTGTTCAGGTTTAGAACTGGGTTTCTCAGTAGGGAGGAAGGAACTGGGTGCCATGGGAGCACTAGTAGGGAATGAGAAACTGGGTTCCATCGGAGCACTAGGTCGTTCAGGTTTAGAACTGGGTTTCTCAGTAGGGAGGAAGGAACTGGGTGCCATGGGAGCACTAGTAGGGAATGAGAAACTGGGTTCCATCGGAGCACTAGGTCGTTCAGGTTTAGAACTGGGTTTCTCAGTGGGGAGGGAGGAACTGGGTTCAATGGGAGCACTAGTGGGGAATGAGAAACTGGGTTCCATGTGAGCACTAGGTTGTTCAGGTTTAGAACTGGGTTTCTCAGTGGGGAGAAAGGAACTAGGTGCCATGGGAGCACTAGTAGGGAATGAGAAAATGGGTTCCATCTGAGCAGTAGGTCGTTCAGGTTTAGAACTGGGTTTCTCAGTGGGGAGGGAGGAACTGGGTTCAATGGGAGCACTAGTGGGGAATGAGAAACTGGGTTCCATGTGAGCACTAGGTTGTTCAGGTTTAGAACTGGGTTTCTCAGTGGGGAGGAAGGAACTGGGTGCCATGGGAGCACTAGTAGGGAATGAGAAACTGGATTCCATCGGACCACTAGGTTGTTCAGGTTTAGAACCGGATTTCTCAGTGGGAAGGGAGAAACTGGGTTCCATGTGAGCACTACTGAGGAATGAGAAACTGGGGTCCATTGGAGCACTAGGTTGTTCATGTTTAGAACTGGGTTCAGTGGGGAGGGGGGAGCC
>NW_015536530.1:106199-106416 GCF_001515605.1 Sinocyclocheilus anshuiensis
AGCACTAGGTTGTTCAGGTTTAGAACTGGGTTTCTCAGTGGGAAGGGAGAAACTGGGTTCCATGGGAGCACTAGTAGGGAATGAGAAACTGGGTTCCATCAGAGCACAAGGTTGTTCAGGTTTAGAACAGGGTTTCTCAGTGGGGAGGGAGGAACTGGGTGCCATGGGAGCACTAGTAGGGAATGAGAAACTGGGTTCCATCGGAGCACTAGGACGT
>NW_015536530.1:106668-107272 GCF_001515605.1 Sinocyclocheilus anshuiensis
AGTGGGGAATGAGAAAATGGGTTCCATGTGAGCACTAGGTTGTTCAGGTTTAGAACTGGGTTTCTCAGTGGGGAGGAAGGAACTGGGTGCCATGGGAGCACTAGTAGGGAATGAGAAACTGGGTTCCATTGGAGCACTAGGTTGTTCAGGTGTAGAACTGGGTTTCTCAGGGGGAAGGGAGAAACTGGGTTCCATTGGAGCACTAGGTTGTTCGCGTTTAGAACTGGGGTTCTCAGTGGGAAGGGAGAAACTGGGGTCCATTGGAGCACTAGGTTGTTCAGGTTTAGAACTGGGTCTCCCAGTGGGGAGGGAGAAACTGGGTTCAATGGGAGCACTAGTGGGGAATGAGAAACTGGGTTCCATGGGAGCACTAGTCGGGAATGAGAAACTGGGTTCCATGGGAGCACTAGGTTGTTCAGGTGTAGAACTGGGTTTCTCAGGGGGAAGGGAGAAACTGGGTTCCATTGGAGCACTAGGATGTTCGCGTTTAGAACTGGGGTTCTCAGTGGGAAGGGAGAAACTGGGGTCCATTGGAGCACTAGGTTGTTCAGGTTTAGAACTGGGTTTCTCAGTGGGGAGGGAGGAACTGGGTGCCATGGGAGCA
>NW_015536530.1:108466-113603 GCF_001515605.1 Sinocyclocheilus anshuiensis
ATGGGAGCACTAGTGGGGAATGAGAAACTGGGTTCCATGGGAGCACTAGGTTGTTCGGGTTTAGAACTGGGTTTCTCAGTGGGAAGGGAGAAACTGGGGTCCATTGGAGCACTAGGTTGTTCATGTTTAGAACTGGGTTCAGTGGGGAGGGAGGAACCGGGTACCATGGGAGCACTAGGTTGTTCATGTTTAGAACTGGGTTTCTCAGTGGGCAGGGAGAAACTGGGTTCCATGGGAGCACTAGTGGGGAATGAGAAACTGGGTTTCATGGGAGCACTAGGTTGTTCAGGTTTAGAACTGGGTTTCTCAGTGGGAAGGGAGAAACTGGGTTCCATGGGAGCACTAGGGGGAGGAATTGGGGTCCTTGGGAGCACTAGGTTGTTCAGGTTTAGAACTGTGTTTCCCAGTGGGGAGAGAGCTAGACTTATCAGATGGAAGGGAAGAACTAGGTTTCAAAAGAGCACTAGTTTTTAGAGGTTTAGAACTGATCTTTAAGAAAACACTTGATTTCACTGGGAGAAGAGAACTTGGGGTCTTTGGCTTAGAATGTTGTTGCATATGAGAACTAGATTTCTCCGGTTTAGAGCTGAATTTTTCCGATGGAAGTAAAAAAATGGGTCCCATCAGAACCTCAGGTTTCTTAGGTTTAGAACTGATCTTTGAGACGTGAAACCTTGATTTCACAGGGAGAGGCGAACTTTGGGTCTCGAGATTAGATCGGTGTTCAGTAGGAACATTTGGTCTCTCAAGTTTAGAGCTAGACCTCTCAGAGGGGTGGAAAGAACTCAATTGCGTAGGAGCAATAGTTCTATCCGGTTTAGAACTTGACTTTTTAGATGGAAGTGAAAAAGTGAGTACCATCAGAGCCCCAGGTTTCTTCGGTTTAGAACTGAACTTCGAGAAGACAATACTTGATTTCACAGGGAGAGGAGAACTTGGGGTCTTTAGCTTAGATCGGTGTTCAGTAGGAGCTTTGGGTCTCTCAGGGTTAGAGCCATACTTCTCAGAAGGGTAGGAAGAACTTGATTGCTTAGGAGCACTAGGTTTATCAGGTTTAGAGCTTGACTTTTCAGATGGGAGAGAAAAACTGGGTTTCTTCACAGAAAGGGAGCGGGACTTCTCAGAAGCAAAGGAAAAACTGGGTTCCTTAGGATGTGCTTTTTTTACAGATGATTGCCAAATGCTGTTTTCCAATAGAGCAGTAGGTTTTCTCAAGGAAACGGAAAAACTTGACTTCACATGAGCACTGGAACTAGGTTTCTGAGGGAAGGGAGAATTGTCATGTTCAGTCTGTCCTGAAAATAATTTTTGAATAACTGTTAGTTACAGAGATGACAATATAATACAGCCACAGTCATTTCTCTTCAATTTTAAAAACAATATGGTAGCTAAATACATCATCATGTAAACATGTATATCTTTATGTTAAAGGGGTCATATGATGCAATTTCATTTTTTCCTTTCTCTTTGGAGTGTTACAAGCTCTTGGTGCATAAAGAAGATCTGGAAAGTTGCAAAGACTAAAGTCTAAAATCCAAAGAGATATTCTTCATAAAAAGTTAAGAGTCAGCCACACCCCCCCTAAAACGGCTCGTTCGAACACGCCCCCACATATCTACCTCACTATGTGTGAAGATTTGCATAACACCGCCCAAATGTTCACGCAAAGAAAGAAGGCGTAACTTTTATTCTCGCTGTAGTTTTGTTGTTGCCGCTGCCGCCATGTCGTGAAGACGCTGTGTGCTTCGTTGTGAAAGCGATGCAGACATAGCTGAAGCGGATTGATATCGGCTGCGTCCGAAGTGGCATACTCAATGAGTAGGTACTTAATTTCAGTAAGTACTTACTTAACGAGCGCTAAAAGAGTAGGTACTCTACAGCCAAATATCGTTAAGTATGAATGCGACCCAGGCAACATCCGCCACGTTGACGTTATCATGTGACCTATGACGTTACAAGCGCAACAACTTAAAAGATAGGAGCGACAGGTTTAATTCATCTATCGGTAAATATTTTGATGTTGATGAAATTTACTCATTTTGTGGTCTTGTTGAAGAAACAGCTGCCCTTTTATGTGATTGTAGTACAACCAAAAAACATAAAGTTTTTATATTTTTAACCCTACTAATATGACCCACAGTTTTATCCTTAAAGATATTATATTTTATTATGAAAACCCCAAATTGTTGTCTTTTCAATATGTTGTTAATTTCTTTGTTATGTTCAAAATCTTTCATCCACAAGCAAAACCATCTTAAATCTTCTTAGTTTTCCTCTTTTTCTTGTTGAATTTAACTCTGTTTCATCCCTCAGGCTTATAAATAGCAACATCAACAACAATTGTGCCTTTGTTTCTGTGTATATATTCTCATACTATGATGTAAACAAACCCATTATATTTATGTTTTATATTATGATTGTTCATTGTTAAAGATACAACCATCTTTCCCTGAGCTTGTATGTAATTAAAAGTGTTGTTAATTTCTTTATTTTTATGTTCAAAATCTTTCATCCACAAGCAAAACCAGCTTAAATTTTCTTTGTTTTCCTCTTTTTCTTGTTGAATTTAACTCTTTGTTTCATCCCTCAGGCTTATAAATAGCAATATCAACAATTGTGCCTTTTTTCTGTTTATATATTCTCATACTATGTACGCAAACCCATTATATTTATGTTTTATATTATGATTGTTCATTGTTAAAGATACAACCATCTTTCCCTGAGCTTGTATGTAATTAAAAGTTCTGCAGTAATAATAAAAAGAAGGTAAGGGAGGTGCACTAACACCTCATAGCATCAGTAACATGACAACCCTAACTAGTACAGTTTTCCTCAATATCTGCACAAAAGAAACGTCCATCAGCTGCTCGAAGATCTCGTCTGTGGAGACGACTGTTGATTTTATACTGGAAAAATGTAAGAATTACTAATTAAAAAATAATAATATTACCCCAGTGCAGCGTTTGCAATGTTTGCACAAAGGAGACATCAGGCAGCTGCTTGAAGATCTCGCCTTTGGAGAAGACTGCTAATATTACACTTGAAAAATGTAAGAATTACTTACTTTAAAAATAAGATTACCCCAGAATGCTTTGCTAGCCCACCCCAACACTTACAACAATAATGATAAATGCTGACTAATAATTAATTAATTTCATATATAATTTTAGTAAAACAAGCAAAATGTAATTTGTTTTGTCATATGCCATAGCTATGCATGAATACACACTAGACAAATGCAGCCAAGGTGAATACATCTCAATTTTCAGTCAAGTAATGAATTAATGCATAAGTTAATGAAACAATTATATTTTATTTACTGACAACAACAGGAAACATGAATAAATGAGTAAAAGAATAAATAAAAGTAACCATGACAATAAAGAAATACAAGTCAATGACAAATGAAACAAAGCTTTATTCAGTCTTATTCTAACAATCATGTATTTACAGGCGGTGAATCCACATCCTACTGCATCTCAACACAGCTTCTACAGCTTTATTCTGATGAAGCAGCTGACCACCGTGTCCACCTTCACCTGTCTCTGCCGTCCATCATGTCCCTCATTGCTGCAGTCAGACTGAATCTGATCATGGATGGGAAAGGGACATCAATGCTATCGTTGCCTGAGTGCACAGAGAGGATGAGGAATACCATGATGACGCCCCTGAACCACCCAACCCTGAACAAGAGCAGAAGAACATGTGCGGGACAATCTGGCTGCTGCTGTGTCTGTTCCAAACATTTGTGTGCTGCTCTCCATGAGCACGACATGACGCTCCTGAACCACACAATCTTGAACAAGAGCAGGAGAACATGTGTAGGACAATCTGTCTGCCACTCTGTCTGCTCCAAACATTTGTGTGCTGCTCTCCATGAACACAACTACCTGTAAAACATTTACACAGAGTAAAACATTTTACATTTGATGTTTTTAGCATTCCATTTCTTGCAAAATAGCAAAATTAGCACATGCAAAGCATGCAATGACTGTGGCAACTTTAACATTTGAAAGGATACTATGGCAAATCTATTGCTTTCCTTATTCAAACTGATTTTTTTTCATGAATATATGGTTGACCTGAAGAATGAAAGCTGTATCATACACTTGGAAAATTATGAGCTATATCACTGCTTATCGACACTAGGGGTGTGACAATACACTTAGCTCACGAGATGAGACAAAATACAGATACTTGGTTCACTAGAACAAGACAATATTTTAATACTATTTTTAAGAAATTTTCAATGACTAAATATTTGTCTTTTAATTACAAAAAGTGTTGTATTTTGAAATATATTAACTAATCTAGGGCTGTAATTAATGATTATTTTGGTAATCAAGTAATCTACTGATTATTTTTCACTCCCCTCCGCGAGACGGAACGCAACACTGTGATCGTCGGAGACTCCATCGTCCGGCACGTCCATGCTACGTTAGCTGAAGGTAAAATGCACACCCACTGAGATGCACCTGTAAGTGGGTAGAACAAAAGCAGTTATCTGAGAATTGGCTTACTAGTCATATGGAGCGCAGGGTCCTGGAGATGTTGTCCGAAAGGAGTTCTGCTCCGACTCTGCTGGGGTGCAGGCCATCAGCGAGAAAAAGCCTAGGACGCTCCCAGAAAAGATTCCGGTTATTAATAAAGAGCAGTTTCTGTTCTTTACACCATGACAATAACCATTCATTTAAAGCAAAAAGCCTACTGAACCTTTCATGTCAATCCAGTTTATTCTTCCAGGCTGTAGCAGGCAAGGCTGAGGAAAAGAAGTCTAAAAGCCAGAGACTTACTTTTGTAGTCTTCCTGGTGTCTGGATGAATTCATAAGAGCTGGATCTCAGCATTTCCCTTGAGAGTGCTAACAGACTTAGCTATTAATATACTTTCAGGGCTCATTTTAATCGAACATATCTTCCTGTTCCGCCGGCAGAGATCTTTTGATCATGCCAAGAATGCAGGAGGAACGGCAGTTAATTAAGAAGTACGATCCATTTAATTGTGATGATTTTGGCTCACATTTAACAAAAACCCACCAATTCACTATCTCAACAAATTAGAATATGGTATCAGCTAATCAACTCAAAACACCTGCAAAGGTTTCCTGAGCCTTCAAAATGGTCTCTCAGGTCTCTCAG
>NW_015536530.1:114803-120421 GCF_001515605.1 Sinocyclocheilus anshuiensis
TAAGTTATTACTTGCCTATAAGGCCCTTAATGGGTTAGCTCCTGCGTACCTAACTAATCTTCTACCACGCTACAATCCATCACGCTCCTAGGATAGCAAAGTCCACTAAAGGAGGTAGAGCTTTTCAGCATTTGGCTCCCAAACTCTGGAATAGCCTTCCTGATAACGTTCGGGGTTCAGACACACTCTCTCTGTTTAAGTACATAAACTGACAGTCACCACTGATAAGCTACCATTAAATATATTGTAGAAACTTAATTTGCTGTAAAGTTGCTTTGCAACCATTTGTATCGTGAAACGCACTATACAAATAAACTTGAATTGAATTGAAAGTACAATTTGTGCATGAATTTATGTTTCAGCTCATTCAGGATGTTTTTTTTAAGGAACATTTTTACCAGTGGCTAAGTATCTCAGTGTTAAGCACAGTCTATCTCTGTTTGACTGATTGACTGTCTCAGTTGGGTATTTTGCTTCGTTATGTATGGAGCCTCGAGTTCGAGCAGATCATTAAAGTGTTCCACATCCATGCTGAAAAATTCTCTAAATCCACTTTGATTGTTCAATTCAATTCAATTCAAGTTTATTTGTATAGCGCTTTTCACGATACAAACTGTTGCAAAGCAACTATACAGCAAATTAGGTTTCTACAATAGTTAGTAGTAGCTTATCAGTGGTGACTGTCAGTTAATAAACATATGGCAGAAATGTACAGAAAAATCAATTAAAGACGTAATCAAACAGACGATTGTCCATCTAAACAGTACAAAAAACAAACGTTTTAGAACATTTTATTGCGGAAACTGGATGTGAAGACATTGCTGAGTTTAACATTGCAATGGTTACATGAATATTCAGATTAAATGTACATAGGCTAGGCTTACATTTAAGTAAACTATACTTTACCTCAAGCTCCCTGTGCAAAACTGGCATCCCAAGTTGGCCTCTTTTCCCTAGCTATGACGGGGTCCATTTTGCCCTCTTGTTGCAGTTGCTATTGTGAATATATGAATCTAAAAAGTGGAAATCTTTATTTCTTTGAGAAAAGCAAATTCGCATATCCATTGCTAAACTGCAACAACACTGATCCATCCTGATGTGTCGAGCTTGCAGGAGTTATGTGCATGCTGAATTTTGGTGTCTTAATTTTAAAAGCATGACCATTTGTCAAGTCACCTTCATATAGTGCTTTGTACACTACAGACTGTTTCAAAGCAGCTTTGTGGTGATAAGAAAATACTGATTCCTTCATGATGCAAACAGAATTCAGTTCTGCTGTAAAGCGGCTCTAAAAGACAATAGTAAACAATCATTATTCAGTCTAAATCAGTTCATTGTTGAACCAGTTCAGTTCACTAACTGTGTAGTCCATAAATTATGGAATGAGTTTAATAAAGCAGCCCTGGAGAAAACAGTGATGTCATTATCAGTTCAGTTCTCTTCCAATAGTGTCCGTGTAGGTAAGTCAATAATATTGCCAACTAAGCAAGCTTAAAGGTGACTGTCAAGGAGCACAAACTCCATTGGTGACAGGAATGGAAAAAAAAACTTTGTGAAACCAGACTCTCAGTTAGAAGCCAGTTCTCCTCTGGCCAAAAAGGGAACCTTTTCATTCTGCCCAGGTTTAATGACTTTTGGGATGTGCTTACTGATTATGTAATAATGAGTTAACGAGTCAACCAGGTGGAACCAATTGTTTTCTGTTTGGCTTTAAAAATCCTGGTTTGGCCGTCACTATATGCATTGTTAAACTGGCTGCCTTAATAATTAAGTTTGTGGTAAAGAATGGACTCTATTAAATTTATTCTGTTGGTGTTTCTTTATCACCAGTTGGTATGGCAAGATGAGTCTTTTATTTTTCTTTGTTTGGTTGCAGGAAGTTATTTCTATATTTATTTCAGTGTGTATGTTTTTTCAGCAGTATTGAATTCCTTTTTCAGTGTTTCTTGACTGCTAAGAGGTTTGTGCAGCCACTTTAAGGTCTTGAGGTTTTTCTTTCTTTTTCTTTTTTTCCTCTTTAAAGGAGCAGCTTTGTTTCTCTGGAAGTGTGGTCTTTATTGGTGAAGCAATTTCTTGTATAGTAGGGCTTCATTTATTTTTCCTTCAGCACAATTAAAGTTACTTTTTTTCTTTTATGCACTTGTTAATTGTTATTGATGGGTACTTATGGTACATTGCTTTTCCTAATTTATTCTATATGTAACTGTAGAAACTTCAACACTCACCTCTGGTTTCACAGACCAGGCTTAAGCCTAGTCCCAGACTAAAATGCATGTCTGAGCTGTATTAGCTGAAAAACATGCACTGGTGTATCTTTAAAATACATCGGTGTGAATTTTCTCAGGATTCACACCAGTGTGTGTGTTTTTTTTTGAAAGGCACGTTTATAAAATGTCCTAATTAAGCTATGGCCTAGTTCTGGTGTAATCTAAGCCCTGTCGGTGCAACCAGGCCTTAGTCTTTAAGTGACTGGAATGCTAGCTGTTGTAATAACCAATGTGAATGTATGAATCTAAAAAGTGGAAATCTTTATTTCTTTGAGAAAAGCAAATTTGCATATCCATTGCTAAACTGCAACAACACTGAACCATCCTGGGGTGTATTCCAGAAAGGAGGTTCAACAAACTGAGTTAAAACTTGAACTCTGATTTGACTTACCTTGAGACTGGAAACTCTGAGTTTTCGGTTTCAGAACAGCTGAACAGAGTTAGTTCAATCCACTCTGAGTAGCTTGTCTCTGAGTTTAGTGCGTGCACCACAACTATGAAAAGCCATGATCAATGGAGTGCCGACATTACGATTAACCATGGCAACAGCTCCCGCCAAAAAGACTTCTGCATACTATGGAATACATAACTTTAACTGTAAATCAATGTTATCAGAGGTGAAAACTGGCAGAAAGGTAATTTATTGAACTAATATTCATTTTCATGGTATCCCACGGGCAAAAAAATAAAAACATAATTCAATCAGGTAAAGCTTCAAGCGTGAAATGGGTGTAGGCTAACGTTACATGACTTTACAAATATTTGACATTCAATAAATATTATTCAGTGTATATATATTTCAATGTGCAGCAGCTTTTTCCACACAGTCTAATGCTTTTTCACATAAATGTTCTCTAATCCAACATGCTACATTTCATAGTTGGGGTAATGAAAAACATTTAACTTCTATTCAGTAGCCAACAGCAAGAAGGCAGAGACTCGTAAAATGGGAGGAGAACCTGCACCAGCACCACTGACAGATGAAGAGGAGATGGCCACAATACCAATATTAAAATCCAACAGTGAAAAGAATAATTTGTTGCTTTTGCATTTGTAGAACATAAAGATGACCAAATAAACTGTGAATAATTTGTTTATTTAGCAGCTGTGTTACGGCATATATCTTGCACTACCCTTCCATCTGGCATCCTTCCATTCCATACAGTAATCAGCTTCTTTTTCGGAAGGTGCGATGGTGAGAGAGTGTGTGTGTGTGTGTGTGTGTAATCAATGCATCCAACCACACTGGAAATTCTAATTATTAGGTTACTTAAAGGTCGCAACCAGATGTTGTCAAGTGAACGCCATTTAAAAATGGTAACGTTCAAATAAATATGCATGTGGATATGGCAAAATAAATAAATTAGATCAAATTAAATCCTCTCCTGATGTAAATGTAACTCCCCGTGAATTAATGCATCCTCCTCATCTACAGGATCCCTTATAAAAAAAAAGACATGTCATTTGTCACATTTACCGTGTCTACATGATGAAAATGAAAGTGGTCCGGTGAGAAAAATAATCTTGTTTCCATTTTCATTAAGATTATTTTTCGTACCCCACTGGCAATTCATTTTACTTGTTTACCCCAGGAAACAAGACTAAATATTGTATATATTTTTTCTTATATAGAAAATTCCAGGGGGGTATTCCAAAAAGTAGGTTAAGTGACATACCCGGGCATGTTTGAGGATAAGCGAGCCGATAATCTCAGCTTTTGGTTCCAAAATCGGAGGTAACTTTCAGGGTATGTAAGTAACCATAGTAACGGGATTAAAGATTAAACGGAAAAAAAAAGAAAAATGATTGCACAACCATGAATTAGGTGGCGATATGCACTAAGCATGTAAATGACCATTGAACAAAAGAAGAAAGAAACAGCATGACGCTTTTTTTAGAGTCCGTTTCCATAGTGACTCGTCGATTCCTCGCTCTGTTGAGAATGTCTTGAGTCTTAACCAGGAACATACTCTGAGTTGAATGAACTTACTCCCGGATGCGTTTTTGGAACCACATACCTCGAGTAAGCAAGGTTTGGGTTAATCAACCGAACGTTCAGGGTTTAGCTGACGGTAAATTAACCGTGCTTTCTGGAATACACCCCAGGTTAGGTTCACAGAGTAAGTTACTATAGTAACTTACCGAGAGGTTTAGTTTTGTCTTTTATTGGAACCAAAAACACTGAGTTTCCCTTTTCTGGGGTTAACAAACTCTGAGTTTCCAACAAAACCCGCTTTCTGGAATACACCCCTGATGTGTCGAGCTTGCAGGAGTTATGTGCATGCTGAATCTTGGTGTCTTCATTTAAAAAGCATGACAATTTGTCAAGTCACCTTCATATAGTTCTTTGTACACTACAGACTGTTTCAAAGCAGCTTTGTAGCGATAAGAAAATACTGATTCCTTCATGATGCAAACAGAATTCAGTTCTGCTGTAATGCAGCTCTAAAAGACAATAGTAAACAATCATTATTCAGTCGAAATCAGGGCCCCGTTCTTCGTACGTCACTAACTCAGTTAGCTGGATTTGATTGTTGATGATTTGGCATGATCTTGGATTGGTTGGTTCTTCGAAGCTCATCTTGGAGTTGTGGTCATAGCAACAGGTCCGTAAGCTTAAACCTGCTTGGGAGCAGCTTATTTCATGTAAACAGAATTAGATCGCATCTTTGCAAGCAGAACTGATACTTAAAATCTGTCCCAGCCACTGCTACTTTATTAGAAGAGTACCCTACTGATCTAGGGACAGTAATTTACAATAATAATAATAATAATAATAAAAAAATTAATACAAAAAAATTATAATGTTGTGTAGTCATCATCTATAACATTATAGCCACAGCCAGGTTTACTCGACTCGTTTACTAAAATAATTACTTTATAATTGTATTGGAGTCTTACACACATGCTATACAGTTAATCTGAGTCGTGCATTAATTATATGATGTCATTACGTTGCTGTCTTGCCGCAGCCAATCGCTGCATTGCTGATCATGGTTTCGAGTATCGATACATCTGCCCTTTACGGGGAACACGAGAACGCGCAGTAATCTTAGACAACTTAATCCAGATATTTTAATCAAATCCACAAATTAATTTGAAGAACCAAATTAGCCAGAGACCAGTTATCCCGATTACTAGATCTGGGGAGTATTCCAGAAAGCACGGTTAACTTACCGTCAGCTAAACCCTGAACGTTCGGTTGATTAACCCCAAACCTTGCTTACTCGAGGTATGTGGTTCCAAAAACGCATCCGGGAGTAAGTTCATTCAACTCAGAGTATGTTCCTGGTTAAGACTCAAGACATTCTCAACAGAGCGAGGAATCGACGAGTCACTATGGAAACGGAC
>NW_015536530.1:121526-124222 GCF_001515605.1 Sinocyclocheilus anshuiensis
GGGTTAATCAACCGAACGTTCAGGGTTTAGCTGACGGTAAATTAACCGTGCTTTCTGGAATACACCCCAGGTTAGGTTCACAGAGTAAGTTACTATAGTAACTTACCGAGAGGTTTAGTTTTGTCTTTTATTGGAACCAAAAACACTGAGTTTCCCTTTTCTGGGGTTAACAAACTCTGAGTTTCCAACAAAACCCGCTTTCTGGAATACACCCCTGATGTGTCGAGCTTGCAGGAGTTATGTGCATGCTGAATCTTGGTGTCTTCATTTAAAAAGCATGACAATTTGTCAAGTCACCTTCATATAGTTCTTTGTACACTACAGACTGTTTCAAAGCAGCTTTGTAGCGATAAGAAAATACTGATTCCTTCATGATGCAAACAGAATTCAGTTCTGCTGTAATGCAGCTCTAAAAGACAATAGTAAACAATCATTATTCAGTCGAAATCAGGGCCCCGTTCTTCGTACGTCACTAACTCAGTTAGCTGGATTTGATTGTTGATGATTTGGCATGATCTTGGATTGGTTGGTTCTTCGAAGCTCATCTTGGAGTTGTGGTCATAGCAACAGGTCCGTAAGCTTAAACCTGCTTGGGAGCAGCTTATTTCATGTAAACAGAATTAGATCGCATCTTTGCAAGCAGAACTGATACTTAAAATCTGTCCCAGCCACTGCTACTTTATTAGAAGAGTACCCTACTGATCTAGGGACAGTAATTTACAATAATAATAATAATAATAATAAAAAAATTAATACAAAAAAATTATAATGTTGTGTAGTCATCATCTATAACATTATAGCCACAGCCAGGTTTACTCGACTCGTTTACTAAAATAATTACTTTATAATTGTATTGGAGTCTTACACACATGCTATACAGTTAATCTGAGTCGTGCATTAATTATATGATGTCATTACGTTGCTGTCTTGCCGCAGCCAATCGCTGCATTGCTGATCATGGTTTCGAGTATCGATACATCTGCCCTTTACGGGGAACACGAGAACGCGCAGTAATCTTAGACAACTTAATCCAGATATTTTAATCAAATCCACAAATTAATTTGAAGAACCAAATTAGCCAGAGACCAGTTATCCCGATTACTAGATCTGGGGAGTATTCCAGAAAGCACGGTTAACTTACCGTCAGCTAAACCCTGAACGTTCGGTTGATTAACCCCAAACCTTGCTTACTCGAGGTATGTGGTTCCAAAAACGCATCCGGGAGTAAGTTCATTCAACTCAGAGTATGTTCCTGGTTAAGACTCAAGACATTCTCAACAGAGCGAGGAATCGACGAGTCACTATGGAAACGGACGCTAAGAAAAAGCGTGCCACTGTTTCTTTCTTTCTTTTGTTCAGTGGTCGTTTACATGCTTAGTGCATATCGCCACCTAATTGACGGTTGTGCAATCATTTTTATTTTTTTCCATTTAGTCTTTAATCCTTGAGAATATTAATTATATTGTTTGTTTGATGCTAATTATATATTAAGTCATATCAGATATGTATTTTGATTTAGAATTTAGACATTATAGAAAATGCCGATCCATGTGTGAGATGATAATATAAAATGTTATAAATAAATCTATAATATAATAAATTAAACATTACCTTGTCAGTGTTTTATAATTTATACAGATAACTGTTATATATGCCAATAAAATAAATAATAAATAAATATATAATAGGCTATATTACATATTGTAATATTATATAATGTTGTGCGCTATCTGTCACGGCCACTGAAGGCTCGTCAGTAGATCACACGTGCGCTGAAGTGAACTAACCCTGGAACATAGCCTCCTCCGGAGCAGGTTATCTTCAGAGAGCAAGTTACTATGGTTACTTACCCTGAAAGTTACCTCCGATTTTGGAACCAAAAGCTGAGATTATCCACTCGCTTATCCTCAAACATACCCGGGTATGTCACTTAACCTACTTTTTGAAATACCCCCCTGGAATCTTTCAAATCATCTCAGATGTATTAAGCGAGGTACGAAGAACGGGCCCCAGTTCTCCTCTGGCCAAAAAAGGAACCTCTTCATTCTGCCCAGGTTTAATGACTTTTAGGATGTGTGTGCTTACTGATTGTGTAATAATGAGTTAACGAGTCAACCAGGTGGAACCAATTGTTTTCTGTTTGGCCTCTAATAATCCTGGTTTGGCCGTCACTCTATGCATTGTTAGACTGGCTGCCTTAGTAGCTTAGTTTGTGGTAAAGAATGGACTCTATTAAATTTATTCTGTGGGTGTTTCTTTATCACCAGTTGGTATGGCAAGGTGAGTCTTTTCTTTGTTTGGTTGCAGGAACTTATTTCTATATTTATTTCAGTATGCATGTGTTCTCTCAGCAGTATTGATGGGAAGATTGGATCATTTTACTCTCTCATTCATCAAAATTATTATTATTATTATAATGTCACTTAATTTGAGTGGCATTAAGTGTTTTCAATAGCCAAATTCCCTAAACATAATTAGAGAAATATTATTGCTCAACTACCCAAATCTCTTGTTCATTTGTCATGTGACGCATGCAATGCAAGAGTTCACAAATGACCAATCACTGCTCAGTATTCAGTTCCGCAACTTAATGTGGCTCTTTAGCTTACAAGACTGTTTCAGGTTAAGAAGCCTCAAATACTCACAACATCACTCCAAGAGTATTATTATTATTATTATTATTATTATTATTATTT
>NW_015536530.1:130603-133301 GCF_001515605.1 Sinocyclocheilus anshuiensis
GGCCCCCATGATCCTTTGCACAGGGAAGTTGTTTGGCGTCACAGAGTTCGACTTCACTGATAAATGTATGTATAGTATTTTTTCTATACTACTGTAATATTTATACAAGTTAGATTTGGTACATTATTATGGTCAAAACGACATTGTACTTCACCAAAAATACTTTACAGCTACCTTAATCAGTCCATTCAAATGTTTCAAATACATAGACATAATATACATTACAAATACATATTACATTACATTTCATATACAAATATACTTGAAGTTTTTTTGTAACAAAGTTCGGCAGGAGCACGTTCAGGTAATCGTCCAATCAGCGCAAGAGAAAGTCTGTATATATAGCAGTCTCTCACCTTTGTCCCACGACAAGTTTCACAGCATTTGGCCCTACCTTAGATAAGATAGAGCTCTTTCCTTCTGACGAGTTCACGGATGGGCGTCAAACTCTCCCTGCTCAACTCTTTCCTGCAGCTCCTCCCACCACTGCACCATACACTTCAACCACCTGCAATGCAAGCTATACATCAACTTCTCAAATCTTTCCTTTTCCTCCTACATCTTACACTTTTCCCTATCAGTATTTTTCAGCCCCAAGTGCCCACAGTAGCATGAGGATGCCTCCGCTAGCGGCTCAAGCTCTGACCCCTGCAAACATGTCCTTGCGGGGCCCATGCTGGCTTTTTGTGGGCACAGTGGGCTAGGGCCAGCCCACACCAAACTTAAACATGCCCAGTGCGGGCTTGCCCAGGCGAGGCCCACAACTTTGGGCTCACTGCAGGCTCTCTGTGAGCAGCCCACACTATGGGACTGCCCACATTAATCCAATGATGGCCCAGTGTGGGCCAGACATGAGCCTGTTAATAAGAATTTTGTGGGCAGTTTTCTTCCTTACCACTAGGGATGCTAAGGTGTTTTAGGTTTCCTTAAGTAAAGCCATGTGGTAGAGAGAGTTAGCAATAGCAAGCAGCAGTAGCCAGCATGGCTCACCTGATGAACACATTGTGCTGTGTCCTGGTTGGGAAATGTGTCATTTCAAGCCCAGTCTAAAGTGGACACTTCGGGTCCCCATGATCCTTTGCACAGGGAAGTTGTTTGGTGTCACAGAGTTCGACTTCACCTATAAATGTATGTATAGTATTTTTCTATACTACTGTAATATTTATACAAGTTAGATTTGGTACATTATTATGGTCAAAACGACATTGTACTTCACCAAAAATACTTAATACCTTAATCAGTCCATTCAAATGTTTCAAATACATAGACATAATATACATTACAAATACATATTACATTACATTTCATATACAAATATACTTGAAGTTTTTTTGTAACAAAGTTCGGCAGGAGCACGTTCAGGTAATCGTCCAATCAGCGCAAGAGAAAGTCTGTATATATAGCAGTCTCTCACCTTTGTCCCACGACAAGTTTCACAGCATTTGGCCCTACCTTAGATAAGATAGAGCTCTTTCCTTCTGACGAGTTCACGGATGGGCGTCAAACTCTCCCTGCTCAACTCTTTCCTGCAGCTCCTCCCACCACTGCACCATACACTTCAACCACCTGCAATGCAAGCTATACATCAACTTCTCAAATCTTTCCTTTTCCTCCTACATCTTACACTTTTCCCTATCAGTATTTTTCAGCCCCAAGTGCCCACAGTAGCATGAGGATGCCTCCGCTAGCGGCTCAAGCTCTGACCCCTGCAAACATGTCCTTGCGGGGCCCATGCTGGCTTTTTGTGGGCACAGTGGGCTAGGGCCAGCCCACACCAAACCTAAACAGGCCCAGTGTGGGCTTGCCCAGGCGAGGGCCACAGCTTTGATGCTCGCCCGTCGAACGGGGGGCGCCCACTGCATTCGTTCGGGGAGGGCTCGAAGGGGGCTGGGACACCGGGAAAGACCGCTCGCTGCCTCCGAACGGGGAGTCCCCCACGGCGACACGAACGTGGGCGTCCGACGACATCTAATACAGGCAGGCTCTCACTGCTATTCGAATGGGAGGGCTCAACCGGCGCCTAGGGAGGGGAGAACTGAGCCCGGCCCCTTAACGGGGAGCCCACACTGCGTGCGAATGGGGGAGCCTGCAATTGATTGTAGAAAATACTAAACGAATTACAATATGTTTATCGTAGCATGGATACGGTGAGCTGAATGGGTTAATTTGAACGTTCGGACTGGAAAGTGACGATAGATGGGGCGTAGGTGATGGGAATGAACAATTTAATTGATTAAGGCTTGGTATGCGTTTCTGATGTGAAAACGGCTGGATCTCATGTAGGTTTTAAAGGCTTCTGATGACCAATGACCGAGGGTTTGAATTTGTTGTTGGGAAAGACCTTTTTTGGGTGGCTGTGGTTGCAGCGTCGATACGGAAAGAATGACTTAAAAGTTGGTTTGCATCAATACCTGAATGGATGAGAACTGCTTTAAGGTGTTTTTGGAACCAGAATCTTGTGGTTGGCCGACTTGAGTCATCTGCGAAAAGTGGATCGAATGAGGATTTGGACATAGAATGACTGTACTCCAGGTAATTTATGAGAGAATGGTACGGTTGAATTGAAATGACGGCAGATTGAAAATGTAAATGAAGTGACCTTTTTTAGCCCGATCGGTTTTACTTTGATTTACTTAAGGACAGCTAAAACACTGTAGCATCCCTAGTGGTAAGGAAGAAAACTGCCCACAAAATTCTT
>NW_015536531.1:1981-4759 GCF_001515605.1 Sinocyclocheilus anshuiensis
GTGTAGCAGCTTCGCGGCTTGCCCTCGGGGGTCCGGCAGCGGAACGAGTTGAGCGGCGGCGGCACGCAGTGCTGCGAGTTCCTGTTCCGTCTCTCCTTGACGGGTGGCGAGGTGCTCAACTATTTGTTGCTGGCGGATGCTAACCTCGGTGAGCCGCTGGAGGATTTCGTCCAGTGTGTGTGTATATATATATACGTACGTGTGTGTGTGTACATACATATACATATATATACGTACGTGTGTGTGTATACATACACATATATATATATACACACACGTACGTGTGTGTTTATACATACATATATATATATATATATATATATATATATATATATATATATGTATGTATAAACACACACGTACGTGTGTGTATATATATATATGTGTATGTATACACACACACGTACGTATATATATGTATATGTATGTACACACACACACGTACGTATATATATATACACACACACACGTACGTGTATACATATATATATATATATATACACACTTACGTATATATATATATATATATATATATATATACACACACGTACATATATATATAGTTTCTCACACTATCCAGCATATAGAGTCAGTCCTGTAGGGTTGGTATTCAGATGGTATAATCCCTGTATCAGTTTTATATATCTGAAGCCTGAAGAAACATCTTGCTGCTCTACATGAGGTCAACCAGACTTACAACCTCTTCAATCCACTGGAGATTTAAAGATAGATTAAGTGGAATCTTTTTAATCTAAGCAGTCTGTATTTGAGTGGGTTTGTAGTCACAGTCCTCAACATATTAATGAACTTATATTGAAGAGGGATATCACTTCAAAGGTGTTTTTGTATGTCTGATTTTAGGTAAGATGGCGGAAGGTTTTACTAAGAACAGTTCTAGGGGATTTTTATTTTTTTTGGTTAGGATAAAGTCTTTAGAGGGTAGATCTGCTCAGGCACTGTGGGACCAGGCACCACTCAATGTTTTGTTCTCACAGGCATTACACACTCATACACTTCCACACTTCCACACTTCACCATTTGCTCTTACATTCTTATACATGTAATTTTTGCTGTGTTCATGCATTTTGACATGCTTTATAATGTTTTCTGTACAGTATTTTGTCGATTAAAACAGTCGATTAATATGCAACATGCATTGACTGTCTCTCTAGGCCTGCAGCTGAGTTTCCGGACACACGTCGAGGAGGGACTATTGCTGTTTGCGGTTTCCCCTGGGGAACAGGAAGAGTATGTCGCTCTGCAAATACGCAACGGCCGTCCATACTTCCTCTTTGACCCTCAGGTACATCATGGTCATGAATCGCTTTGTGTTTGTTTATGCTACAAAAAGGCTTCAAACCTTCAAATGTAATAGATCCCAACCTCTACATCAGGCATGTATTATATATCAGTACCGTATTATTTATCGGCTGACATTAGCGATTTCATTTAACGATATCAGTCGATATTGAATATTTAATAGTGCATGCTCATGTTCACGTTTTATATTTAGATTACATTTTCAGTCAATGTTTAAAGACTCTAAAAATGTATTATCACTGATAAATGTAGTCTTTTTTCATACTGCACAGTACATTGTAGTGTTGTGATACGTTGTAGCATTTACAATGACTGATTTTAGTTTTTAATGTTTAATTTAAATTTAATATTGACATTTATTTTTTGGTATTAATTAGGGATTGACTGTACCAAACTTCAATATGATACTGATTCTTTCTGTTACAATTTTAACAATACTGAAACAAATTCTAGTAATTTCTTAAATGGGTATTTAAAAAAAAGAAAGAAAGAAAGAAAAAAGATCATCACATCTACATGATAAATACTGGCCATTATTAACAAATTTATTACAAAGCAAAAATGAACACAATAAAATAAAAAATGTTTGTACCAATAGGTGTAAAAACAAAAATCCCCTATTGTGATTAAGTAATAATAAAATGAGTATGTTTATTTTATGCCATTTTCTTCATGTCAAGCTTCTCACAGTCACTTGACACAGCTCGGCTAAATATGTCAATGGTGTTTGGGCACAATCATTAAACAAAATACTGAAAACATTTTAAAGTGATGCAGAAACCCACATTTTATTGTAATTTTAATATTGATATTTTTTAAAGGCATTGATACCAAATAAGTTGTTTTTTGTGGAAACTTATACTTTTTTACTGCTATAAGTAGCTTGTGAGTATCAATATATCAATACTGCATTATTGATGTACCCATCCCTAGTAATAACATAAAAAATAATGAACAACTTATCGTATGGGCCAGAATTTTTATATCTACCTGCTTTAGACAGAAATTTGTGCATTTTGATGGATGAACTATCAAGTTCTTCTGTTCAAAAAACTTCAGCTAAAAGAGTGTTTGAGACCAATTAACTTGTTGCCCGCAGACATTGGGTGGGAATAGCAATAGCATGCTAATTATGCACACTGCAGCACTAGCATGCAGGGTTGAGACTATTGCTCTGATGATGAAAGCATTCATGAAAGATGATTTCACATTAGTGTCCAGGAGACCACCGAGAAACTCTCCCCACCAATAAGTGCCATTGCTGAATATTGCGCGTTTTGCATTCGTAAACACATTTTGTCGGGGTAGTTTGATAATTATAACTAAAAGTGGTGTCATGCCCAATTAATGTCCCCTGATAGCATGCCCATTAGTTCCCCCATTAACGAATTCAACAATTCTAATGGGATTAGCACCATGGGATGCTAATTGAGCGTGACACAGGGAACTGGTATGCTT
>NW_015536531.1:4804-18926 GCF_001515605.1 Sinocyclocheilus anshuiensis
GAAATTAATGAGCATTTTATGAAACACTGTGTCATGAAAGCGGATTTAGTTCCTGTAAAGGCTGTCACAAATGATGCTGTTTTTTCCCAATGTCTCCTTATCGGAGTCTCTCAGATATAAGCGAGTGATGAGTGGCTTCCAGGCACAGTGAGGAGAGAAGGTTTCTCAAAAGCCCATGGGCATGATTAGTTGCATTAGTAGCATGGACAGCGGCCATTTAATCTTAAACAAACTCAAGGGCTATTAAGCAAGAGTACGCTGCTCACTATGTTAATGGCACACCCTACATCACCAAAACCTATAGCAGCTTCCATAGGACTGTTGTGGAATAGATCTTTAATGAACTCTTTGCGGTGTTAGTGCGTAAATTCTTTGTGCCATGCTCACTGTTTTCCATTGACCATTAGTTTTTATAGTTCAAGGGAGAATTTTCAGTATCTTCAAAATTATTGACTGAATCATTTCTGTTTCTTAATTGTTTATATTCTTTGAAGTTGTGAATTTGATCATTTTAAAGCAGTGGTTCTGGGGCCCACTGAGGGTTATCAGCAAATTTCCAAGGGGGCCACAGGATGACTTAAAATTATGAAAAAAAAATGGGGATTAAAAATAAAAAGTTAGACAATGCTAAAAATAAAACAATAATAATACTAGGAAGAAGAAGAAACAAATGATGAAAATTGGTAATAATACTTTTTTCCCCCTCAATGCATTTTTTTTTTAATGAAAAGCATACAGAATAAGAATTTTTGATATTTTGAAATCACAAAATGAACTGTGGTAATTAATTTAATTTTATATGTGAGCAAACTCCTGGTTTCTGTAATAAGAATAAATAAATAAATACATAAATAAAAACAAGCAGCATTCTCAAAATTACATCAGAAAAACAAAAGAAAATATCTTATGAGTTATATATATATATATATATATATATATATATATTAAAAATGAGTTGGACAATGTGTTGGTCCTTGAGTTTTAAAAGGTTGAAAACCACTTTAATAGAATAGTTTAAGTGACACAAAATTGGTCTGACTGATTTGCTCATGAACGGATTCTTGAGTTCAACTCGTGGTCTCAGTGAATCAGTCATAGTGGGTAAGGCAGGTTTAGGGCCAAATTCTTTGCACTTACAAGTAAGAAAACGACCAGTGCATCCTTCAGAATGTCTCTTTTTGTGCTCCATGGAAGAAAGAAATGAAGGACAAAAGACATGAGGGTGAATAAATGAAAACAGAATTTCAGTGTTGGCTGAGCCATTTCTTTAAGCATATCTCAGTATTTGTATGTTTATCTAAAAAAAATCCCTTGAAACAAGACCTAATTGATAATTCATGAGTGCAATTAGCAATTAATTTATGCAAGTAGATGATTTGTGGTATAAATATCCTCTAGCATTGCTGCAATGTTTTCTTAAAATTGATGAATGCTGTGACTGATGGTTTGTGGTTCAGTCATTAGAAATCCCTAGCTGATGTTTACGGCACGTGACCGAAACTTGACTGGATACATTGCATCAGATGTTCAGGTCATGATGTCGTTGACAGGTCTGCCTCTCACTGAACAAGACTATGATTTTTTTCATAAAAGTTAACTTAAAATGCTGGCAGATGATTTTATTCAGAAAGGCTTTTAGTTGTTGTGACAGAATTGATCTCCCATCGTAAAGAAGCCCCATTGAATACTTTCAAAGGAAGGAGGGATAGGAATGCAGTGTTGTGTCTGTCCTGACTTCTCCCTAAAGCTGTTTCTTCTTCTCCCTCTCTCTCTCTCTCTCTCTCTCTCTCTCTCTCTCTCTTGCTCTCTGCAGTAGGCATATCACAGGGCTGACTTCCCTCAGCATCCAAACAGATATTGATTTGATCATTAAATCTTCATCACAAAGAGGAGATGCGATACTTTGTGTCTCGGTGCTTTCACTGCAGAGCACTCAGTCAGGCTGTTAAGTGTATGAACCTGAATGATGTCATATTTTAGCAGGACAATAACCCCATCTTATGTTGATGGTGCCAGCCCATGAAATTTACTGCTTTTGGGGAATGTCCTATCTCTGGGCAGAATTCCTCAGCGGCTTGAGTTCTGTGCCAAGAGGGATTCTGGTGATAGTTTTTCAACTTCATCTCCAACTTCTCCTCTATAATCTCAGACATTGCAGCGTAAATGGTCAAAGTTAGCTTTGGGTATATGTCAGTGTGACAATCTTTATCTTCATCTACAACCTGTTACATCTAGTGACCTTGCACTTTTATTGAGCTTGAAACTCATTTTAATGCTGATGTGTTAACTTCCAGAAATTTAAGGAAGAATTTCTGTGAATTCAACAGTATCTACCAGGGTTGTGCACATTACATAATTTTATCTGTCGTTCTATCTATAATTCTATCATTTCATTTGTCTGTCGACAGTCTGTCGTTCTGTCTGTCATTCTGTCGGTCTCTCTGTTTTTCTATCCGTCTTTCTGTTTGTTGTTCTGTTTTACTTTCTGTCATTCTATCCATTGTTCTTTCTATCCGTCTGTTGTTCTGTCTACTGTTCCGTCGATCATTCTGTCTGTCTGTCTTTTTCGAAGCTTTATAAACTTTTTTTTTTTTTTACCGTCAAACAAAGCTTAGCCAATCATTCAAAGTTTTTCCTGGCAAATTGCTTTTGTAGTTCAAAAGCGTAGTTATGTAAATTTCTTTATATTTCAAATTATTTTACATTCTTTACATTCAAGAACAAATTGCAATTTTGCATCCTGTTAATACTGAAAGCATTTACTCTACATTAGTTTATATACATGCATTTTTACCTCCTAAGCTCTACTGCTGCACAGGGAGGGGAACGTCTCTTCTTCCTAAAGCTGCTGATCAGCCATCATTGTAGACCACAAAACCAGTCATAAGGGTCAATTTTTCGAAATTGAGATTTATATATCATCTGAAAGCTGAATAAATAAGCTTTCCATTGATGTATGGTTTGGCCGAGATACAACTATTTAAAAATCAGGAATCTGAGGGTACAAAAAAATAAAAATATTGAGAAAATCACCTTTAAAGTTGTCCAAATGAAGTTCTTAGCAATGCATATTACTAATCAAAAATTAAGTTTTAATATATTTACAGTAGGAAATTTACAAAACATCTTCATGGAACATGATCTTTACTTAATATCCTAATGATTTTTGGTAATAATGTTGACCCATGCAATGTATTTTTGGCTATTGCTACAAATATACCCCAGCGACTTAAGACTGGTTTTGTGGTCCAGGGTCACATTTGTGCAGTGTGTGCGTTGTGTTCATGATGAGCGAGTGATTAACCCTCAGTGTTTGATGCTAGGCCTCAGCTGTGGCCCTCAGCCCTCGCAACGATGGAGGTAGACGCTATAATGACAACCAGTGGCACCATCTGATCGCTACCAGGAAACAGGCCGTGGGAACAATCATTGTTGACAATCAATACAGCGGTAATGACGCACACGCATATGATATTCATAGGCCAGCCCCGCACCCTCACTTCTGTCCTGTTCGGTTATTCAGTGCCTGTAAAGCCCCCCACTTGAACAGATTTCAAGCAAAGGAATTATCAAGGTTAATCGTTGCCATTCTTTGTGTGATTAAAATAATTAGGCCAAAGAAGCCTCTCCTTTCCTGAACTTACATTTCAATTAAGACTGGAGGTGTGAAGTGGAGTCTCCTGTCTCAAAGCGGTCTCAGGGGATTTTTCCCACTAGAGGGAGAATTGCTTTATCTCAGTCATTCTTTTGGAGTAATATGACTTTATCTGCACTGGAGCACCAACTGAAACCATAACCATATAAAGAATATAACAATAAAGTTGTTAAAATACTGATCTGCCCTGCTCTGATTATTAGACCAGCAAGGAACAGTCTCAAAAGAACATATTTTTTCCTCCAACAGGATCAGCATCAGCCACAAGTGGGAACACCATCATCGGTCAGAACACGGGTGTCTTCATAGGAGGGATTCCAGAGAATTTCACCATTCTTAGACAAGACACTGGTAGTTTATCTCTAAATATCTGATTGACAGTGTCAGTGTATCTACAAAGAGTTGCAAGTGCTTGTTATGTGTATACAGGTCAAGCCAAGCTGGTGCAGCAGGGGTTTGCTGGGTGTTTGAGAGATGTGATGGTGCAGAAATCCAGTGGCACTACTTATGCATGGGAGCCTCTGGACTGGGACTCAGCACTTGAAAAACATGAGACCTATGAAAGCTGGGAGGGCTGTCCTGCTGTCTCTGAAGATGGGGCATACTTCCTAGGACATGGTATGTCCTGCTTTAGTCTTCTTTCACATGGTCTGATAATCTGTAATGTTAATGTTGAAATTTTCGGTAACACTTTCTATGAAGCCCGTATTTATAATACATTATAAGGGTATTCTTAAGGCATTATAATGAATGTGTAATGCATTATAAAAAAACTTATAATATGTTATATCAACTCATGAATAATCATAAGAACAATTATAATACATCATAATACTTACGTATTTGTGGTTATAAGTTTAAGAGTATGATTATTTATAACACACAATGAACACCATATTAAATCTAATTAATTTACAGTATAATGGACTGTATCATATCTTGACATTGTTTATTTAAGATCTGCACAGTATCTTAGTACAGCTTGTGAGTGGTTAGATGTTGAGTGTTATTTGAGTGTTTCCTGTGGAGCTAATGTTAATTAATTTATGTGAGCTTAATACTCCAACTGAAAAAAATGCAATGTTTTATATGGTTACATTTTATTTTGATGGTCCCCTTAATCAATCGACTATAAGCAACTTTGCAACTACATGCCAACTAACTCTCATTAGAGTATTAGTATGCTCAAGAATGGTATAATCTAGTATGGTAGAGTAAGTTGACGTACTTGCAAATACACTTATAATCAGTTTATCTGTTGGTTGACCATCAAAATAAAGTGTTAGCATATATTTACAGTAGCAGACATACTAATACTCTAATGACCACTAGTTGATATGTAGTTGCAGAGTTATTTATCAACAGTTGTCTAAAGGGTACCATCAAAATAATCAAACTGATATTACAATAAAAATTTTTCAAAGCAAATGTGTCATACTACACATTCATCTGATCTGATTTTATGGCTGTTTGAGAGAAATTTGTTTTATTATTATTATTATTACTACTTATAAGTGGTCTTTGACCGCTTTAAGTAAAGTAGCATAAGAAAAATGGGAAAACTATGAGAAATATAATCCATTGTAAAAGTGGATGCAACGTGTTCATTGTGTTATAAATCATCATACTCTTAAGAGCTATAACCACAAATAAGTAAATATTATAATATATTAAAACTGTTCTTATGAATATTCATGAGTTGATACAACATATTATAAGGTTTTTTATAATGCATTATGCATTCATTATAATGCCTTACGAATACCTTTATAATGTATTATAAATACAGGCTTCATAGAAAGTGTTACCAAATTTTCTAACTGAGTCTATTTCTTTCATTTTTATATTCAGGGTTTCTGAAGGTCAAGCCTGAAATATTCGCTGGAGGAGATTATTTTGAAATATCATTTGAATTCAAAACTGATCAGCTAAATGCAATGCTGTTGTTCGCTTATGATATAGATGGGAAAGATTTCATTTTGGTAAGTTTGCTTAAATCTAAACATTAAGGCTATCAGTCTACTTAATTATTAATAATTAACCAAACTTCTGCAATTAAACAAAAAAAATCATAATAAATGCATTTAAATTTTATACATTTAGATTTCATGACTTTAAACTAGTCATGGCACTTGACTTGTGCTTAATTCTGCTGTTCAAGTGCCACCTCAGTGTTGCAAGATTTTGCAAGTAATGATATCTGATTTAGTGAAATTAATTCATTTAATTAACAATATATACTTGCAGAAATACATTTGTACAGTGTCCCAAAACATCATTGTAACTGTTGTTTGTGTCCTCATGACATCCAGGCGGAGCTGCAGGGTGGAGTTCTCTTCTGGGTGTTACGTTGGAGTGAACAGACAGCAGAGTTGAGCGTATGGGTGGGCCTGTCCTACTGTGATGGGGGCTGGAACACTTTAAATGTGCTGAAGAGAGGCCCGTTAGCGAGTGCTGGCCTCAATGGCGTATATGAACAGGACAGGAAGGGCATAGGTGGCCCTCTGACCATCAGCTCTCCACTCTATCTAGGGGGAGTCCCACGTGGAGTGAAGCACCCAGCCCTGAACAAACACAGCCTTCTGCACGGTGAGTCACTTGCTGTTTATTTGAGGGTTTATTATCTCGAAAACTTCTATAAATAAATAAAAAATACCCTCTGATATATTTCTCTGACTTGAGTGCAAGCTCTGTTTTTAATTTTGGATTATTCACTATGATTTCTGCAGTAAATTATTTGAGACATTATAGTTACAGAATCATGGTGTTTCAAAATAAATAGAACTGATAAAAATGTTCTCAAAATGTACTCAATCTATCAGGAGTTTACTGACAGTTTTTGTTGCTTCAGATAAATCCGGGCAATTCAGAATGTGACTTAAACATCTTTCTCCCTTTGTCTCTCCTGTCTTTGTCTCTCTTTCATCCTCTTCTGTGCTGCGCTGCAGGTTTTGGCGGCTGCATCAGGGATGTTAGATTCGCGCGTGGGCCTGTCATAAGCTTGGCGGCCGTGTCCAGCAGTGCTGTCAGAGTCAATCTGGATGGATGCCTGTCAGTTGACACAAGCGTTAACTGCAGGGGAAACGACTCCATTCTGGTGTACACGGGCAGAGACAGGAGCGCAGAGGACCTGACACTGCAGCCCTTCACGGGTAAAAGCAGCATCCGACCCCTTTTCGCAAGCAAATCCCCACCAGCACGGTAGCCAAGCCTCATTGACCCGCAGCTATTTTGGTCTCGCGTTGCCTGCTTTGTCTCTGTGTCAGGCGATTGTTTGTCCTGATTTGTACTTTCTGCTTGGGGTTTGTTATTGTAAAGACCAAACAGAAGAACAACAGAAAATGTCCAGCCCAGCAATGGGTGCAGACACGACACCAGGGGCGCGGAGAGGTCATATCTAAAACAGCAACTGCTGTCCCCTTCATCAGCAACACTGCAAAACTGTTGAGAACTGCATCTTAGATAATACACGCAGACAAATATAGCCGAGGTACCTCTCTTGTGAGTGATGGAGATGGAATAAGAAACAGTTTGTGTGTTTCCACAACAGACTTACTGTGAGCAGGTTTACACATCAACATTCAGTGAAATAACTCATGAGCCTGTTATTTTTTTGAGCCTGAATGGTATAGAGAAAGCAAATTTCTTTTTAAATAGTTTTTTCTCTTTGTGTACAGAGTATTTGTACAGAGTGATGGCATCAGGAGAAGGAGGTTGGACAGCCGGGCCATGGCAGCGGGGGCGCAGCGGAGAGACAGGTAGGACAGGTGCCAATAGGCAGTCAAATGTCAGCAGTTAGGCTTTGGATCTCACTGGAAAAATCCTATGGTCTGATGTACGCACTTGCCTTAAAATATATATATACACATAATCAACATTGATAATGAATCCAAATCAGCATATTATAATGATTTCTGAAGGATCATGTGACACTGAAGACGGGAATAATGGCTGCTGAAAATTCAGCTTTGCCATCACAGGGATAAATTGCATTATAAAATCGATTCAAATAGAAAACAGTTATTTTAAATTGTAAAAATAATATTTCACAGTATTACGGTTTTTACTGTATTACAATAATTTGTAATTAAGTAATTTACAATAATATAACATGTAATTAGGTAAATACATAAAGTACAGTTTATGTTCCCAAAAAATAGTGTATTCTGGCTACTATTTGTACTTTACAGTCATTTATACTGAGCACACACACTCTTACTCCCTCACCTGTGACAAAAAAGGCCTATGACTTCAGCACTACAGGCTCCATACTGATATTTGTTTGTGTCATAGTTTTCAGGCCAACCCATTTTATTCTTATCTGCACAATATATGTAGCAGTCAAGGAGATGAGATGTGCTTGAAGATAGCTTATCGCAAAGCTCTCGGTAAGAGCGTGCATCACACACACTGCCTTATTACAGATGAAGATGCTGTCTGGGAGAGAGAGAGAGATGGTGGTGTCCTTATTGAGACAAAGAGGCTCAGATATGTCAAATGATGGTTAAATATTTCATTTAATTGTGCATATTAATTAAGCACAAAAAAACAGTAGACTTTGCAAGCTACATTGGGCTATGAAATATGGCTTCATTTTATGTATTGACACATTTCATTATTATAAATGTGTTTTTTTTAATAACATATTTGACAGTTACTACAATGCACCTTAAAGTCAAAATAAATTGCCATTTGCCACCCATTTAATTTATGTAATTTAATGCAATTTCTGGTTGATTTTGAACAGATTAAAGGAAATATAAAACAGGACATGATTTTGCCCGTCAGGAATAAGTTTAAGTCAGTGATCTAAAATAGTTATAGGTAAATTATAGTTAATTAATTTTGAATAAAGATTAAGAAGACAAGATATTTATTTTCTTTAAAGTAACATACCCATTAAGAAAGTAAATAGGGTAAATTTTGATTTCATTTTAAATTCATTCTGTCAGGCTTCTTTTCCACTCTCTGTATAGTTACACATTTACTTTCTGTCGTTCAATGGTAGTGTTATTGGTTAAAGGCACAATATGTACGATTTTTTTTTATTAAAATATCCAAAAACCACTAGAACAGTGTTATATATTTTGCTGACTTGTGTACTTACATTATCCCAAATGTTTTGAAGAATGTTTATATCCAGAGAAATAAGCAATTTTAACTAGTGACACGGACCGTGTCCATAGTGTCATTGTGTCGCCTGCCAATGACGTCATAACCCCTCGATTTCCGGTTTTGTTTTGTAGAAAACTTGGAAACACCAAAGACGCTTTAATATGTTGTGCGTTTTAATAGACCAGTGACGACCGCACAGAGTAGCATTATAACAGAACTTTCAAATGTATCTAGTATGATAAAACAGCACTGATTTTTTTCCCCACATACGCATGACCGGAAGGAGCGGAAGATACGCGCCCTCTAGCGGCGAAAATTACATATTGTGCCTTTAAGGAAACCTCAGTAATTTGTAATACCAGCCCTGTTGGTACAGATGATGAATCACAAAGACTTCCTACTTAAATGTGTATACACCACATTATAGGTCAGACCAGCGTTTCAGTGGTGAATATATCACACACGTCTGCTGTCTGGCTTGTTTTGACTGTATAAACGAGTGTTAAAGAGATTCTGTAGTCTGTGACACATCATAAATGATGCTTGTTGCATTTCTGCATATGTTTGACTGTTTTATTTATGCCCCCTAAAATGTGAATCCTGGAGCGAAAGCAAGCCGTCGCTTGATGGGCATGAAATATAGCCCAGAATGAACGCTGCATGTACAGTCATATTAAATCAGTGCTGAAAAAGTTACAACTCTAATAAATTGTATTTATGCTAATGGTTAGATATGATTTACTGTGTCTATTAAAAGTGAGGAATGTGTGTGCTGCTTTTCTTTGGCCTGACACACACTTTCTCTCCTTCCCAATTGGTTTCTCACACTCTCATTCCTCTCCTCCCCCTTACTTTGCCTCTCTCGCTCTCTCTTTCTTCTGCTTTGCTTCTCCACGTGTCTCTCTCACCTATTATTTCCTGTACAGTTCCACAAAGTGTGCTGCCTCCCTCCAGAGTTGGGAGTGTAAATGGTTCCAGCGTGGAGGTGAGCTGGGAGGAGCTGGTGGAGGTCAGAGGTGTAATTGAGAAGTACGTACTGAAAGCGTACAGCCAGGACCATCCCTCCTCACCCCCCATCAGCTCCACCTTCCCCCACTCTCAGCACCTGACTGGTAAGGTTCACACCGTCCGCCTGGAGCTTGGCTCCGAAACCTCAGAGACCCCAGGACCATTTTAATAGCTTGAAAAACATACTTAACATGAAGTGATCAGGTTAATTCTTAATGATGTCTTGAATTTGAAGGGAAAATAACATGTTGATTTTGAATTTGCTATTATTTTATAACCTGTGCGAAATGTCTAAAACACCTTTAAAGGAATAGTTCATCCAAAAATGGAAATTGTCGTTCACTTTAGTGGAAAGATGGAAAGAACATACTTGGAAACATACTTAAGAACAAAATGAATGTAATGTGCATTTAGTTGAACTTAAGAGAAAGACTTAAGTATAAATCTTTATATGCAATTTCATAATTACTTCTGTTGTCTTTGAAATATGGTTCAGTTGTTCTGTCAAATGTATTGACAAAAATTTATGGTAAAATGAAATATACTTTATCTACTGGAACTTGTATGTCATGTATTTAAATGTATTTGTAAATACACATTTGTAATGATAAAGTTACAATTTAGTACATTAAAGTTAAAATTATAATCAAGTACTTTATACAGTCACATCAAAATAAGTGCACTTTTTAAAAATTTTAAAACCATTGTCTTAATAATCTTTTGATTTATTTTTCTTTTAATAACATTTTTTAAAGACAATTATGCACACTTCTTTTTAACAAGGGGTGACAGAATGTCCAGGCTGTTTTTATACAAATTAAGTCAATGGTGACCATGACTATAAATCAAGATTCCCATTCAGGAACTCGAGCTGCGTCGAGATTCGCTTTGGGAACGCCCTTGCGTGACCGCGTTCTGAAGCACGTGTCAAATCAGTCCAATGGAGCAGCGAGACGTCACGAGCGAGGTGACGTAAGCACCAGAAAGCATAAAAGCGCATCCGGCAGAGCGCAAACCAGCTTCTGCTCTTCAGTAGCGCTCTGTGTATGTGTCTGTCTATTTACTGTTGTCTGTCCACACAAGCACTCATATATATATAAAACAATGAGAAAGTCTATGGCGAGCGAACGGCAGTACAAACGCTGTGTTCCTCCCTGCCCACGATATCTGACGGCAGGGGATACACACGATTTGTGTGTCGTTTGTTTGGGAGCGGAGCATGCACGGTCAGCTCTCGAGGGGGCTGATTGTCATGACTGCGAGCTGCTCTCGCTGCGCACGCTCCGCTCTCGCCTGGCCGTGTTTGATGAGAGCGGCCAGGCTCGCGATCCCGCGGGCAGCGGTCCCGCTGTTGCTGAGGCACAGCGCACCATGGTTCCCCGAGGGAACGAGACGCTGCGTCTCTTTGCCATACTCCCTGCATCCCTGCAGGCATTACTTCATCGAAGCTGGTTTGCGCTCTGCCGGATGCGCTTTTATGCTTTCTGGTGCTTACGTCACCTCGCTCGTGACGTCTCGCTGCTCCATTGGACTGATTTGACACGTGCTTCAGAACGCGTTCACGCAAGGGCGTTCCCAAAGCGAATCTCGACGCAGCGTCTCGTTCCCTCGGGGAACCATGGTTACATACGTAACCTAGAGACGTTTTCAGTGAATAGGTAAAAAAGTTTTTAATTTTAGTTTGCTCACAGTGAGGAACATCATGTGGCTTCAGAAGACTCAGAATAAAGTGCACAAGTTTTATGGACTTCTATGGAACTTTTTTGTTCTTTTTGGAGCATGACAGTCCCTGGTCTCCATTCACTTTCATTGTATAGAAGAGAGCAGCCTGCTGAATATCATTTGTTTGTGTTTTTTGGAAGGCATAAAGTCATACAAGTTTGTAACGACAATAGGGTGTGTAAATAATACAATTCTTGTTGTTTTGGTGAACTGTCCCTTTAAAAGCAAACGCATTAATGCTCCAGACAATCTGTAGTCACGGCAGTGTTCCCTATGTGACATTGCAAGTTTATAGACTGAAAATCTGCTTGGTTACTTGAAATTACTTCAAAGAACAAATGAGGATCTTGAAACAACGATTACGTTCTCAGATGACCAATCACCGTGGCTATACTCTGTCTCTGGGCAAAGCGTAACAAGAAGACCTTTTTTTTTGCCTTGTTCTTGGCACGCTTCAACCCATGCAAGCGTAAGCTGCACTAATTTATGATAGCCGTGACACCAAAAGCAGAATTACACAGGCAGATAAAAACTCCGAAAGCAAATGAGTGGGTAACGAGAGGAGAGCAGGTCAAGGCTCTTAATTGAATTAAAAGACGTCTGACAAAAAAAAAAAAGAAAGTTACACTACCTGACCAATTATAGCTCGGCTGGGGTGTTTACCTTCCAACTCTTCCAAGATCTGTCTGCTACATGGATACAGTGGAAGCTAGCCAAAGATTCACTCATACACTCCATTAAAGGATCCTGCCTTTATTTTGGATGACAAATAAAAAAAATAAATCCAGTTTTAAAGTCTACAAATGAATTAAACGCAGCACTTGCTGAGGTCGTCTGTTCTGATTCATAAATTATCACAGAAGGATCTTGAAACAACGATTACGTTCTCAGATGACCAATCACCGTGGCTATACTCTGTCTCTGGGCAAAGCGTAACAAGAAGACCTTTTTTTTTGCCTTGTTCTTGGCACGCTTCAACCCATGCAAGCGTAAGCTGCACTAATTTATGATAGCCGTGACACCAAAAGCAGAATTACACAGGCAGATAAAAACTCCGAAAGCAAATGAGTGGGTAACGAGAGGAGAGCAGGTCAAGGCTCTTAATTGAATTAAAAGACGTCTGACAAAAAAAAAAAAGAAAGTTACACTACCTGACCAATTATAGCTCGGCTGGGGTGTTTACCTTCCAACTCTTCCAAGATCTGTCTGCTACATGGATACAGTGGAAGCTAGCCAAAGATTCACTCATACACTCCATTAAAGGATCCTGCCTTTATTTTGGATGACAAATAAAAAAAATAAATCCAGTTTTAAAGTCTACAAATGAATTAAAAGCAGCACTTGCTGAGGTCATCTGTTCTGATTCATAAATCATTACAGAACTGTTATTTATTCAATATTTATAGTCTGAATGTTTGGTTTCTAAATGTCAATCGAATTTAGATGGTTTCATGCACTCTGTAACTAACATTTCAAAGTGCATAACTAATTGTGATTGACAGAAAACGTGTTTTTTCTCAATGTTAATGTAATGTGGCCCATATTTTCATTTACTTTAGGTAGTTTTTGCTTATGTTTGTTGAGAATGAGGGACTAATTTGACTGACTTCCAAGTGATAGGTGAACACGTGTCAGAATATCATTTGATTGGATGTCTGTGACCTTATCAAAACAGACCAGCAGTCCACCAGCTCAGAACAAACATTAACATCTTCAAAAACAATCACTAAGTGGTTAAAGTCCTGAGCGATGAATTAAAGTCAGAGGCATATCGATCACAACACGGCTGGATAGTGACTTTCATAGCGTGCAAGAAACCCCCTTTAAACAGCATCAGCCACTTTATCCATTAAATAACATCATTAGTGTCCCATATCCGGAATAGCAAAGGCCGTATCACTTTCCATCCGTCTGATTAATAGGAGATATTACTGTTTGATAATAAAGACCTTTTTAAATCCAGACCTATTATCAGAAGTGATGGTTATATTATGCTGTGTTTGAAAAGCCATTGCATTAAGGAAGCGGAGTTGGGGAGGCCCACTTTTTGAAATATGGAAGCGAAAAGAATGACATTTACCTCTTGCTCTCTGAATCGTTCTCTTCCTCTCTTCTTTCACAGGCACTTTAAGTGGCTTGGCTCCTTTTAGCAGCTACAGTATTACCCTAACGGCGTGCACTCAGGCCGGGTGCAGCGAGAGCCCGTTCGCCATCGGCTTCAGCACTCCACAAGAGGGTAAAGTCATTTAAAAGGTCCTGACTCCCACATTTCTTTGATGAATAATAAAAGTGACGAGAGGGGCTCAAATAGTGCCGAGCCATTTGCTTGAAAACTCCAAACTAATTTGATGACAAAGTGCAATGCCAGGCTGTAATTGCTCCGTCTTATTTATTTTTTTATTTCCCTGTCTGGTTCTTATTCCCGTTTTTGGAGAGAGTGGTTTTAGGAACAGGGGTAAGTGCGGGATTGAACTCTTTCCCCTTTAATGACATGCATCTTTAATAGCTGTAATGCAGATTAATGGGCTTTTTAATTGCTGTTACATTGTTCATGCGAGAGCCTTGTCTTAATGTACGGCATCTGAAAGATTAATGGAAGCTTCTTCATTTCACTCAAGCAGA
>NW_015536531.1:22804-23098 GCF_001515605.1 Sinocyclocheilus anshuiensis
TTTATATAATTAGTCCTAAAACATTGTAAAATATGAAAATATTTATTATTATTATTTGTTATTTAATCTGTTAAATAATTAATAATAATAAAAGATTTTCATATTTTTATCATATTTTATTTTATTTTTTTATTTTGCTTATTACTTAAGTCTCTATGCATTGCTGTCTCTACTAGTTAACATGTGTAATTAACTGTTTGATCATTTTATTAATGTCTTATTTTTAATAGCTCCGGAGGAGGTTCCTTTACCTGCTGCAATCTCTTACCCCAACTCTCTGTCTGTCCACTGCGA
>NW_015536531.1:23116-24015 GCF_001515605.1 Sinocyclocheilus anshuiensis
TCTTTCCCCTTTAATGACATGCATCTTTAATAGCTGTAATGCAGATTAATGGGCTTTTTAATTGCTGTTACATTGTTCATGCGAGAGCCTTGTCTTAATGTACGGCATCTGAAAGATTAATGGAAGCTTCTTCATTTCACTCAAGCAGAGAAGTAAATCTAAAGACAGTTTGGGCTAAAAAGAATTGATTGTGGAGCTGAAAAGTATGAAATCGAGAGTCAAGCGGCCCATTTCCACCGATCTTGTTCAATCTGGTGAGGCTTGCTCCTGTGGCATGAGCGCCCCATGGCAAACATCATTCCTCTCGCTTTCTTTCAACTCTTCCAGGCTCATTCTTTATTGCCTTCACATCTGTCTGACCACACAGGCAAGACAAAGAACCTTCTTCCTCAGTCAGAGAGGGAAAAGATGTCATGTCTATTGAACGAGAGCCTTTTTCCTACATGAAACAGCAAGAATAAAGTCAGATTAATTGTCAGCAGCAATTATTTTTTCTGTCTGATTGTAGAAATAGAGCTGGTCCCAAAATAAAATGAGCTCGTTTTTAGGCCGATATTTCTCTCTTTTAGCAGTGAGTACAGAGGTTGATAAATGTAGATAGCGTTTTAATCTAAGTTGGGCTAAATAGCCTTGTTTAAAGGATAGTATGACATTAAGGGTCATCGTGGAGTGAAAAAATCGATCTGATGTGGACTTGATTACTAACTCAAATGACAGTATTGATTCTCCATGAGGGACATTTTTAACATTTTAACGTTTTAATACCACCTACAGAATCAACTTCATTCTCATCTTACTGTTGATCAGAACATGTTTGACCTAAATTGCTCGTTGAGGCAGTCTTTCTCTGTCACAAATTTGCATTTGATTAGCAACCTAGAAATAGTGCAGAACCTTTT
>NW_015536531.1:24151-26514 GCF_001515605.1 Sinocyclocheilus anshuiensis
ATATATATATATATATATATATAATTTTATATAATTAGTCCTAAAACATTGTAAAATATGAAAATATTTATTATTATTATTTGTTATTTAATCTGTTAAATAATTAATAATAATAAAAGATTTTCATATTTTTATCATATTTTATTTTATTTTTTTATTTTGCTTATTACTTAAGTCTCTATGCATTGCTGTCTCTACTAGTTAACATGTGTAATTAACTGTTTGATCATTTTATTAATGTCTTATTTTTAATAGCTCCGGAGGAGGTTCCTTTACCTGCTGCAATCTCTTACCCCAACTCTCTGTCTGTCCACTGGGACCCTCCACTCAAACCCAATGGCATCATCACCCAATATATCCTCTACAAAGACAATACTTTTGTGTACCAAGGCAACTTGACCAGCTTCAATATCACAGGTAAGCAAGACTTGAAATTGAGTTGCCTTTGCTATCTGGTGTCCATTGCTTGAATGGCAAGTGTCCAGTCACGGTCACGTATACATTAACTAGATTTGTGACCTTTACTCATTCATTAAAGGAATGTTCTGGGTTCATTACAAGCTAAACTATATAAACAGCATTTGTGCCATAACATTGAATACCACCGAAAAAAACAAACCTTTTTTTCCAGGAAATGCTCTTTGTGCTTCACTTTATCCATGTTTACACATTAAATGCAAGAATTCAAAAAGAAAACAAAAGTAAGAGGATTATTAGCATTTGAAAGACAAAAGAACAGCTCACACCTTCCCAGGGGTGTTTATTTGAACCATGTTATATTATAACTAGGGTTGGGAACCGAGAACTGGTTCTGTTTTTTTGAAAAGAACCAGAAAGCAATTTCTGAGTTTTGGTTCCGAAAACGGTTCTGTTGCGACACGTGACCAAGCGCTGCGAGCAGCCTTGCGCCGGCGTTTCCCGTAAGGATGTCACAAACCAAATAACCGAAACGCCACCCTGCCTCTTTAATTACTGAGCACATTGTTTCCCATGACGCGCACTCCACAGACGCGCCGCGTCTTTAACTGCCGAACACATCGTTTTCCATGACTGTATGCGCACTCGCGTCTTTGATAACTCTGCACGTTGTTTTCATGCATTTTAAATGTTTAAAAATGTGGAAACCACTCATTGCATCACACCATCTCCTGATTGCATTATTATTTGTAAAATAGGGGCTTTATGGAGTGTGTGTATACATGGTTATAAGTATAACAGTTAATATTTCATTAATTTAGGGAAATTAACAAGTGTCTTAGCCCTCAAGGGACTATTTGGCCAACCAGCTTATTTCTGCTTGAACAGCAAAATGTTATTGATAGTGTAAAAAACATCAACTTTGAAGCACATGTGATTGATGAACTAGCATTACTCAACATTACTTGCTACCTTCCAGCAACACTACATTCAATGAAGGTAAAATAGTGTAAAAAAAAAAAAAAAAATTGTTCATTTAAATGGAACCGGAATCGTTAGGCAAAACTGGAACCGGAATCGGAACCGGAAAGTGTCTAACGATACCCAACCCTAATTATAACATGTTATAACTGCCATATTGTAAGGATGAAATGCAGGGCCAGATAGAATTTATTTATGAGATCTTCAGCAAAATCCACAGAGCGAGTCCTGTCTGATGTGTAACTTGCATTTTAAAGAAGCCATTTTTCTGCACTTTTCTGTTATCTGTTATTTTCCTGTGGTCCATGTGTAAGGTTTATTGAGCCAAAAGCATTCCCAATTTAATTTTACACAATACACAACGCTCTTTTTGACCCCTAGAACTGAACAGGTTGTTACTGTACCATTAAGACAGTACACAGTATATGTAAATTACCTCTCTTATGATTGGTTAGCCTCTGTGTACTGGCCTAGTTCACACTCTTGTTCATGCCAATGTAATGTAAAATGTAAATGCAGAGATCAAATCTTGTTACCTTTTTATGAAAGGAAGAAAAAAAAAACATTCAGACCACATGGTGGACCCATGGGCCAGACTTGAACTAGGGGAATGGCTGTCCATGTTCCTCTTGATTTAATCAAATCCTGCAGTGAATAGGTGGAGCAGATGCTCTGCTCTAAAGAGTGTCACTTGTATTACTGTATTTCATCTTGCCAGTAGAGTCAGGGCCAACAGCCTGCCATTGTTTGTTGTTTGTTTTCTTTTTTTCTATTCCCTGCGTGTTCTTTTTGTGAGTAGCGGCAGCCCCTGCTCTTGGCGGTAATGCATGAACATTGTGAGATGTTTTATTAAAAGACTCCAAAGCTCCAGCCGCCGTTTGACCCAGGGTGAGAAGCATGCCTAAATGATATGGAGCCCCCAAAAGGCCAATTTACACTCAGGACAGGTATATTCTAACTGAGAT
>NW_015536531.1:44519-50058 GCF_001515605.1 Sinocyclocheilus anshuiensis
GGAAAGAGTTAATATTTTTCCACTATTCAAGCTGCAGTTTTATAGATAAAAATAAAATGAGATCTGTTGTTACTAGGGTTGGGAACCGAGAACCGGTTCTTATTCAGAACCGGTTCTGTTTTTTGAAAAGAACCAGAACCGTGAGCAATTTCTAAGTTTCGGTTCCGAAAATGGTTCTGGTGCGACACGTGACCAAGCGCTGTGAGCGGCCTTGTGCCGGCGTTTCCCGTAAGGATGTCACAAACCAAATAACAGAAACGCCGCCCTGCCTCTTTAATTACTGAGCACATTGTTTCCCATGACGCGCACTCCACAGACGCGCCGCGTCTTTAACTGCCGAACACATCGTTTTCCATGACTGTATGCGCACTCGCGTCTTTGATAACTCTGCACGTTGTTTTCATGCATTTTAAATGTTTAAAAATGTGGAAACCACTCATTGCATCACACCATCTCCTGATTGCATTATTATTTGTAAAATAGGGGCTTTATGGAGTGTGTGTATACATGGTTATAAGTATAACAGTTAATATTTCATTAATTTAGGGAAATTAACAAGTGTCTTAGCCCTCAAGGGACTATTTGGCCAACCAGCTTATTTCTGCTTGAACAGCAAAATGTTATTGATAGTGTAAAAAACATCAACTTTGAAGCACATGTGATTGATGAACTAGCATTACTCAACATTACTTGCTACCTTCCAGCAACACTACATTCAATGAAGGTAAAATAGTGTAAAAAAAAAAAAAAAAATTGTTCATTTAAATGGAACCGGAATCGTTAGGCAAAACTGGAACCGGAATCGGAACCGGAAAGTGTCTAACGATACCCAACCCTAATTATAACATGTTATAACTGCCATATTGTAAGGATGAAATGCAGGGCCAGATAGAATTTATTTATGAGATCTTCAGCAAAATCCACAGAGCGAGTCCTGTCTGATGTGTAACTTGCATTTTAAAGAAGCCATTTTTCTGCACTTTTCTGTTATTTTTTTACACCCTGTGGTCCATGTGTAAGGTTTATTGAGCCAAAAGCATTCCCAATTTAATTTTACACAACCAATCATGCTCTTTTTGACCCCTAGAACTGAACAGGTTGTTACTGTACCATTAAGACAGTACACAGTATATGTAAATTACCTCTCTTATGATTGGTTAGCCTCTGTGTACTGGCCTAGTTCACACTCTTGTTCATGCCAATGTAATGTAAAATGTAAATGCAGAGATCAAATCTTGTTACCTTTTTATGAAAGGAAGAAAAAAAAAACATTCAGACCACATGGTGGACCCATGGGCCAGACTTGAACTAGGGGAATGGCTGTCCATGTTCCTCTTGATTTAATCAAATCCTGCAGTGAATAGGTGGAGCAGATGCTCTGCTCTAAAGAGTGTCACTTGTATTACTGTATTTCATCTTGCCAGTAGAGTCAGGGCCAACAGCCTGCCATTGTTTGTTGTTTGTTTTCTTTTTTTCTATTCCCTGCGTGCTCTTTTTGTGAGTAGCGGCAGCCCCTGCTCTTGGCGGTAATGCATGAACATTGTGAGATGTTTTATTAAAAGACTCCAAAGCTCCAGCCGCCGTTTGACCCAGGGTGAGAAGCATGCCTAAATGATATGGAGCCCCCAAAAGGCCAATTTACACTCAGGACAGGTATATTCTCACTGAGATGAATCATTCAGAATGTCAGCCCCCTCCTTCCCTCACACACACACTGCCACACATAGACACAGGCACTTCCACTACTGGACTGAAAGGAATTCTCAAGCATCTAAAAACCTTGTGACTTGTGAAATACATAATTTCCTTTTTTTCCCCTTATATATTTACTTATTGTACGGGGGGGAGGGGGGGGGTTTGTTTTTTTTGTTTTTTTTTAAGTTTCTTATGCTCACCAAGGCAAGGTTTATTTTATAAAAAATACAGTGAAAACAGTAATATTGGGAATTATTGCTAAAGTTTAACATAACTGTTTTCTATTTTAATATATCAATTTTAATTAAATGGAATTTATTCTTGTGATGTCAAAGCTGAATTTAATATCCTGATTTGGTGCTCAAGAAAGTACACTCAAGACCTTATAATAAGTAAATGTTGTTAATTAATATTACTCAGTACTTAATTGTATACAGTAGTTATGTAACAAGGACACCTTTAAAATAAAGTGTAACACTTCTTATTAATAATTAAAACAGTTGTGCTGCTTAATGTTTTAGTGGAAGCCAAGATACATTCATTTTTTTCAGGATTATTTGATGTATAGAAAGTTCAAAAGAACAGCATTTATCTGAAATATTTTGTAATGATGCCTTAATGGCATCATCCTTTAGGAAGTGACATATTTTTTGGTGCATAATTCAGTGTAATACGTACACTGAAAAAAAAATGGTGTAGAAACAATTTTCACTCAGATTTTGCTAGTAAATTTCACAAACAACTAAAAAGAAAGGGCAAGTAACATTTAAATTAAACGTGAAATTTTGAAGTAGAAAAACTTATAGTATTGTCTTATACTTTTTTGTTTTATTTACAACTTAAAAAAATATTTTTTACTGTGTAATATGACTTTAGTTTAAGTTTAATCACATGGACTTTTTTAATTTCTTTTTTTTTTTTATTGGTTTGTCTCATGCTAAAACATTCCATCCTGTTAAAATTATAGAAACATCTGATTTAAATGTAATAAAATTATTATAACATATTGTGTGTATATATTATAAAGATAGTTTATATATGATAAAGAATCTGACATCATAACATAAGTGCAAATAATCAAGTTTTAGTAAAAAAGCGCAAATACCTGAGCTTAACCAGAGCATATTTCTAAAGATCTGGTATAGATTTTCTTATACATCTTCATTAGAAAGAGTGATCAAAACCAAACATTTCATGGCTTCAAAATAATAATCATAAAAAAATCATGCGTTTTGATAATGGTACCAACAAATCAGTGAGACCATGGTCTTATTCCACATCCAGATTGAAAATTACAGCTTGCCTGAGTGTAATCATTGGGGCGTCCATGTATCCGAATATTATTTTATTGCAGCACCTAACTGGTGTTGATGTTGTCACAATGTGAGCTCTCTTTTCACTCAACCTTGTCTAGTTTCTGATGGTCCCGTATAAACCCACATAAACAAAGGTCATGCTGAAGTCAATGTCCTCAGTCCACGCTCAGAGAGAAATACCTGAGCACATATCACATTGAGTCTGTGTAACGAGCCATAAAGTCTTCAGAGGCACCGCACCGGGGTCTCCGTTTACATCTCCTTTCTTTTGATCAGCCCAAGCTTCTCTCCTGAATGGCTAAAGACATGCCTGACTACATATGTATTACAACCCCAAGCCACAGCAGAAAATGTACTGAAGGCTTTGAGGGCATTTCTCATAAGACACATTGTGCGGCAGGATGTTATTTTCAGTCTGCTCTGTGGGGTATCCCGTATTTATTGTGGGTCATTGTAAAGGCAGAGGTCTGATGTGATAAGAAGCTATGGAGCGCTGCATTGCTGCGGCTGCTGTCCCCTCCCCTTCACCCTGCCACGCGCAAACCCGGGGATTCCAATTTCTTTCAGGATATCTTAGCTCAGCTTCCAAGCTGCCCCCGCTGTGATTTTGGAATATCTCACCTTTTTTATTCCTCCTTCCTTGACAGTAAACTGCATTCAGGCGCTTCAAGGAGAGATCCTCCTTCCTGTCAAGAGGAGCCTTTGAAACGCACCGCTCTCAGGCAGTGTTTGCGGCTCTTGTTTCCCAGTTCAAATGATTAACACAGCCATGTGGAAGCAGGGGCTGCTGTGTGTGAGGAAGGGAGTACCAGGAGCTCGCTGATCATCACAACAACATAAAGAACCCAAACATGTAAAAATACTGCAGTACGAGAGATTAGATCACAGCTTTCAGGTCATATTAGAATTACATGAAGTGGTTGATCTCTGTAGGTTTGTGACCAGATAGAAAGGTTAGTGACAGAATTCAGAGAGCTGGAATACAAATGTCAGCTAAAGATAATAAGAAAATGTCATCACTTTACAGAATGATCACAGGTGGGGAGAGAGTGAGAAGGAGAGGGCCACGAGGAGAATATATATTTGAGCTGTCACCTACACCATGGCAAAATCCACCACCAGTTCACTGCCATCAGAAAGCGACAATTAAATTACTCACACCACTCCACCTTTACTAGGCCTGCCCGAGGAGGCCTGTAATACCTGGAGAGAGAGAGCAGAAAATCTGCCATCTTTGCTTAACGGTGCTCAGGATGTTTTGACCAATCAGCTGAGCTGTAAATATGGTAAATTATGTTATGACAGTTGTGACTGGCATGCGCACAGTCCCAAACCCTTCACTAACAACTATCCTGAGATGTGGATTTATAAAGAATCTGGGGCTTCAAAATGAATTGGGAACTGGTAAATCCTCTACTATAATATACAATGTATGCATATAATATAAATATAATGTATTATATAATATAATTAATTATTTGCTGTTTACAAATAATATATTAAAAATACATATCTTTAAATAAATATATAAAATATTTATATACACTGCTGTCCAAAAGTTTAGGGGTCTAATTAAAAAAATACTTTTATTCAGCTAGCATGCATTAAAAAATTGATCAAAAGTGACAGTAAACACATTTCTAATGTTACAAAAGTAGCAAAATAGTAACAAACAAATGCTTTTCTTATTTCTATTTATCAAAGAATCCCCAAAAAAGGTATCATGTGTTCCACCATAATATTACGCAGCACAACTGTTACATGGATAATAATAAAAGAATGTTTGATTAATTAGTTTGATTACTGAGGTTAATTAATTGGTTAATTAATTAGAATAATTTCTGAAGGATCATGTGACACTCAGTTTAGCCATCACAGGAATAAATTATATTAAAATAGAAAACAATTATTTTAAATTGTAATATTTCACAATATTACTATTTTTACTGTATTTACAACCCCTATCAGTTATATATATATCAGAATATTTTTAAATGGTTTTCAATGGAGAAAGATGGGTTATTTTTGTCATGGTGTAGTTACAGCATCTACCAGCTGTAGATGGGGGCCGAACTAACCAGCAAAGCCTTGACCTCTTGGATCCACAACATTCACTCTCTCTTGTCTTCGGCAGTGTAGCAGCCTACCTCAACAGCTTTCATTCAATTATGCTCGTTTCAGGCATTGAAGAAGGAAAAAAATACAAGCCTTTTCTTTTTATTCTCCTGCTACCTCTGTATTAATGGCAGTGGAGAGCTTGTGATCTCTGTAAGCCATTTATTAAAAAGATGTATATGACCCAATTTGTCTCATCACCGATTTTCATAACTTCATTATGTATCTGCTCTATCCTGACGGCAGCGCCTCAGAGGGAAACTCACCTTATTTATTGTCTTCATCCGCCAAGAGGGGGAAATGGTTATTGCTTTATTTCCATTGGATATTTCAATTTGAATAGGACGAGAAGCTGCAATGATGATAGAGGGAGAATCTAGCGAGAGAGCGAGCGAGAGAGAGAAGGAGAGAGG
>NW_015536531.1:51036-55340 GCF_001515605.1 Sinocyclocheilus anshuiensis
TTGGGGGGGGGGAGAAAGGCAGCATTGTTATTTGACATTATAGATGATATCTCTCTCCCTCTCTCTTTTTTTTCTCTCAGGGTCTAATTGTAGATACAGTGCCTTTGAAAGGTATTGCCTTGTTAGCAGAATCGTAATAGGAGAGGGTGAAGGATCATATGTGTTCAATACTCTTTTGTTGTGTTGCGAGTTGCCTGTGAGAAAGGTTGCGAGACACCGGATTGCAGGATATGCACAAACAGAATATCAGCAGAAACACGCTGAAGGTATACGGCACCTTGAATAAATGAGAAAAATGCTCTCAGTACGATGTTTATTTCTCACCAACTTTACAGTGATGTTCAAAACAAGAGTATCAACATTTGCAAATGTTTATGTGGTTCTGAGAGTTTGTTTTCAAACCAAAATTATGCCGTTTATAGTGCAGTGTCTTCGTGTTGTTTTAATAACTGAATGGCAAAATTATTTCAGATGTATATAAAAAGAACGTTTGTCAGAATGTGGATATTTATATATTGTATATAGTGCTTGTATGCAATGTTAAAAAAATTTAAATAAATAATGAGCAATAATGTACCGAAGTGTCAAGTAAAAATTATTATTATAATTACTATTATTACAATTTTTGATAAAATACAGACACGTGTAATTTTCGCAATATACCCTCAATTTTCTATATACCCACAAGTCTTGCAAAAATAATGTTTTCTTTGTTCAAGTATTATAATTGATTAAAATGTCATATTATTAATACTATAACCAACTGCTTATCAATTATGCAATGAAACGTCTTAATGGCCGTTGTCGTTTGCCATTTAAACTGCAATTTAATTTATGCCTAAACTAAATTAATCACAATAATGAATAAGGTCACCTGCGGGTGTGTTTGCTCCGTGTGGACCAGGAGGCCCTTGTGAGCTTTGTAATAAATTAAGGAAACAAAGAGGGTCGGAGAAACATCAGGCCAAACTCATTGTACTTAGACGCTTGACGATTCCTCTCATCACACAGGAGGTTACTGTCCTATTTCCCTCTTAAAACAACAAAGATGATTTAAGCTCTGTCTCAGGCTTGACACCATTACCTTCAACAGGGACAATTCTGACAGAGATATAAGGGTCATTTTACAAAATGGGTGCAATTTGTGCTCCCCATATATATGTGAAAAAAATCTTAACAATAAATACAATCTTATCTTAACAATAAATACTTGTACAGTTTATGCACACTTTTACTATGCTAATATAGGCATTTTACTAAAAACACCGATACAAATCAAGTAACGTAAATGTATTTTGTCTTTGTGGTTTTTTTCCCCCCTTAGGTCTGTCCTTGTCTTGTGTTTCTAATTTCTATTTATATATGAATTAATGTGAAATATATAGGAATAAAATGCTAGTACATTGTCTTTATTTTTCTCTGTTTGTTTAGATTTTAGTTGACAGTGTGTTATTTAAAAACTTGAAGCTGTCCGTAGGTTGTTGCCAACCTACTAACTTTTACATAATTTTCCCACTTTAAAGTAATATAAAGTAAAAGAAATGTTATAAAACCAAAATGAAAAAAAGACGCATTCATTTTTTCCAGAAGTGGAAAAAAGTCTCGTTTATCACTGTCTGCTTTGTTTAGAGTGTCAATAGAGGACGGTCTTAAAATGTCAACATTGTTACCTTGATTTTATAAAGTAAACCAGTGCTAATTGAAAAATAGATTGTTGTTGAAATATCTATAGAGCTACTGAACAGTTTCATGCCCTTTCACAGGGCTAAGAAATCTGTCAGCCCTGTTACCTAATGGAAGAATATTTACAAAATTGTACTTTAATAATCACCAAATCAGAAAATGCATCTGAAACACTGCATGAAAGTCAAAAACAATCAAACAGCCAAAATATGTTTAATGAACAACAAAACACACACAAAGATGAAGAACTCTTTCTCTTTAAGTTTTCTTTTCTCCTCTCAGTTGTCCTGTGTGATCCTGTCTTTCAGATAGATCCCTCAGTAGATAGCAGTGTCCTCTGTTCTAAATTTAGCCTTAGAAAGTCAAGCTAGAGAGTGAGACGCTCACCCACCAGGCTTTCCTATTTCTGTCCGCACATCCTCGGACAGAGTTATCATGATCAGGCTTCTTAGACTCTGTCCAGGTTCTGGGTGGTCTACTGGTTTTTCCTACTGCTGCTGGGTGTGCATGCAGCTCTCACAGGGGAAGTACAGGGGTCATGTGACAGGATATCAGACTCAGTGTTTTGTCTCTGGTGTTCTTCAGGTGGGCTGCTCCAATGGAGGTGAACGGCCTGCTGGAGTTCTATACGCTGCACCAGTCTGCCTTAGGAGAAGAGCCGGTCGTCGTCTATAACAGCTCTGAGCTTTTTGAGGATTATACAGTGCGGAACCTCGTCCCTGGATCAAGCTACCTGTTTCAGATAGCAGTGCGTTCTTGCTCACTGTTTCACCTTACACACACACACACACACACACACACACACCTAAATGAGTAAAGGAGGGCTCAGTATGCAGAATATCATATATCACTGTGACTTTCAGTTCATTTTGTCCTTAGTAAATGTATTAAAATGTGGCTTTTTAAAATAGTCATATTGAATATAGTGCAAAATGAACGTTGTGTGTCACATCAGCACACAAACCTTCATGACTCTGATTCAGATCTTACAACATAGCTTGCCTGTCAAAGTTTCATTTTAATTTGGTATTGCTTTTTTATTAATTTATTAATTGTGTTAAGAAACTTGTATTATATAAATTTTAACAGAATATAAAAATCATTTTGAACAAGTTTGTATTATTTGTATGCCAATTTAAGAAACTTCTAATCAATTAAATATTACAGAGCACCACCTTTTTTATTATAATTAGATTTTTCTTTTCTCATTACTTTTTATTTTGTTTTAATTATTATTATTATTTTATACTGTAGTTCAGTGTGGTTCTACTATATTTTTCTATATAATTATTTGTGTATTATTTATACACCAGCCCAGATGTAATCTGCTAACTTTTTTCATATTTTCTGTACTAATTTTTGGAAAAATTGTTTTTTTAATTTGGAATGCTGCACATTTTAAATTGATTTGAACATGGTAAAATGTGTTAACATCAGCATACAGACTTTAAAGTTTCTTACTGTCTGTTGCTTATATTATTTACACTGATTTGGAGCAGACAGCATATCAACTGGTCAACTTTGTAAATTTAATAATTTAAATTATTAGAGAATATAAAAATAAATTTTGATTGTTTTTATGTGATATATAATATTTATACATAATTAGCAAGACTAGACTGGATCTGCTGACTTTTTCCACATCTTTAGGGCTTAGAGTTTAAGGGAATATCTCAGAATTCCCTTGATAAAATGTGCTAAATGGAGCTGAGAGTATGCGAGAAAAAATGCACTTACAAGGAAGGAATGTGTACAACTATTGTGGAGCTGTTTTCATTTGAAATCTTTTTAAAGCATGTTTATGTTTTATGTATAACTGATGATGCCACTTAAAGTTTGTCTTTTGACCTGCAGGCTTGCACAGGAGGTGGATGCACCCTCAGTGACCCCAGCGTCGCCCACACTGAAGAGAGTTCACCAGAAGAAGTGCCTGCTCCCAACATCCTGTCACTCTCCCCATATTCCCTCAATGTGTCCTGGACCCCCCCTCGCAAGCCCAACGGTGAGTGGGGTTAAAACTAGTGCCCGGCAAAGGTGAATTCATATTCCAAATGGTCGTTTAGTTAAGGGTGCTTCATGTTTAATGATGGGTTAGCACAGAGAAGGGGACAGGAAAAGAAGAGCACTTTGTGTGGCAGTGCGACTGGAAGTGCGCGAGAGAGAGCGAGACCGAGGAAAAGAGGGTGCTGCGTTTTAAGTGGATGAAAAGTGCTCCCTTTTGACTGATGCTGTGAACTGCAGCTTTAGCGCAGCAGCAGGTTCATTCACTCAGCCTGAGCACCGGATGGGGGACACCACTGCGCCCCCTGCATTTGAGAGCAGATGCGGATTAGGAGAAGTGCTTCTGGAATTCAATCCTACACTTTTTGCATTTTGGTGAATGTTAATTCCCATGAAATTAACATCTATTGTATTTATATCTATTATGTATGTATTAATAAGTATTTATATAAATTATATTGTTTTATATAAAGAAAAAAATTAGTTTACATGGTACAGAAAATATTAAATAAATTATTTGCTATTTTTTGTTTATTCAAAAATGGTCGTTTAGTGAACTAAATATTTTATTTAAATACATATATATATATATATTATTATATATTATACATGTATATATA
>NW_015536531.1:55437-59352 GCF_001515605.1 Sinocyclocheilus anshuiensis
GGACATACATTTTTTTATTCATTTAATCTATTAAATAATTCATTACAATATTCTGCAGATTTTTGAGGTGAAGGGGTGGGTTAAGACAGTTAAAGGACCTCTAATATGGTGTGATATATTCTAATATGATATATAAACTTTCAGGAATTGTGTGGTGAAAATTATTAATTCTACCTTTTAATCTTGTGCAGATATAAACTATAACTTTGTGTGGATATAAACTATAATTTTAGTCAAATTGAGTCCAAATAAATTGTACAATAAATGATAAATATTGTAATAAACAGTATATTATATATATTATTTTACAAAGCTATATGATATATTATATTTTACATGATTATATATACAGTATATGAAACATGATTAAATAGCACACAATTGATTAAACACTACAAATTATGTAGTTAAATTATTTATTTAAATTAACACTTTTTTAAATATTGTTTATTTTGAGGAATGGTTAAAGTTTTCCACATTTACAAATACTGAATTAAAAAATAATTATTTAAAATAAAAAATTGATCTTGTGTAAATGTTAAATGCTAAATGTTAAAATAAACATTTTAATGCCATCTTATTTTTTTTAAAACAGAGATAATGTGCGATAAATACACAATCTGAAAAATATGTATGAAATCTCCCTTTGCATTGATTATAGAAAATACATAGCTTTTATTATTTAATGTATTTTGCGTCTCAAGACCTACTCAGTGTATTATTATAGAACTGTTACAAATTAAATTTTAAATAAGTGCACAATAAAAATGCACAAACATTAAGTATTTATTTTTATATATGAGTTTGTTAAAGCTCAGTATAATTGTTCATATTATTTCTCTGTGCATTGGGCCAAGCTCAGTTGTCCTTCTTGAACCTTTTAACTGACCGGTCCATCTTGAGGGGTGTGTCCCGTGAGCAGCTATAAAGAGAGCAGGAGCAGTATACGGTTGTGTTTACATGTTTTACAGCACTCTTTCCCTAATGGTCGGCTTTAACAGAGGGCTTTAAACAAAATGGCCAGTTTACATCAGGGCATGTGAGGAAATCAGTGGAGCAAACAGTGTTTGGGTATAAAAATGTGTATTGGAAAAAGGGTTCGTGATGGAGGGGCAATTTTAGCCTTCATAGCAGAAGTACAGTGAATGCTGCATGTTCTTGTTGATTTTCAGGCATTAATGAATTTCTTTTTATCTTATTTTGGTTGATGTTTAGGTCATGTCCTTAAAGACGATGTATGTTTGAAATGTTGACTGTAGTCAACAATTATTTTGGTACTGTAGGGACATCTATTGCATTCTTGAATATACGAGAGGTTTACACGTCAAGCACAACCTGTATTTCCACGTACGCTATCACATAGCTCTTGCCCATATGCTAAATGTGTATTAATTTCCTCCACACAGGTGTGATTAGCAGCTATGGTCTTTGGATGGATGGCACGCTGGTGCAGAATTCGTCTCTTATGGGGTTCAAGGTCGGTGATCTGTCCCCATGGAGCCTCCACAGCTTCCGTGTGCAGGCCTGCACGGCTCAGGGCTGCGCTCTGGGGCCCCTGGTGAGAGTCCACCACATTTACATTATGTTAATGCCTCCTCTGCGTGTCAGATGGCAGCTCAACATCATAAAGGTGATCGATTCACTCTGTTCAATAAAGCACCTTCTGCTCACGCTTGACATTTGGTATAAATGCCACTCTGGGCTGGTTACTGCTTTGATGGGCCATATTTGGGCATTTTTCCAATATGTGTGCAATATTTAGTCAAATGGCCAGTTCTGCAGACACAGCAAAAGTTGGAGCAAGCAGCGAGAGGTTGAGTGGCTGTGGTGTCTGGCTACGAAGTATCTGATCATTTAGTGGACAGATGGTGGGGAAAATAGTGCAGGCTGATAATTTTTATTTATTTATTTTTAACTCCTGTGAGTTTTTTTATTTTTTATTAAAATAATGTGCAGTGAGACTTCGTGCAGTCTCAAATTATGGATTTTAAGTGAGTTTAAGAAATTTCTGTTCAGACAATGTGAATTGTGACTTACAACCTACAATACCATTTAAAAGTTGAGTCAAGATTTTTTTAAATGTGCATTAAGGCTGCATTTAGATCAAATGTATAGTAAAACAGTATTATATGGTCACAATCGTAAAATATTACAATTTAAAATAACCTTTTTCTATTTTTTCAGGATTCTTTGATAAATAGAAAGTAAAATTATTTACTATTTTTATAACAATGTGAAAGTCTTTGCTGTCATTTTTAATCAATTTAATGTATCTTTGCTGAATAAAATTAATTTAATTTAAAACAACAACAGCAAAAAATGTTACTGACCCCAAACCTTTGAACAGTTTATTCTACTACAGTAATGTAATTTTTAACATAAATTGCAATATTTAACAAAACCAATTTTGCTACAGTTTTTTGTTCTGTTCTTTTTTGTTTTGTTTTGTTTTGCATGGCCTACTGTAATGTAAGTAGAAAAGCAAAATTATTTCATAGAGAGATCCAATTATTAAAATTTGATTGAACAAAGACAAACTATTTTTGGACTAACATGCACTGATAAATAGAAAGTAAATAGGGTCACTTTATAATAATACATTTCATAGATATAATACTTGTACTAAATTTGCCATGTTCGTAATTTATATTGTTTTATATTGTTATGCTGCTAAATTTCAGGTTCTAGTGTTTATATGTGTGTGTATGACTGGTTATCGCATGTGTATTTATGTGTGAGTGGGTTTAACCGGACCTCAGTGCTTAATTTTGTTCCATCTCATGTGCCATGTTTTGGAATGACAATACAAATTATCGAAATACTTGAAAAATCCTTGAATCCTTTCATGTTGACTTTAAGTAGAACTAAATGCTTACTTCTAGTTTTAAGCGGACATTATCTTTCTTTCTGTTGTCAGGTGGAAGGCAGGACTTTAGAGATGCCTCCCGCTGGTCACATGACCCTGGATGTCCTCAGTGAGACTCCACATTCAGTGCGAGCCAAGTGGGAGGCCCCAGCTAAACCCAACGGAAACCTGACCTACACAGTCCTCTTCACTGGGCCAGGTAAATCAAACTTAACTGCTCCCTTCACACCTCCACATCCTCCCTCAGTTCCTTCAAGTAAACGCAACATTGCATCCCTGCATGCTGCCTCTGCTCCTTGTATTGACTTCTACTGTTTTCCCTTTGTTTGTTTACAAACAAAAATGCTGAAAGGTCAGCGAACCTTAGCACACCCTGCTTGCACGGTAATGGGCTTAAATTAATTGTTGTCGGCCTCCATTTTGCTCAAACTGGCTGCCGGGTGCTATCGCGGGCCAAAAGGGCTACGGGAGGACACCAGTGCTCATCACGCGCTCTTCTCATCTCATTCTTCACGGGTTGAGAGTGGACAGGTTTGTTTAAAAGCATAATGGCACCCACAAAAGGAATCTCCCTCTGCTTGCCGCCCTGATCTCTGCTGGAGCTTCCCTTATGCTGTTTAGAGGATAAACGTTTGCCGTAATGAGAGGTTGAGGGGTGCAAACACACATTCTCTATGTGAATCTGTCAAGCTCTTGAATCACTTAGGTTCTATAAAGGTACTGAAATGCAGATGCAAATGCTTGTCAAACACATTACAAGTGTGCAGTCACATTGTACAGTACATACTGAACATGCATTCATAATGTCTATGCCATTGGATATATAGCTTTACTGGGGCTGTTATCTAATGTTTAGTGCATATTGAGCTGTGGTGCACATGCAGTATCGTGAGTTTGAATCCAGCAACATTTCCAAATCAAGTTAAAGTGGCAAAAGGCCATAAATATACATTAATGTTCAAAAGTTTGGGGTCAGCAAGATTTGAGTGTGAGTGTGAGTGTGAGTGTGAGTGTGAGTGTGTGTGTGTGTGTGTGTGTGTGTGTGTGTG
>NW_015536531.1:60739-79960 GCF_001515605.1 Sinocyclocheilus anshuiensis
TGTTTGTGTGTGTGTAAAATAATTTAATACTGTTTTTCGGCAAGGATGCATTAAATTGATCAAAAGTGTAAGTAAATACATTTAAATATAATTTCTTTTTCAAGTAAATTCTGTTCTTTTGAACTTTTTATTCTTTAAATAATCCTGAACAATGAGTCATGGTTTCTACAAAATATTAAGCAGAACAACTGTTTTCTACAGATATTAATAAGGAATATTTTGTGAGCACGAAATCTCAGGATATCAGAAAGGATCATGTGACAGTGAAGACTGGAGTAATGTTTGAAAATTCAGTTTTCCTATCACAGGAATAAATGACATTTTAACATATATTAAAATAACATGTAGTTATTTTGAATTGTAGTAATATTTCACAATATTACTGTCTTTACTGTATTTTTTATCAAATAAATGGAGTGTTGATATATATATATATATATATATGTGTGTGTGTGTGTGTGTGTGTGTGTGTGTGCATATACATACATCCAACTCAACCTTTTTCCTTTATAGCCCCATAGGGCTGGCTTTTATCTGTGTTTAAGATTCAATTTGCATTCATATACTGTCAGTATGTGAATGAATTGAGTGTAATGCTGAACCCTGTGTCCCCCATTCTTTCTTTCACACATCCTGCTGGTAGGCATCCAAAACTCTATGTATTCCTGGTCAAAGTACAGCCAGTCTCAGATGAAATGACTGACCTGCACCTCTATGTGTCAGCACTTCTTTTTGTCTGCCAGGCCAATAGAATAGATTGTCTCTCTCCATTAATCAAGAGTTCATCTGTACAGTTTACAGATTCTACACATTTAATCCTGCCAACAGACCTGTGTGTGCATGTTAGTGTGTGTTTCACTATAGCCTACTTAAATGAATACATTGACATTTTTATACCGCATAATCATCTACTATCAGCAAATTATAACCCATAATGTGCTTGTTTGTAAAAAAAATAAAAAATACAGAAACAGAGGTTGATTCACAGGCTGCCATATTACTCCGTCAGCATCTAATTAAGCTGAGCTCACCTGATCGTTAATATTTGCGGGAGATCGCTTACAAAGCAATCAGCCGACCGCTTTGATGGACGAAGGCCTTACTGTGTATACACTTCTGCTGCTCGTATGGATAAATAAGAATCAAATTTGTCAGAGATTTGCCGTTCAGCTGCCGTTTTTTTTTTTTCTTTGTGTCATTGACTTACATACTGCTGAATATGTAACTTAATACACCAGTTATTTGCTGTGGATACTCATGGGTTGAAGGTTAATGTATTATTATTATTATTATGATTATTTCTATTAAATTACATTTCTATTGAAATTAAATTTTAATTTAAACTCTTCAGTTTCATTGTGGCTTAGAACTAAGACAATTGTGCTTTTCGATATGATTTTCTGTTTTTTTGTTGTTGTTTGTTTTTCTTTTTTTAGTCCTTGTGTTATGAAATTAATAGTTTCAACATTAGGGGAAATTATACTTCATATGGTGGCCATCGTGGTAACATCACTAGGAACCAATTTTTTTTTTTAGGTACTCAATAGGCATACATTTATAGTTCCTATCTGCTTGAATAAGGAAAATTTGAAATTGCCCTATCCGTTTTGATAACATATTTCAAATCATCAAGAGATCTGTGGTAACAAAATTTGATTCTTAAAGTCTAGTCATGCTTAAACCTTGCATTTTTCAGAATTTGTCCAGCTAATGTGCATTTTAGAGCAAACAAACTCAATCAAAAAGGTGATTGGCTCTTTTAACGGAAAGCCTGGTCTTATATTTACCACCACTGTTTTTTTTTTTCTAAATTACTGTATGTACAGTTTATCCCATTTATTTCTCTCCTCCTTATATAGTCTCTGATTAAATGCAGATGCAGCTCTAAATAATTTTTTCTTAATAATCATTAGTAGTAATTATCATTAATAAATTAATGACAAGCAGTAAATTATTAATGCAGTGTTTAATGATCAGGCAAAATTAATTAAACTCTGAGAACAAAATACTGTAAAGAACTTGATTGGTTAATGGCACATAAAGTATGAAGACATTTTCAAACATGCTACTTTTTGAGGAAACTGTGTATTATACTTAAATAGATGGCAACTTTGATGGACACAGGCCTTGCTTTGTCTGCTTCTGCTGCTCATATGAATAAGTAACCATTGCCTTCCCCGTTGTTTTCTTTCATTGTATCATTGAGTGTACTGCTGAATCTGTAACTTAATATACCAGTGGTTTGCTATGGATCCTCTCAGCTTGCAGGCCAATCTGAGGTAGTGTGCAGCCCAGCCAGACTTAAAAGTAGCTATCTGACAAGCAGGACGAGCAGCTTACAGACTCAAGATTGTAATCTCCTAGTACAAGCAGATGGAAGTGACCTCTCACAAAGGCAGCCACGTCCCCCCTCTCACAGAGCAAGAGCTTTGAAGTATTCTTCTGAGCAGAAAGAGCAAGATTATGATGTGCAGGGAGATTGATTTGAGAGAGCAAGATCACCGTCATTGGACTCTTCCAACAAAACTTTTGTTTTCCCTTTGCCTTGCAATGCGTGATTCGTGCGCATTTGTGGTCACTACCTCTGATGGAGATGATAGCTTACGTTGAGTGTGAAGTAGTACTTTTATGCTTTTTCTTGGCTTCTTTGATTATATCATTGGCTCCAGAGGGTTCGGCACAGTTTATTTTTGTATTATTGTGGAGTGTGTTATTCGTGAGGGAGGGTTTGTTCGCACCAGGCTAGCAGGGTCAGATCCACAGACGTCTCACTCTCTCTAGCTCTCTGTCTTTTGTGCCACAAGAGAAGTTTAAGCGATTTCTCCCAGTGGATTGCTGGAGAATTTATCGGCGGGTGGCTGGCTATCACAGATTAAGGGAAATGTCGATCAGTAATGACCCCTCTACATGTTAGTATTGCAGTAAAGCCAAGCTTTTATGTCAAAGAAAATCGGAGCGGGGGCTATTACACATGACAGGGGTGATCAAGGGACTGTGGACCGAGGCTAGCATTATTAAATATTGACTATTCCTGTGATTTATGTAGAGCTTCAGGGAAAAAGTGACTTTTTAACTGTTATATATTCTTTAGTCTCCAAACCCTTCCATTTATCTCTTCATGGAAATAAAGTGTATGTTGGCTGCATATTTCTTACTCCCAGCTGAAAAAGGGGGGAAAAACTCTTGCCCTTACAAATTGAGATGGTTGCTGTTGCGGCAGTTCATTTTATAAACCGCTAAAAGTGGAATAGGTAAATTGGAAGCAATTATAAGATTTAACTAAAAAAAAAAAAGGCTGAGCTAGTCGTACTGTAGATGACAGAGAATGATTATTTAAGGGCATAGAGCTCAGATAAATTCATTAAGCATGTTTATTTTTGCTTAAACAGGTCATTTTTACAAGTTCTGGGTGTGTTTTTCTTTTTCCACTTGCACTGCACAGTAATGTAAAACGTCAGCTAAACACTTAAGCAATGGAGGAGAGATGCATTTGTAGGCTTCCAGTCGTTGGGGCACTTCATGCCTATTGATTTCTTTATGACGTTGCATTTCAAGCCCTTTAGATGGGGAAAGGGTGGAGGTTATGGACTCGGCCTGCACACACGTCTCCCTTCTGTCTCTTCCCAAGATGGTAGAAGTCTATATGGTGAGAGGTGAGAACTTGGGGGAGTTAATTCCCTTTTAATTTGCAAGCAGGGCCGTATATCCTGCGGTCGATTGCATTACAGTAAGTGGTGGTGGCTGGGGACTTGGAGGCTTGGCTCTTGACCTCTTGGTTAATGTGCACACATGCATGGGTCTGACTGAAAGCATTACAGCCAATGAGTGGGAGTGTTGAGAGATGTGTTTGAATTTCTGTAATGGTAATGAACTGTAAACTGAAATTATGGTGCCTTATCTTTAGAGCAATGTTTTTGGGTGAATAAACTAATATTTGGTAATATATATTATATATAATAATTAATACTGACTTATAGTTGTGTGTGCAGATTAAGTAGGATTGGCAAAAGATTTAGAAAAAAGTTACACACTTACGGATGTCTCTGTGACCGTAAGTCTTTTTCAGGTTGTGAATTTGTAATGCAAACACGTTTCACTTGGGGAAATTTCTGAATCCTTTTTTTTTGTGTTTTATTTCGATAATGCTTATTACAGCTAAGTAAGTATGTGAGCATCTCGGTTATTTTTTATGGATTTTCTTTGTTTCCTGTTTTTAATACAGCGCTTTATAAGGCTTTTACCAGATTGACAATATGCTCACTCACAATTGTTTTGTGCCATTATTTATAAAATTGTATTTCTATTTTAGCCGCTGTGTTTTTTTTTTCTGTGGATCCAGCTTCCTGTGTGTTGAATCAATGTCTGGGCTGGCAGAGCAATCAATCCCCATTTCTGGATTAAGACCCAGACAGCCAAAGCATGGGCTTTCCTGTGTCAGCAGGGCACTGCAGTTCACACACACACACACAGAGTGTCCAGCATCTTCTCAGTCTAAAAAGGGTCAATGTGCTTAAAAGGTATTTTTTAAGAAAATAAGGTTCCTCCAATTTATTGGATAAGTTTGATCTGTGAACCAAATGGGCATGTATCATGCTGACACCTCGTTGTCGATGATCCAAGAAAATTGGATCTGTATTTAGGAGCTTATCGGCAAAGTGATCATCATCCAAGTTCCTGAAGATGTCTGCAGGTCAGCGTGGCTCTGATCCTTTGATGGGGCTTTATATGGATGTTAAATTGCATCTCTGTGTGTTTCAGGTCAGAACTTCAGCAGTTTTGAAACGCCGGACACAGAGACGAGAGAACTGCTCAGCACTGGTAAAGAGGGCCAGTGGGTGTCTATAGGAGGACTGCTGCCATATTCTAATTACACTGTACTGGTGAAGGCCTGTAACAGTAAGGGCTGTGTGGAGAGCTCTCCCACCAGCGTCTCTCTCCCACCAGGAGGTCAGTACCAAACACAGCTTTCTGTAACAGAACACCATTTACATTTGTTGTACACAGACTAGGTAAATTGACATGTGCCGCACATGAAGATTGTTATCTTGCTATATAGATTTGATGTTAGCTTACCCGCAGAGAATTATTGCAATAACCATTTGTTACAAACACAAATATTTATTTGTTTTTTATTTATTTATTTATTTTTTACCAGAGACTTTTATCCAAAGTCACTTTTACATTTTGCCATTTAATTCAATATACACATTTCATCAGTTCATGCATTCCCTGGTAATTTTCTAATTAATTCATTATTATGAAAAATTATTCTAAAAAAAAAAAAGTTTTTTTTATTAATTATTTCATTTATTTGGGGTAGAAGGGGTGCTTGCTTTATTGAATATAGATTGTAAAGATGGACATGGCTAGAAATCCTTAGGAAGAGAAAGCAGAAATTAAATCAAGCCATGTTGCAAGCCAGACTTGAACCTGTGTCATTTGAATAAGCACGGCTTAATATATCTACAGTATGTGACAAATAGTGCACCATGTCTTTAGAAATTTGGACTTTTTTTTAGGTGAAACAAATACAATTATTAGATAATGAAATATGAAATAGGAATAGGTTGGAAGTTATGAAATCTAAATGATCCTCAGAAATCTCATAAGGTCAACTGGCTGAAACATCAACATCTGCCAGAAAGCTGACAAGAATATGATTAGCGCAGTTAGTTGTAAATCAATATGCAGTAGCTCACTGAGATTTTGTACACAAAACAAAATGATCATGAATGGCAATCACCTGATATTGATTTTTTTTCCTTCCAAAACTAATCTTCATAAGTAAAATGTGTATTTTTTACACATATACAATTTCGAAGCGCTCTATTTCCATAATATTGCCATGTTCTTCATTAACAGACAGCCTGTAAACTTCAGCCCTGGCTCATCATATCTGACGCAGAGCTACAGGCTCTCTGCACTAATGTTTAATCACATGCCTCCACATGGGTGGAGAGCGAGCTGTTTGATCAGGCTGAATCTTCTGGGCCCCGTAACACTGCCCTGTACGGGGCCAGCGGGGAGACATTGGACATCTGCTGGCCGACAGAGAACAATGCTCGCTGCTGGTGATCTAAAGACATGCCATTTCCTGTCTATGGCAATGGTAGATAAGAGTGTATGCACACAAGAGTAGCCACTATAAGTTTATTGCCACACTAAGAAGCCACACTTTCCCACTGTTAAATTGTTGTTGATTTTAATTATGACTCTTATGGCTCCAGAATGTTCTTTTTTATGACCTTCTCAGGCAAATGAAAGGTAACAACTCATTGGTTAAATAGGCCTTGGTCCATCCTTCCTTTTACTTAATGGCGTGGGAACTTATTAAGCTGATTTATACAGAGAATGGCTGTTGGGAAGCATGTGACGCACTGGGTTATATGTGTTTAAGGGAAGGGTAAATTACCATGGAGGAGATAAAAAAAAGACAATTTACTGATTTCTGCCTTCCCAACCCCCATTGTGTTCAGTGGGAAGGAATGGTTGGAAAAGAGGGGTCAGTGGACCAGTGTTTCTTCAGATGAGGGTGGATATTCAGCGCAAACTGTACATCTTTATAATTCATTTTTGATATGTCCCTTTCTTGTTTCTCTCCTTCTTACTCTCTTACTGCATGTCATAACCAGACGCAACATAACAACAATATATAAATGTCAATTTTATTTAGTCTTTGAAAATTTTCTTGAATAACGCTTATTAAAAATACTATAATTTAGTACGCAGTATTTTCTTACGAAGTATTTTCTTAATATTATTACAATTCAATTTTGAAGAATTAATGTGTGTACTGATAATGTGTTCTGTAAACATTTCTGAACATAAGCCAATGAGAGACAACAATTTACATTAAATATATTTTATTCAATGTCATAAAAATGAATAAAAATACACTTCAAAAGGTAAGGATAAAAAAACCTTGGATAAAAAAAAGGAAAAGGATAAAGTCTAACTTTAATTTTAAATGTTTTTAAGCAAACACAATGGCTAAATGTCTGAACTGTTTATTTATTTATTTATTATTTCAAAGCTTTCTTATTGCTATTTTAGATTTTTCTATCCCAGCTCTTGATACCACTCTCATACTTGTTTTAGCGGAGGAATCGTTAGACAATCACTTTTATCTCATTTGACTCATATGTAAAAGTGATATGACCAGACCCATTTTTTTTTTTGTGGGGGGCCAGATGACTGTAAATTCCCCAGGACCTATGCATCCACACACACACACATCTTTTTTTGATCAAAGAGACCGGATAGACATGTCTTTTGACCTGATAACCACCTTTGATTTGTTTAAACGTTCTGTGACAATTATCATTCTGTCTGTACCTGAAAGGAAGATCATTTTCCTGTAGGGAAAAGAAAATGAAGTTGCTGGGACACGTTTCATGAACAAACATCAGCAGTTGAAACCCCAGAGCTCCACCGTTGTCTCATCTCTCACGGAGGTGAACGGAACGCTCATTCCCAGAGGAGTGTGTATGGATTGAGGATTGATTCGGGGGGAATGGGACATGGCCTTGCATGTTCTTAGATGATGAAGCTGACCTGTAAACACCACTCCATGTTAATGCCCAGCCTTTAAATACAGACCAATCGCTCTCCTATGGCCCTGTTAAAAAACGGCAGCACACCCAAGTTAAAGTTCTGGGAAATTGTTCAAGTTCAACACAAAGACACAAGAAGTATAAATTTTAAATACCACACGTTTCCCTCTACTTCTTTCAGTAGATCTTTTGGTTTGTCTTAGCTGAACTGAAGACTTGTCTCAAACTGTCCTTGTTATATCAAAGAACAGACGGAGTAGAAGGCTTAGGATACAGACGAAACATAAAAGTGCATAGTTTAAAATGATTAGTGACACTTTTGATGTACCTGAGGAAGGAGGGAGGTGAAACAAAGGAAGCTTCATACTGACTGTTTGATGAAATAAGGCTGTGAGGAATTAACTCTTTTGTCAATGGGGTGTCTTACTCTCGTTAGCCTCTCCTTTTCACTGTCTCTCTCTATTTTTCTCTCTCTCTACAAACTTTAGGGAAGAAATCAAATGCTTTGAACATATTGTTCATTCCGCAGTGTGCAGAACATGCAGGTTAACACCTGTGTTTTTGGTACAGTATTTTTTTTTTTTTTTTTTTTACACTTAGAATTAGAATAGAGAGTGCTAGATTTAGAGGGTCAAATGAAGATGGAAGAGATGTGTTTTTAGCCGTTTCTTGAATATGGCTAAGGACTCAGCTGCTCGGATTGAGTTGAGCAGGTCATTGCACCAGGAGAGAACAGTTAATGTAAAAGTCTGTGAAAGTGATTTTGTGCTTCTTTGGGATGGCACTATAATGTGCCGTTCACTTGCAGAACACAAGCTTCTAGAGGGCACATAACTCTGAAGTAGTGAATTTAGGTAAATGGGTGCAGAGCCAGTGGTGGTTTTGTAGGCAAACATTAATGCCTTGAATTTAATGCGAGCAGCTACTTTTTTTTTTTTTTTTTTTTACAGGATTTTTTTCTATGCTCACCCAAAAATAAGTAATAGTACGTAACCATGGCAGCTGGAAAAACATTTCAGAATTTGTTCTGCAACTCTTGTGCTTTTTGTTCATTTATACACTTATTTACAGTACCAGTGTTCATTTTTTTAAACAGTTGCTGGCCTGTTAAATTAGTCATTGTTAATTAAATGTCATATATTTATGATACTCATTTTATAATAAGTAGGTTAATGTGGATAACTTTATAATATATATTTGCCATTCAAAAGTTTGTAGACTTTAAGATTATAATTTTTTTAAATAAGTCTGGGTAACACTTCAGAATAGGGAACACATATTCCCTATTAATTGAGAGTTTTCCCTTAATAAACTCGTAATTTGCTGCTTATTGATAGTAACATTTACATTTAGTCATCTAGCAGACGCTTTTATCCAAAGCGACTTACAAATGAGGACAAAAGAACCAATCAAAACCAAAAAAAGGGCAATAATACGTAAGTGCTGTGACAAGTCTCGGTTTGCCGCAGTACACGTAGCAAGAGTGCTAGATTTAGAGGGTCAAATGAAGATGGAAGAGATGTGTTTTTAGCCGTTTCTTGAATATGGCTAAGGACTCAGCTGCTCGGATTGAGTTGAGCAGGTCATTGCACCAGGAGAGAACAGTTAATGTAAAAGTCTGTGAAAGTGATTTTGTGCTTCTTTGGGATGGCACTATAATGTGCCGTTCACTTGCAGAACACAAGCTTCTAGAGGGCACATAACTCTGAAGTAGTGAATTTAGGTAAATGGGTGCAGAGCCAGTGGTGGTTTTGTAGGCAAACATTAATGCCTTGAATTTAATGGTGCCGTTCACTTGCAGAACGCAAGCTTCTAGAGGGCACATAATTCTGTCATAATAATAATAATAATTCTGTATAATACATAGTAAGGTAGTTGTTAAGTTTAGGTATGGAGTAGGATTAAGGGATCTAAAATATGGTCATGCAGAATAAGGCATTAATATGTGCTTTGTAAGTACTAAAAAAATAGCCAGTATGCTAGTAACATGCATACTAATTGGTCCTTACTAATAAACAGCCAATATGCTAGTAATATGCAGGCTAATAAGCAGCTTGTTAACAGTGAGAATTGGACCTTAAAATAGTGTTACCGAAGTCTGCAACTAAAATATTATATTATATTAAAAATAAAATATTATTTCAATATAATATGACTGTTTTAATATATTTTAAAGGGAGCCTATTGTACAAAATTCACTTTTACATGGTGTTTGAACACTGATGTGTGTCCACAGTGTGTGTAAACAAACAGCATATAATGGTAAAAATCCACCCACTCCTTTTTTTTAATAATCCCCATAAATCAGAAGCAGTATCTGAAAATACGCTGTTTCTGATTTCCCCTGATTCCTGATAAGCCCTGCCAATGACTGGTGACGATCTGCCCTATTCGTATTGACCCCGCCCTGATTGAACACATAGTCCGCCATGTTTATATCATCGCTATAGTGCCTATTTATGCTAAATATTGTCTGTGCCACATAAACATTACAAATGTTGTTTTTGGATGTACAACTGTGAGTCTCCAAAGGCATCTGAGCCACGGAGAACAATCACTGTCTGCATATTTCATAAATAATTTTTGACATTTTGGCTGTGTGAGGTTCTCCGGTTTTGTTGTTGATGGACTATCTGTAAACTATAGTAAAGACTTCTGGAAAGAGGGTGGAAGCAGCAGCTCATTTGCATTTAAAGGGGTCATATGATGCGATTTCAATTTTTCCTTTCTCTTTGGAGTGTTACAAGCTCTTGGTGCATAAAGAAGATCTGTAAAGTTGCAAAGACTAAAGTCTCAAATCCAAAGAGATCAGAGCACACCTCGCTTTTCAAACCGATGAGTTTTTGCTCACACCCAAGGAGGGCAAAATTTTATATGGTGTAATAAAAGATCTGTGGGGTATTTTGTGCTGAAACTTCACATACACATTCTGGGGACACCAGAGACTTATATTACATATTGTAAAAAGGGGCATAATATGTCTCCTTTAAATGCTGTGGGGTATTTTGTGCTGAAACTTCACATACACATTCTGGGGACACCAGAGACTTATATTACATATTGTAAAAAGGGGCATAATAGGTCCCCTTTAAAATGCAGTTTATTCCTGTGATGCAAAGCTGGATTTTCAGCAGCCATTACTCCAGTCTTAAGTATTATAAAGTGTAAAGTAATATTTTTGAAGTATAATAAGTAATCAACTTAATGATTTATATTTTAACATTAGAACCTGATCTTTTTTTTTTTTAGTAAAGTAGTTCTGTGCCATGCCAGCAAGAAACTTTCTAACCCTGACAGTGCAGAAATGGCCTTTGTGTTATAACATATCCTGTAGGCCTATGATATGGTACTGTATCTACAGAAAGCTTTTTATACAGAAGTATGCTTTACATGAGATAGAACTTAACAAATATGAATTTTTGTCACCGTTTACAATATGCCCACCTCTTCAGTCAGTGTTACACCATCGGTGCTGTGTGTTGGTGTTCAGGTCCAAAATGTATGAAGTAGTATTGGCATCTCTGAGCTGCGGCAATCTGTAGGGACATGTTCCAGACCTGTCCATATGCTCATCATCATCATTATGTTTATGACTGGTTGGCTGGGCTTTGCGCTGTTTATTCCTGCCCAAAAGCTATAGCAACAAAGGCAGATGGAGGAAAAGAGTGAAATGGCTTTTATCCCCGAGTCCGTCCAGCAAAGCCCTATCCACTCTTCTCAAAGCAGCAGCGTCCCTCTGCCGAGCTTTTTCTTGCCTAATACAAGCCACATGGATATTATGAAAATTGCAGCTTGGCAGTAAAACTAATTTTGGAGCGCTGACTTGAGTGATGAGACTGACCCCTGCTGAGCACGAGCCACATCCCTGTTCCTGCATGCCAGCCTATGTAGCGTTGGGTTCAGACGTCCGCATCGTCTCTTCCTTCACCGTTCAATCAGACTGTCACCCTGTCCTCCTAAATGACGCATGGGTACGTCAAGCTTTGAAAGTCCCACAACAGCTTGGCATATCCATAATCTTTATTGACATAATTGGCAGTTCCATCACTCATCAATCAAAGTATTAACATCTTTTTTTCTTGCCGTAATGTCAGTGAGTTGATCTCATTTAGTCTGTTCTCTGTACACCAGAGACCACGGAACCAGGAATTCAGTCTCGCTCTCATAACCTTTTGTTTTGTTTGTTTGTTTTTTATTAGTGCTTCGACCATCACAGGCGTATTCAATTCTAATTTGTATTCTATCGAGGTGATTCTATTTCAGCGCGGCCAAAATTACTTAAGTAATCAACAGTTATTGAGTTCTTGTGGCTGGACAAGAGGAGGGTTGATTGAGAATGAGACTTCACTTAGGGAAAGGACTTCACTTGGAGCATTGGAGTGCTGTATTATTGAAGCTGATGCTGACTAGATTGCTCCTCAGAATAGATGATTTTTGCCTGGAGTCGTCACTAAGCACTGAGACAAGACGCAGAATCAAGATGCTTTCTTTCTTGATGGGTGAGATGTTTTCATGTGCTTCCAGGCAATTTTGTAATATAGTCTCAATGTATTGTTGATAGAAATTAGCAAATCATGAGATCCACATTGCACTTACTTATTACTTATTATTATTTATTATTACTTTTATGATTTTTGTATTGTACTATATTTTATTTTAAAACATTTAAAACTAAATATTATATTGTATTATATTATATTATATTTGACCGTCAATTTTGTTTTTTTATTAAGCCCTGACCAGTGAGATTGTGTTGAGAGCAGATGACTGTCACAGTAAATAGAAGCTGCAGCATTGTCTGCGGGGTTGATGGTGCGTTGGGCTAGAAGCGAGGCGAGGAGGCTTAGAAGGGGCCAGGAAGTCCTTCTAAATCAGAGGCGCGGAGAGCTGACCGCACCATTAGACAAGTGCCATTCACATTCTCCACCCGTCTCGTGACTCTCTCTTTAAAAACAGAGGAATTTTCTATCCTCTCTCTCTCTTTCTCTCTAATCTGTGATATGCACATATTAAAGATGGCTACATGATTCCTCACCAGCAGAATGTTAAATCTTTAAAACAAAAGAGGAATATTTGAAAAAAGAATTCCTTTGAAAGCCTTCTGGAGAACCTGTCAGGACATACAGTAGGTTGTGCCATTGTGAGTGCTTATTGTCCAGCATGTGATGTACTATATACAGTAAGCTGGGCTTTTTCAAAGTCTCTCACCCCTAAAACGCTCCCATCCCCAACAGTGTTTCTACCCATGTTCCTTAGCATATGCTGCACAGTGCAGGTCTTTTCTCTGCTCCACTTCAACTCTGCATCCTCTCCACATACAGCTCCAGATGGCCTCATGCCCCCCAGACTGGCAGCTGACACCCCTACCTCGCTGCAGGTGGCCTGGGCTGCTCCAGCCCGTCACAACGCTCCAGGACATCTGCGCTACCGGCTCCAGATGAGGACTTCAGCTTCCCCACAAGTTCACCAGTAAGCTCAGAGCAACAAAGCCATGAAGACCTTTTACAGTGTACACATGCACTTTTCCACACTACAAACACATGTAGGTCACCACTACTACTGCAAACATGCAATCATCAGTGAACAATATTTATTTTGTACTGAAAATAGAAAAGGCAGTGAATCTGGAGAACAGGATACATCTGAGTATTTGATCTAAAGAGAATAAAGTAGTGGTTAGACTGTTGTAGAGCAGATGTACAGGAATATCAAATAGTAGGCCTAGACCAGGGCTGTCCTTATGAAAAAAAATCTGCTTCTGTAAGAAGAAAAGGGGGAAAAAAAAAAGAAACAAATGTTTTATCTAATATGTATGCATTACATGCTCCCTGACAACAAATTGCAATTTAATCAGAAATAGGGGAATTCTCATTCTGTTGTAATAAATAAATGACTAGGCGCATGTATTATATATCACCCTCATTTCCTGGGATTCTTTTGAAATGTATTTCATTGTTCATGTGATTTATTTATTATACTCCATGGTAAATTTGATCGTGGGGCTCTGTGGAAGTTGATGCTGTTTAAAAACCAGCAAAGATTTGTTCCAATCAGCAGGACTTGTAAGCCATTTAATGCAGCGTGATTATATCTATTTTTCATTTCGATTCAATACAAATATCCACTTGCATTTTCACCAGAATAATATCATATTCTAACCATAGAAGTTGATGAGAGCATTCAATCCTAAACTCACTTTTGATTTGATTTGCAAAGCACTTAACGGAAAAGATATGTTAATCATTTTAAAGCCCCTATTAGGTCAGAATCTATAAGCTTGTGTACTAGTAAGAGTTGACTAAATTAGCTTTAGCTAATATAAACATTTAAAATGCAGTCTTTATCAACAAAAACAGGCTAAAATGTTTTTTGGACACACTTTAGTTTAGGGACCAATTCTCACTATTAACTAACTATTAACTTCAACTTTTGCATCAATAAACGCCTAATCACCGCTTATTAATAGTTTGTAAGGTAAGTTGTTAAGTTTAGGTATTGGGTAGGATTAAGGGATGTGGAATATGGTCATGCAGAATATGTTATTTTTAAGTACTAATAAACAGCCAATATGCTAGTAATGTACATGCTACTAAGCAACTAGTTAATAGTGAAAATTGGTACATAAACTAAAGTGTTAACTTTTTATTTTTATTTATTTTTTTAGAGGGCCCTTTAAATTAAAATGTTACAACATTTCTATTTGAAATCAATACTGTTCTTTTGAATTATTGTGTTCCTATTCATCAAAGAATCCTGTAACAATGTATCACGCTTCCGAAAAAAATGTTAAAGCAGCACAACTGTTTTCAACACTGATAATAATAAGAAATGTTTCTTGAGCACAAATCAGCATATTGGAATGATTTAGAATTGATTTAGTTATTTTAAATTGTAATAATATTTCACACTATTATGTTTTTACTGTATTTTTGATCAAATTAATGCAGCCTTGGCATAAGATGCTTCTTTAAAAAAGAAAACATTTTGGGCCGTAGTGTTAATTGCACAATTGCAACTTTATTTCTCATTATTAGGACTTGGTTTGGTCATAATTAGGACTTTGGTTTTTTGCTTCATAATAAAGTGTATTGGCTGTTATTAAAAATGTAAACACATCTACTGTACTATGTAATGTGTACTGTAATGTGTTCTGTGTAATTCACATGTACATTTATTTCTATCTTTAGGTTAATGGACTATGAGACGACTGTATTTAGTCACATGGTTAAGGACCTTGAACCCTTTACCGAGTATCACTTCAGACTGCTGGTGTCCAACAACCATGGAGAAACCAGCAGCCCATGGGTCTCTTTTTTTACTGCACAAGACAGTGAGTTCCAAAGCTGACACGCACAATGCCCACAAACACAACAGAAAATCATTAAGCACACAAAGAGTGTGTTGTGTTTAACCACATGTCAGGCGGTTCCTCTGTGAGGCTTGTCCCACAGAGAAGAGCAGGTGTTGAGGGAGAGAGAGAGCCAGTGGACAGAGATTGCTAGTTAAAGGTATGCCTCTTCCAAATGACCTTGCCGGTGTCATTTTGGACTGATTACTGTAATAGAATCATATTAAGGATCATAACAGACACTCTCTGCTAAGTTATAAATTAATTATACTTCAGCCTATTAGCACATACATTATAATTACTGAGCCAGTATTTGCATACACTCAGATTGCACTGTATTATAGACCATCACCTCTTCATTATCATGCTTAGAGACATCCCCCTCCCCACAATGCCCTGCAGCACTTCACAACTTCTGCTTTTGGGAAGAGTTTTTCCTCTGTCTGAGAGCAGAACTACGTGAGCTGAGAAACATTCACAGCCTCATTGAGACTTTTTGTTCAGTTTCTTGTCTTGCTGCTTTGGTCTACTTGTTTTGCACCATGTGTCGGTATATTTTATCTTGCAACTTGTAATTAGTATTCTTTATGGATGTTTAGCATATCCGTTCATAGGTTGTATTCTTCACTAAGAGGATGTCATAAATTGTCATGCCTTTAAGAATCTCTGCATTAGTTGCATTGTTGAACCATGAATAATATGTAGTTTAAATAGGATTGAATGAAAACAGCTTTTGCTTAGTTATGTTCGTTTTAGCAACTCTGATGTTTTTAATTATATATTGTTATGCTTAGATTAAACACATGGTTTTGAAATAAAAAGGTTTTTGATAAAGATATTATGTGATATAGGACAATATCACTTTATAAAGTGCTCGCTTAACTCATTAAACCTTGTTAAAAAATTTCATTGTGATAGTAATATCAGTGAGAAAATGACTTTTTTACTATTTCTTGCTATTTGTTTTCAATTACAACTGAAAATTTGATATTTTATTAAACAATAATAAATAAATATTTTCATATTGAATATTTTAATAATAAAAATCTGTAAATTTGGGGCATTTAAGTGTTTGAAATTCAGCACAAGTCTGTCGCCAATGCTCTAAAGTATGCAAATATTTATTAATACTTTTATTTAAATATTTCTTCAAATATTTATTTATTAGTATTTATTAATATTTGAATCACATTTCAATACATATTTTTATTAAATATATTTTCAATGTGCAAAAAAAAAAAAATATCTATGTGTGAATACTTTTTGGGGCCCACTGTTTGTTGATACTGGAGAAACTGGAATGTTTGAACATATCAGTTTAATTCATAAGTAGAGATGCACCGATTGACCGGCCAGTGATCGGAATTGGCTGATTTTTCGCATGACTGGCCCGGATCGGTGACCGGCCGGTCAGTCTCACGTCTTGGCCGATTCCAAGACGTCACAGCCATGCGCACTCTCACAGTCGTGTGTAAACATGTCGTTTCGCGTGAGAATGATTCTAATTTTAATTGCATTCAGCAGTGGCGTGCACATCATAAATATGATTTAGGTAAGCAACATTATACGGCCATGATGTTTCCCCGAATATCAGTATCAACACGATTGCAATGTGACACTGATTTTATACAATAGTATTTCAATAAACAAGAAGTTAAAATTAAGTGACTTAGATTTTAGACAAAATATTGTCTGTTTTTGCTCAATTTCACTGACGAAAATAGTTTCGATCAAAGCCACAGCAGAACTGTTTTGTGTCTCCGAGCAACACACAGCAGTGTTTCGTTACTGAATGAACCCACGTTTTTGAACGAATCAAGTGCGTCAATGATTCAGTGGCCCATTCATAAGGACAGTCACTTGCCTCGTTTCTGAATGAATCAGCCGTTTGAATGAATTGGTTGAATGAATGAATAAATAACTCGCTCATTAAAACAGACATTTGCCACCACCTACTGATGGTTTAGTCATATTTAAAAGTATCATTGCATTTTTTCAACATTTATTTGTGTTGAAAAAAATATGTGAAAATTGAATCTTATAAAATAATTTATGCATTTGAAATTCTGTTTTTGCTCAATTTCACTGACGAAAATAGTTTCGATCAAAGCCACAGCAGAACTGTTTTGTGTCTCCGAGCAACACACAGCAGTGTTTCGTTACTGAATGAACCCACGTTTTTGAACGAATCAAGTGCGTCAATGATTCAGTGGCCCATTCATAAGGACAGTCACTTGCCTCGTTTCTGAATGAATCAGCCGTTTGAATGAATTGGTTGAATGAATGAATAAATAACTCGCTCATTAAAACAGACATTTGCCACCATCTACTGATGGTTTAGTCATATTTAAAAGTATCATTGCATTTTTTCAACATTTATTTGTGTTGAAAAAAATATGTGAAAATTGAATCTTATAAAATAATTTATGCATTTGAAATTTTGCAGTGTAAATGCATTTATGGCACATCAGCTTTATCAAACTGTCTGTGTAAATGCATATAATGCCACTTCAGATGCAGCTTCTGTTTCCTCAGCAGTGGAAAGATAGAGTTTGTTAACACTAATATCATTTGAATGATAACAACTCTACAGTTTCTTATTATTCTAACTGAATTAATTGAAACAAAGTAAGAATTTGATGTGAAAGATGACAAATTTAATAAGGTTAGGGGGAAAAAATGTCCATTTATAAACATAGTGGGAAATGACAACTGTTTTGTTACATACAGGAACTCATTTTAAGTTAACTATTTCTTCCTCTTTCCAGTCACAGAGCACTTTATTTTGAGAGTTGTTTAAGTGAGAGAAAATCTGTAACTTAGTCCAGATTGGGGTAATTGTAATGTTTAATATTTTCTTTTATGTAAATAATTTTTGCATTGAAATTTGCATAGATTTTTGTTTGTATATGCTGTCAATTATAGTTATTTAGAAAGAATATCGGAATCGGCAAAAATCGGTATCGGCAGGTCACACAGAAAAAATCGGAAATCGGAATCAGCCAAGAAAATTGCAATCGGTGCATCTCTATTCATAAGTGCTTTTTGTGACTGGATGTGTATTTAGTAATGTATTTTGTTGAGCATTGCAAAAAGGAAACTGGTACTTTCATGTATGTACTTTACGATATGCCAAAACTGCAATGACCCAGCATGCACCATATTAGCAGCTCTTCTAAAAGTCACTTTAATCCCAAATAAGCATGTATCTGGCAGCAGAAATGAGCCCTTCACTCCAGCTCTATTTACACATCTCTTTCTTTGCGGCAGGGGTGATGACTTTGAGAACAGGTGAGCATTACCAAGAAGGAGAGAAATGATTGTTATTGTTAAAGAGAAAAGCCCTTTATTTCTTTTCCGAAATAGGCTGTGAAGAGCCTCGGTGCGGCATATTCGGCTCTCTGCGGCAGGATTATGGGGAAAGTGTGAGTTTTAGTGGCTCCTGACACTGCTAATAAACACTCTCACACATATCATGAGCCACCCCATCAACGTGAAATAGTACCCGGCAAAGCCACACTAAATTAACAGTAGGAAAGAATTGAGGAGATTCTTCAAAATAATGTGGCCAGCCGCATGATAAAGGAAGAGGAAAGGATGGGCAAGGTGAAATAGGAGGAGAGAAACGTGTCATATTTTTTTTTAGCTCTTTTTCTTCTTTGATAGGGCCCCAGTCTGTCCGCACATCTTCATCTCTAATTTAGAAATCCCCTCTAGAGAGAGTTCTCCACCTCTGTGTGAAATGTTCACAGCAGCACACACTATAGACTGTGTGCATGAGCACACATTCTCATAGCTATGTAAGCAATCACAAATAGTGTCTCATAAATACATGTGCATATACATGGTTATTGTTCTATTTCTTTAAATTCAGACATGATGAGACATATTTTGTGACAGCAATTTCAAACTAGAGGTATTTGGAAAGTTTGAAATTTCAGTTTTGGGGAGTGCATGAGACTGATGGAGCTATGGCGGAAACACTTGTCTGATTTGTCTGTTTGGCTCCTTTTGTGCTGCAGTATGTCAGAACACTACTAGAAATCTCCTTAGTGAAGATGTATGAGCATTTTAAGTATTCAAAAGGCCCTCATTCCTCTCCTTTATATCATTCCATTAATAATTTATAACCATCTTTTTAATGTAATTCCATCCATGAATTTTTACCCGTAAGACTTGACAGGCGGTTCTGTGAACATAAACTTTGCCAAGTAGAAGAGCTCTTTCCTCTGTCTTCTCTGCCTGTGCTAAAGCACACGAGTCTGTGTGTGGAGTGACACATAAATAAAATAATTTAGAGGGGCATTTTTTGCCCCCCCC
>NW_015536531.1:80282-121859 GCF_001515605.1 Sinocyclocheilus anshuiensis
TTTGTCCCCCCCCCCCCCCTTTTTTTCCTAGTGAATCTGTTGTATAATTGACCTGTACAGTTTAACTTTTAAGCTAACAGTGACACACTGTTAAGTTCATTTTGTAAATGTTACTGTTTACGTGTGCATAGACACCATGCAAAAAAAAAAATCTTCTCATTTCTTGAATTGAGTTAATTTAAAAAGGATCAGCCCCAACCTTTATTATTTTATCTTGTGATTAAAGGAATAGTTTACCCAAAATTAGCATTTGATTGAAATTTACTCACCCTCAGGCCATCTTATAGATGTGTTTGTCTCTTCATTGGAACGGAGTTGGAGAAATGTAGCATTGCATCACTTGCTCGCCAGTGGATTCTCTGTAGTGAATGGGTGCCGCACGAATGAGAGTTGATAAAAACATCACAATAATCCAAAAGTAATCCACACAATCTAGTCCATCAGGTAATGTCTTGTGAAGTGAAAAGCTGCATGTTGTAAGGAACAAATTCATCAAGATGTTTTTAACTTCATGGTCGCTTTTGGCCATAATATTGTTTTCTGCAGTGAAAAAAAGTCTCTTGTCTGAATCAGGAAAGAAATATGCACAGATTTACAAACTAAAACAGTCCAACGCAGTTCTAAACAAATATGTTGTACGTTTTGGTGGGAGAGGACAACAGGGGACAGACTTTTTCACTGGAGGAAGTGTTTTTATGGATTATGGACTATATTTTGGCCAGAAGCAATGGTTTAAAGTTAAAACTCCTTAATGATGGATTTGTTTATTAAAAACACACAGCTCTGCGCTCCACAAGACATTAATTAATAGACTAGAGTTGTTTGAAATATTACAGTGCTTTTGTCACCTCTGTGGACATTCTGACGACACCCATTCACTGCAGAAGATCCATTGGTAAACAAGTGATGTAATGGTAAATTTCTCCAAATTTGTTTCTGATAAGGAAACAAACTTATCTACATCTTTGATGGCCTGAGGGTGAGTATTTTTAAGCAAATTTTCATTTTTGGTTGAACTATTCCTTTATTTATCACCCCATTTGTAGTTATAAAAATGTTGTGGGTAGAAAAACCACTGCTGTGCAGTTCACCTTGAAATAAGTTACTGTACGATAGTGTAGACGTCATCAAATATTAGTTCAAAACCAAAAGAAATCTTTCATAAAGAGTTTTTTTTCCCTTTTCCTTTCAATCTTCTTTACACTAAACGGCTTCTTGAAAGTAGCATACCGACATCCGTCCTAGCTGACATCAGCCACGCTAACCTTCAAAGCTATCATATTGTCACAAGGACCTCTACAATGCTAAAAATAATCCTCTCTTTCCTTCACGTTCCCCGGTCCCTCCCTCCTTGCCTTGTCACTTGATTGTGTTATTATTATGCTAACCAAATCCTTATAAATGTGATTTAAGGCTTGGCGGCCCGCGCTCTTGTTTTCCCTTCTGCTGTAGCGATTTATAGTGGCCCAGGAAAGGCCTCTCTAAGTATTCCAAATGTCCTGAGATTACAGCTGTTGCCGATGCCTGATTGAGGCCGACTGCTGTTATTGCACTGTGTTCTTGCTTGTACCCTGAGAGCAGTAAAGCATCAATAAAATCAAAAGCACCTGCATCTTAAATGAAGTTTCAATTTAAAAACTTAACAGCCCTTCAAATTGCAGAATTTAACGCAGACCCGTAAAGCTTAAATAACACTTTGCCTCTGCAGACCGAAAGACCGGGCGGCTGAGCCAAGGATGGGAGGCTGGCCGGGGATGAAGTAAGGAGGGGTGGTTCGCGTTCAAGGTGACTTGATTGTCTCATGTGGTAAAATTATTTACAATTAAGGAATTTCTCCTGAGAACCACATTGGATTTGCCGGCGAGCACCTATGCAGGCGTTTTGCCGCGGTGGCAGCCGTGAGCTTTTTCAGTATTCATGGACGCTCCTGAACCTTTGTGGTAATTGAATCAGTTAGAGTGCTGAGTGGAGCAAGCATAAAAACCTGTTAACCCAAAGGTCAAATCTGTGCATTGTTTATTTATCAGGAGGGAGAGGGAGCGAAATCGGCAGGGCCCATTCGCAGACACAGTAAAAAAATTCCCCCCAAAAATAACAGCTACTAGATGAATGGAGAAAACTGGGCTGGAATCATAAGCAGCGGCTGGCTGTGTGAAGTGAAAGCTTGATGATGAAAGCTTGGATGAAGCTTGAGTTAGGGTTAGGGATGACTAATGAGAATTAAACCTCTTTATTTTTGACGTCATTCCGTAATCAGAGTTATTATGATAAAGCTGATCTATTTAAAAAAGGTCAGTTTATTTAGATAATGTAGTGCATTTACTTGTACTACATATTGAACACACTTGGGTTTATAACCAAACTCCGGCTCATAGGGCTGTTAATTTGCACCTACTGAATGTGTTGTTTTAGTGTACAAATTATGCAGAGCAGTTAATGGAACAGAATCTGTTCTGAACACAATTTTCATGGTGCAAGCAGGTCAGTTCTGAATGTTTTGCTATGGAAGATGCAGCAGACTTCACAATCTGGCATACTTTATCACTCCTTCATCACTCCACTTCATTCCAGACACCTGAATCTGCTCTTAAAAATGCTGAAAGCTTGAACATCTGGATGTACAGTATATTATACTGTTCTCCACCATTTCATTCATTTGATAAATATCTGCTTGGCATGATGAATAGAAAATATTCACTACCATTCAAAATTTGGGATCGATTTTAGAATTTTGTAACATTTTTTAAAGAAGATTCTTACACTTACTTTTGCTGTCACTTGCTCAATACAAGTAATAATTTCTTTAAAACAAAAAAAAATCTTTCTGACCCCAAACTTTTAAATGGAAGTGTACACAAATGAGTCTAATTTACATTGCAGAGCTGTTTTAGTGTGTTTAGCATCTGGTTAAGTGGATTGTGGGTGCTTAGTGAATAAGATGCAGGGTTTTATGCATAAATAACATTCAAAAGTGGCGCAACTGTGTAGTGAATTTGCTGCATCTGTTTGCTTCTTCTCTGTCATGTCCCTTTTGTTCTTTTTTTTTTTTTTTAAGTCATTATCTTGATGCTTGTTGTGGTGGCCACTGAGCTTTGGGGAGAGAAAGCATACATGTAGCCGGTTATGTCTGCTCTATGCATAGTGAGTCAGTTGGGAGGTGATGGTGATGGGAGGTGGAAAGTGGGCCATCTGTGGGGAGACATCAGCAGCCCAGCACGGCAGAGAGAGAGACAGTCACCTTGATCCACACGCCCTTGCCGGTACGCCATTACCGTGCTACCGTGGAATGTAAATGGAGGAGGAAAACATTACCTTCAAATGAGCTTTCATAGGGCCCAAATATTAATCAGACAGCCCAGGCTACAGAGCAGACAGGAGACGCTTAAAACGCAACAAAACAACTTCACTTCAATTACCACATCTTATATATTCCTCTAACTGCTTTCATTTTACCAAATGTTCAAGCTCTTTTACTTATCATTCTTCAGTTTTTTTCTGGAGTTTCCTAACAGTTCTGTCAGAAAAATGGTATGGGAAATTACTGTAATGTAAATCTGCATCCATATATCGGGCCTCACAGAATGAGCACAAAAAGTACGATAAACCAATGTGACATTTTGGATCAGCATTATTCTGAAACCCAATAGCAGTGCTCCACATAGCAAATAAAGACAAATCATCAAAACAGTATTTTCTCAATTTGCATTTCCTGGAGGAAATGCCAGTGCTTGCAAAGCAGCAAAAGAAGGTGTTCAGGTAATCTTAGGTTTTAGGCCGCGGCTGTGTTTAAATGAAATGCTGCATTTGCCATTGTCATGACGCTAAGTATGCATCAGCACAAAAGATGATGTTTTGATTTTGATTTTGATTTAGATTTTTTGTATACAATGAAAGTCAGTGGTATCCAATGTTGTTTAGACCCAAACATTCTTGAAAATATATTCTGTGTTCTTTAGTATGTTACAAAGGTTTAGAACATGTAGGTGAGTAAATGATGACAACATTTCTATTTTCCCATCAGGGTTGGGAGTTTAGAAAAACTTTTCAAGCACTGTGTAAAGCATGTGGTGTGAAGGTTCCTGTAAACATCACTTAATATTCTGTTTAATTTAAATTAAGTTCAAAACTTCTTACTGTTTTATACCAGTCATATCCAAGGAGATACTGGCACAAGCCATCAGACATGAGAGAGGGAAGCAGTGCATGGGGATGCTGGCATGTGTTTTGGTATATACATATGTGGATGTGTAATTATGAAAATGGCCCGAGCTGTCCGGTCCTGAAGATCCATGTAGGATTTCTTGATGTTAGTGTTGCCATGGCTATTGTTGTAACCACTCAGAGAAAATGACTGGACTGGAAACTTAAGTGATTTCCTCCAATTCACTACGGACCCTTCAGAGATTCACCTCGCACATCGCTGATATCCCTTAGCCACATCACCCCAACGAATGAATCCATAAATATAATTTCATATTTGCTTGTGATCAGTGTTCGAACTATACCGTGGACATTGGGGGAGCTCACTTGTTGTTTTTTTTATAACGGGGGGGTTCGCTCAAAAGAGGGCTTTCATAACTTACAAAGATACATAACAGGTACAAGTGTATGCACTACTTGCTTAATGCAAGCGCGATATGCAGCGGCTGACTCCGTCCTCTTTGGCAAATGAGCTTATTTGCACACTGCCTGCTCTACATTTTAATCCAGAGAATCAGGCTGCTTCAATCAGACGGTGTCCTTGTGCTGTCAGTTTCAATGCTGTGCTGACAGAGAGGAGCTGTGTCTCTCTAGATCATGGAGATTGACCAGGCTCATCAGTCCTTGGGTTCAAATCATTTAAAGCCTAAATCAATTGCAATATTAAGATATAGATATACGCATTGATGGATAAATGAATGGATAGATGGGTAAATGGAGATATATATGATATATCTTAAAAGTTTATTGGTAAATGTAATGCATTCAAAATTATTATATTATATTATATTATATTATATTATATTATATATTAATTGCATTCAATAATAATATTATTAACAATATTTTTACATTTTAAAATAGTTGTTATATTTATGGATTTTATAGATGTATTGATTATTGTTGAAAATAATAATAATTTATACAATAATAAATCCATAAGCATAATTTCGGTGATTAATATTCCATCATAATTAGTAATAATTATTATTTTATACCATTTAATGTTTTTTTTTTAGCAGTTTTATCCATAAATAAAGATTTTATTACTTTACAATATAATAAGAACATTTATTATAAGAATTTTTATCTTATTTACTAAACTACATCCTTCGAGTGTGTGTGTGTGTTTGTTTTATGCACATCTAGTAGCAACAACTGCAAAAATAATGATTGTTTCACAACTAATTTAATCATTTTAATTATTGTACATTGATTGTTAATTATTTAATATGAATTTCTTTCTTCAGGGCCTGGATCTGTTGACCCTCCTGTACTCTCTGACATCCAACCCAGAAGTGCTTCTGTCTCCTGGTCTCCTCCATCCCAGCCCAACGGCATCATCACCCATTATAACATCTACCAAAACCACCAGTTAAGTGTCTGTGTGCCAGGAAACAGCACCAGCCACACTCTTTCTCAACTTGCACCCTATCAGCAGTATACCATAGAGGTGGAGGCCTGCACAGCAGCCGGCTGCACTCTTTCCTCTCAGTCCCACACCATACGCACCCCTCCAGCCCCCCCAGAGGACGTCCCAGCCCCGCAGCTTTACTCGGACACCCCCACATCAGTGCTCTTGTCCTGGGCCCCACCACATCATGCCAACGGTGAACTGGACGGCTACACCATTGAGAGGAGAGTCACTGCCACACAACAGATTTCTACTGTGGCCACACTGCAGCCCAACCAGACACTCACTTACCTAGACAGCTCTGCTACACTCAGCCCCTGGACCAATTATGAGTACCGCATTGTGGCGCACACAAGGCTGGGTGGATCCAATAGCAGTGAGTGGGAGAAAGTGACCACTAGACCATCAAGACCTGCAGGACTGCAGTCGCCTCATGTGCTGGTTTTGGGACCAGAGTCAGTACAGGTACATGGAAAGTCGGTTTGCGTGTTACTTAACCCTTAAATGCATGGATGTTTCGCCAATCATTATTACATATTCCTATATATCCAACACGGATGGATCTCTAACTGCTGCAATAGGATAAAACTCTCGTGATATTTTAATAACAATTACAAAAGAAGAAAAATGAAACACATCTCGTCACCTTTTGAAACTTAGAAGGGTTCAATTTGATCAGATGATTTTACCATCACTGTCATCGTCAGAACGCACTTCCCCAGTACATTCAGCATCTGACTCATATTCGCGATCTCAACCATATTCTCAATACTGTTGTTTTCAATGACTTCAAAATCAATACTTTGATCACTGGCAGCTTATTCATCACATCCACCATCAAATGACAGTGACACTTATATTTCATTGCCTACAGTAATTGCTCTGTAGTAGAGCCATCCAAACCAATTTTTGATGATATTCTTTTGTTTTATGCCTGCAGTAATTATGAGTGAAACATAAACATCACGTCATCATTGTCTATCAAACAGTGTGCCACCTTGAAGAATAAAGGTGAATTGCACTTTTTGAGTCATCAGATATTTCATTATTGTTGCACCAGAAAATTATACTTTTACATACACTATTACATACCTCGGGTCGCTAGCGACCCTACACGCTTTTTACAAAAAATTAATCAGAAAACAGACATTCTTTTATATTTTATTATTTTTCTTGTTATATTGTTTATAATCAATAGATTGTGGAATACTAAGAAGCTTCATTCAACTTTAAAAAATGAAGGAGGGAGAGGTTAGTGAATGACATCCCGGGTCCCTAAAGACCCAAGGTATGCATTTAAGGGTTAAAGGAGTAAAACGTTTGCAAAAAATAAAAATGTGTGACATAATTTAAAATAACTTTTGAAATGGTTATTTTTAATTTGTCAATCAAAAATATTCACAAAATGATCACAAACTTAGTTAAGTTATAGTAGTTTGAATCAGTCACAGAATTGTTCAGAGCCATTAATGAACTCACAACTGACTCTGTAGCATTTTTTTAATTATGCCCAATTCGAAGTGAACCAGGAACATTAGAGTGACATATACAGTACTTTAGGCTAGAGAAACCATTTACAAAAAAAAACAAACATATATTTTACAAAATAATATTGATTATTGTTTATCATTGAGGTCCAATAACAAGGTTAAAAGGACACATTCAATTGATCAAAAGTGACAGTAAAGACATTTATAATGTTCAAAATAAATTATTTCAAATAAATGCTGATATTTGAACTTTCTTTTTATCAAATAATCTTAAAAGGAAAAATGTATCTCAGTTTTTACTGTTTTCAACATTGATAATAATAAGAAATGTTTCTTGAGCATCAAATCAGCATATTGGAATGATTTCTGAAGGATCATGTGATGCTGAAGACTGGAGTAATGGCTGCTGAAAATTCAGCTTTGCAATTGCAGGAATAAGTCATATTTTAAAATATATTAATACAATAATAGAAAACAGTAGACAAATTGTAATAATATTTCACAATATTACTGTTTTTACTGTGTTTTTGATAAAAGCAGATTTGGACAGTAGTCCAACTGTTGAATAGTACTGTAGGTAATTAAAAATAGATTGTCATTTTTAACCTTTTGAATTAACTTTGATTTCTGTGCTGCTTAAAGTAAAGAACGCGTTTCAGGTTTAAATGAACATGTTTGGGTGTCGCTCAATCCTGTCCCACCCTCCTGTCAGCAGACTGTAGTGCCTTATGCCGCCTTTTCACCAATGAGGTGCAAATGAGGTCTTTGTTGTGATTGTTAGTAAGAAGCTACTGTATTTCTTCCCATTAATGCCACACCCAGAGCATCCATCATTTTTCCAGTGACACCCTCATGCTATGAGAACATTGATACGCATGGTTTCCAGGTCATTTCAGAGCTGTTCATTAAGGAACAGCCAATTAAGACTGTCAAGAGTATTGTGGGAGCCCCTCATGAATGTGCCCTTGGTCATCTAGCTAACACTTTAAAGATTGTGCTTCTTTATTTTGTGTCTGTAAGATACACAAAGCATGCCAGACCTTATTAACACTTTGACAAAGTAGATTTGAGTGTTTCAAGGCAAACTGCATAGACGTCCCTGTAATTCAACAGACACGATACTCAAGAGGGGTAGGTAGCTTGCAGTCTTTTGGCTGGTTTACAGGTTGGATTTAAGGGGCGTTAATGTAACCAAACAAGCTTTGCAGCTTAGATCCTGCAGTGTGTAAATACACCTGTGCACCCCCTCTCTTTCTCTCTTTGTTATTTGTTGTGTGCTAGTGCCAAGAAACATGGACAGAAATGCTTACCACTTCAAACAAAGGCGGTATTTGCATAAACTTGCTTGAATTATTCATTTTCCCCTAACCCCTGGTTTAGTGTATTGTAACACCATTATTATTTCATTAATTTGTTAACTGCTGCATTTGTATGTAATTGGATGAGAATGCTTCTACATGTAAAAGCCAAAAAAACAACTGTTCACATTAGCATACGCTATATTAAATTCCTGTTGAGATGCTAGCAGTCTCTGTGATGCTCACGGCAAACTCTTTGTTAGCAAGCGTTGATGATTTCATTTCAGTGAGATGCCATGCTGCCTACTGCTGTTCCTACATAGGCAGCTGCCTTCTAAGGCAGCATGCACCACCATCATGGAGCTGATTTGCACGGGAGACTCGATGGGCTGTGGAGTTCAACAAAGTTAGCATATGTTGCTAAGCTAACAGGCGTGATACTCCTAATAAGCATAACAATACATAAAACAAATTGGATAAAATTAATTATTTTTAATAACACAAAATTACTTTTATCAGACATGCACAATATGTTTAATGTGTCCCTCCCTTGATCCAGAGGCAGTATGTAGCAGCAACGAGCAGCATTTTTATGCAATTCCATTAGGATTTCATTATGATCTCCAGGGGCTGAGGCCTCTTTCAAATGTAATGAAAGGAATATTCTGTCTTGGGTCAAAGTCAGGGTGCCTTCGCTTCATCACATGACGTCGGTTCCACAAACTCATCGATCTAAAAGCCTGAGATAATGTGTTGTGATATTGCGCTGGACTCTGGCCCTTCTCTGTCGCCTTAGACACACTTGTGAAACCATTTTAGTTTATAACTACATGACCACAAGAACACTGTTAGACTCTGATGTCAAATTCTTTAGTGATACGAACAGGTTCAAATGTGTCCTGTGTTTTACTGCAGGTTACATGGTCCGCTCCACTCATACCCAGTGGAGAAGTTGAGCGGTACGAGATCCGCATGCCTGATCCACGCATCTCACACACCAATACGTCCATGCTCAACCGTACTGTTACCAACCTGCTGCCCTACACCAACTACAGCATCACCGTCCTCGCCTGCTCAGGAGGTGGAGGCCATGTCGGAGGCTGCACTGAGAGCTCTCCAACGCTGGTTACTACATTACCCACAATCCCAGAAGGTCTGCCATCCCTGTCAGTAGTAGCCATCAGTGAATCTTTCCTGGGTGTTTCATGGCAACTCCCAAGAAGGCCGAATGGGCCCAACATAAGGTAACCAATGAATGTTCAATCGATGTACTACATCTTAGTTCCTTGACACATTTAAGTAGTGTTACTTACTGAATTTATTACTCGTTATTTATTTATGTGTAATAATTAGTAGTAGTAGTACTACTATATTTGAATATATATAGATATGGTTGTAAAAATGTATATTAAAATTGATGTTTACATTCCTCAAAGTAAAATCAATCAATCTAGCTAGCTAGCTATTTATTTATTTATTTATATTTGATGTATATAGATATGGTTGTAAAATGGATGATAAAATGGATGTTCACATTCTTCAAAGTAAAATCAATTGTAACCAAAATTGTCATTCATATGGTAAAGGAATTTCTAAAATCTGTTGGGAATAATCCATAACTCTGCCATTTTGTATGAGAACAGCAAGGTTGTGAAGAGTGAGGCACAACGTAAAAGTTCTTGTTCTTTCTCACTGTATATTTTAGTCTGTTTTTGAGCTGATTAGGTGGTAAATAAAGTCTGTTCACGGCGGATGATTAAAATTCATGACTACTTTTCCCACTGCTGCTCTGTTTGTTTAACTAGGCTTATAAAGCGCACATTAAGCTGAGCTCTCCTGATTACAGCCAAAATTAGCATTACTGTTGAGGGAGAAAGAAAGAGAGAGAGAAAAGACAAAAGCACAAACCCAGCGAAACAGCGGTGCGGGTGAAATGGCAGGAGGATTGTGGGAGTGGAGCAGGCTCTGATTATCTGGCTGTTTCCGCTGCCCTCAGATTTGAGCTGTTGAGACGGAAAACCCAGCAGCCCCTGGCCTCCCGTCCCCCCGAAGATTTGAATCTGTGGTACAATGTTTACGCAGGAACCAAATTGTTTCATGAAGATAAAGGCCTTAGCAGGTGAGATTACTGAAATTAGCTTTAATGCAAACTTTGCTTGTGTGTACAAAACTGTTTTTGTGCACCGATGCCATCTTTTTAATGCTGTTCAAAGATACTTTGAGCAAATATTCCATAGAATTAAATTGTTTTCGGCTAATCTTTCTCTGGCACTCCTTGTGTGTACGGTGAAAAACTCCAACATAAAACCCCCAAATGTTTCCCGTGTATCACAGGTTCTGTCATTTAGATTCATGCCTGACTTCATTTAAATGTTTTCAGTCCTTGCAAAAGATTAACTTTGAGCTTGACTTTAAGCAGCATATTTAAATACTTGACATTTAATGCAGTATTATCACAGCTTTTGTTAGTATTATACAGCCTCATTCTTATAAACACACTTTTCAGTGGATATATTTAGAATAGTTATCATAATCAAATGTATTTAAGTATTTTTCCTATTTCTTGATTATATGTTTAGACTTTTTTTTTTTATTTATATGAATAAATTAAAAGTATTTTTAAAATTTTCTGTGCATACAGTATAAATTGTTTAATATGTACATGTAATTATATAAATAATTATATATTTATAGATTATAAGATTCTATGATTGTGGCTCCAGAAAATGTCCTTGTGCATAATGTTTTTAAATGTGTTACAGGTACACATGGTACGAATACAAACTTCTGGTTCACAATGATGTTGGCTACGCTTCAGGGGAGGTTGCCACAGGGGTCACACTGGCTGGGCAACCCCTCACCCCCACCAGCATATCTGTCCAAGTTCTCAATCATACAGCGATCCTGGTCAACTGGTCCACCCCCAGTAAGAGTCAAGAATCTCTATATTAAACTCATCCTGGCCTGTGACCGAAAATACATTTCAGGAAAGAATCTGTGTTTAGAGAGCTTGTTTTTGAGATTGACCTTTAGTGTGTCCTGTCTCTCTTTATATTTTATGTTCCCAGCTCTGCAAGATTTGCAGGGAAGTGTGGAGGACTACATCCTTATTGTTCTGTCCACCCAGCACAGGCAGACTCTTGCACTTGACCCCGCTGCGACCTGTGTGGTCATCTCTGACCTGCAGCCCAGCACAGAGTACAAGCTCTCCTTGACTGTATCCAACGGTGCTCACAACATTACCAGTCCTGAGGTCAGCTGCACTACTACAGATGGAGGTGAGTGCATGCCACATAGATGTTTGATACTCACATCTATTTTGACTGCCATATTCGTACAATATGATGGCGGCGCGTTCACACGCTGCGGCTTCTCTCTCTCCCGACAGAAAGGTGTTTTCGTGTTTTTTGTCTTGTGAGTCGCAGTGTTTTTGTACGTATTCGTCGCGTCTATCTGTCTCTAAGCGCGCATACAGTCGTGAGTTTCTGCTCGATGTCGGCAGAACCACATTTTTAGAGTTAAACTCTGCGCACGCCGAAGAGCTGCGGGATCTCAGTCTGCTCCGGAGGCCCACACCATCACCGACCCCCACTACTGCATCTCGCCCACAGCGGAGGCGCCACAAGCGGCGTGAGAGGAAGCAGAAGAGGGGTAAGCGCGGAGGTATCCGGGCTAGGCTAGCGGCTAACCCACACAAGCCAGCTATCCCATTATATCTGCACTGTTGTTTACTTCACTGGTTTGCACTCTATCTGCCATGTGCCGTGTGCTGCTTTATATATATATTTTTATATTTTTTTTACATTTTACCTTATTTGTATATTTGTATAGTTGTATTTTATATTTAATCTGTATATCTGTATTTATGTTCTACTGTTAGTGCTATCTGTATGCACCAAGGGTCTGAGAGTAACGCAATTTCAATTCTCTGTGTGTATGTGCTGTACATGTGGAAGAATTGACAATAAAGCAGACTTGACTTGACTTGAAGCCACAGGGCCCCAGATTTGTTGTTTAACCTACCTGTTTTGACTGAATTTTTAGCATAAAACAAAGTATTAAATGTATTTATTGTTAAGTGCATGTACTGGTTGTACCATTTGTAATATTCATGATTGTCCCTTAAGTACGTTTAGGCAGTCAAAGTCCATATTGGAGTGATCCATTTGAAAAATACATTTCTTGTTATGTGAATGGAATCGAAATCTCCAAACCTTTTTGCCAAGCTTACATTTTTGAAGTCAGTAAAAGTTTTTAATATAATTTTTAAATAAGTCTCTTATACTCACCAAGGCTTCATTTTTTTTCATACAGTAAAACTATAATATTATAAAATATTATTGCAGTTTAAAAGAACTGTTTGCTATTTTAAAATAGAATTTATTCCTGTGATGACAAGTTGAATTTATAGCAGTCATTACTCCAGTTTTCAGTGTCACATGACCCTTTAGAAACCATTTTGATGTGCTGATTTGATGCTCAGTAATAGTTTCTCAGTTTTGAAAATGGTTTTGCTGCTTAATATTTTTGTGGAAACCATGATACAGTTTTACAAATATAATGTAAACGTTTGCAAAGCGTCTTAGATGATATTTAGAATCCAAGTGGTTTAACTGAAATATGGAGTTTACTAGACCACAACCATCTCTGTATGTTTAACTGGATGAAATTTGGATTGAAGATATTGGCTAATTATGGTTTTCCTGTCAACACTTAAAATATTCCTGTGATTTCTGTCAGCCTGCCTCTCTCATATCACTTCAGCAGCCCCTGCTCACAGAGATAAAAAACTGATGAGGAGAAGAACTGACTGATTTAATATTTTCCCTCTGCACTCTAAAGGCAAACCTCACAAGCTGCAGAAAAATGTGCCTTTACCAAAATTGTGATATCTTGACCTCTGAGCTATGATCAATAGTCATTAAGCTGTCCTCTTACACAGTTAATGTACTGATGCACTGATATCACAGGAAACAGATGAAAGCTCAGCAAACCTCTTATGTATGCATACACACACACACACACACACACACACACACACTGCGGTGTGAGTTAAATTGTGCTTTACGCACTAAAAACTAAACAACTGGTTTTCCATAACATACCTCAACTTCTTTCTCTGTCACCTATCAGTATAATTAAAAATATTAGAATGTCATTTGCTCCTAAATAAAGGTTACAGGTCATTTACCAAAGAGCTAGTAGTGGAAGCTTCATTATTTTACAGCCTAAAGGGCAGCTTATTAAAAGCAGTTGAACTTAAAAGATCATACTATGCTGCATGATAGTGTATATGTTAAGAGCCCGCTAATTAAAAACTGGAATGGAGATGAGGTTGTCCATGCGAAGTCTTGCATTAATAATACAGCAGCAGAAATGACATGGAAAGAGACGCTTCAGGAGAGCACTGATATCGGTCACATACAAGTATGTCTCATCATTGCTCTTTTGGTCAATGATGGGGAGTAACAAGCGGGCACTAAGCATTTTTTAATAACTTGAGTAGTTCAGCAGCGTTCTAAACAGTCTAGCCTTTTCAAGTACTAAGCTACTTTTTCCAACTTTTTCAAAGCAGCTGAGTCAATATCCAAATGTGCTCTCAGCTCTCCTATGTGTCTTCTGTCTCATATGCCATGTTGGGAAGTTGGTTAACTCAGACAGTTCCTGAAAATGAACCCATTTGACAAATGATTCACTGATTCATTTGAGTTCCTGCACTTGATTTTACAGTTTTTGTTCTTTTTAAGAAATATTTAATACTAAATAGTGGTGTTCAATGCCATATTTTTGATACTTTTATATACTGTATATTAGTGTGCTTTTAGTTTTATTTGATTTAATTTAGTGTAAATTTATCTGTCAGACTTTCTCTTTATTAAGGTATTTTTAGTTGTAGATAATTACTGCTCTGCTCTTAAAAATTGTATGAGAGATTTATTGATATATTTCAGGAGCTTTGATGTAGCCAGTCCACCTAACTACTTTTAAAAAGAATATTTTGTTTGTTGTTTGACTGTTTTAAAATATGAGTAACTTGTAGCTTGAGAGTTTAAAAGGAGCTTCTCCAGCACTTCTTTTATTGATTGATTGTCTGATAAAAATATTTAATTGATTAGTAACAATTCTTGCTTCTTAACAATGAAAATGAGTACTTTAGTTCATTAAGAACAATGTTAGGGTCTGTTCACACTGAACCCTTTATTTTTTCATTCATTCATTCATTCTTTTTTATTTTATATTTTATTCACTTTTAATACATAAACTAGATGGACATTTGACTATTGCACTCACATCTTATGTCTTAAATGTTAGAAAAAGTTTAACTTTTTTTAGGTTCTGCTTTTATTTCATTCCACCTCCCTGTGCCTCACATTTTTATATAGAAAAATGTGGCCTGTATGAACCATTATTTAACCATCCTTTTAAGTGACATGCCACCCATTAATGCATGACCAAAGGTGTTTACGTAACTGTTAGTTGTTGCCGATACCAAAACATTTATCTGTCCCTCACAAACCTTCAGTAAGATCTGCTGTAAAGGTACAAGCACGTTACTAGAAAATATCTTAGATGGGGTCTCTTCACTTGTTGACCTTTGTGTTAGCAGGATATCTCCTGAAGGGAGACTTTTTGAGGCTTTGAGTAGGAAGAACAGCAGTTCTATTCTTTAGAGAGAGTGTAAGTGTCAGGACCCCTGCTCTGTATCGAATTCATTCCCCAGCTTGTCATGTCAGCCAATGGCTTGTTCAAAGCCACTGCTGAGATATTTGATCTCTCAGCTGTCATTAGCACTACACTCGTGTCTTTCAGCTCTCTTTCACAAACTAACTTCACTAGCCTCAGAAAAAAAGCTTTATCAATCATTCCCTTTTTACATCCTTTCAGAAGAGCCTTACAAAGTTGTCACAATAGCTCTTTACTAGAGTCACATCAAGCTGAAAAATATGCTCTCTGGTCTTCTTTTGTAAGTCAGTGTGATTTGTCATGGGAAAGGAAGAGCTTGCAAAATATAGAGGGGGGAAAAAAGAAAAAGAAGGCAAAGATGGTGCAAGCTGTAGAAAGAATTCCCCAGACTGGCCCAGTTAACCCCCTCTGCCCCTGGTGCAGAACTCCAAACCCTGCGCGCTTCTCCAGGACTGATTCAATTTGCCCACAAACCATCTGCGGGAACCCCCAAAAGCAAGAGGGAAAGTGAAAGAGTCACACTCAGCCTTTTCTCATTCTGCCAGCCCTCCCTGATGTATTGCTGTCAGCATTCCCTGATGTACATATAAAATTACATTATTTATACACGAGTGCACTCAGGAACACACATCAAACAGACACATGTGTACTGCTGCAGTATTATTGGTTATTGTTTGAACTAGACAACTGAGGGACATGTGTGTGTGTGTGTGTGTGTGTGTGTGTGTATATATATTTTATTTTAAATAGTAGTAGTTTAAATAGTGTAATGATCAGAATTTCTGTGAATAGTTTCCTTATACTGTAGTTCTCAACACTTTAAGCTAGGATAGGAGAACGTATTTTAACACAAAAAAATACACAGATCAGCTTTAAGAAAATGCCTGTCCTTTTTTTGTTTATCCCTTTTTTTCTGTCTCTTTTTTATGCTCTTTTTCTATGGCAGAAATAAAAGTGCTGCCCAAAGCCTTTTCAGAGACTATTAAGAGTAGAATATGCTGTGTGTTTATGCTACCACTGGCACTATCTTGGTCTGGGGAAAAAAAGAGAAAAGAATGAAAAACTGCTTTTCCTCCAGGTCTTTTTCTGTAGATGTTATTGGTCATTGTTTTACTCTTTGTAGAGACTACTGCAGACTTAAGGACCTCGAGCCTTCCCTGAGCTTCATCTTGGGCAGAGGTTAAAGAGACAAATCTTGAGGATTGAGCTCTTCAAAAGTGCTGGGGTTATGTCAATATGACCGTATGTGTTCATGTGGGCTCCAGTCCGCTGAGCTCTTCTGGGTGGTTTAGTGTGGCTTTCTCTCTGTATTGCAGAACCTGAAGGAATCTTTCCTCCAGAGGTGGTGGTCCTAAATAGCACAGCAGTGAGGGTGCTATGGACAGCTCCTCTTGTTCCAAATGGTGTAGTCACAAAGTACTCCATCTATCTTGATGGCCATCTCTATGAGTCTACTAGCAATGGAACTGGATCACTGGAAGTGGGAGGACTTTTGCCGTTCACTGTCCACAGTATTCAGGTCTGGCCTTCTATCTAAACACACAAATACATAGTTTTATTTAGCTTATATTAAAAGTTCAAAAGTCTGAGACCACATTGAAAATCTAGGATCTAAATGTTTTAGGATTTAAAATGGGCAAGTAAATAAATAAATAAGGATTTTAAATCCTAAACTAATAATTATGTTTCTGTAATATTGCACATATAATTTCACTTATTTTTTGTGCTGATTTTTAATTTTTAGTATTGTGTGTAATTTTAATGTAAAATGGTCTCAGATTTTGGACCTCACTTTGTTTTGGATTTAACCTGTGCAGTGGGGTTGTTCTCTGTGTTTAGGTGGAGGTGTGTACCGTGTATGCGTGTGTGGAGAGTAACAGCACTCAGGTGACCACGGTGGAGGACACACCGACTGAAATCGCCAAACCTCAGATTCAGGTGCTTAGCTCAAGGTGAGTCAGTCAAGCAGACACAGATAGTGGTGTGAATGTGAGTTTACCAGGGCTGCCTCTGACTAAAGATTTTTCTGGTCAACTAGTAGTCGATTTATTCATTTAATTAATTCAATATATACAGGGGGGTGGGGAACTAAACCACTAATATATAATATATAGCCTATTTACGAATGCATAAAGCTTGCCACAAAGCACCGGCAAAAGTAATGACTGTGTTGGGAAAAATAGCAAGAAGATATTTTAATTATTTATTAATAAACTAGCGTTTTCTTAGTCAGTGTGTCGGCTGCAAAGATGAAGTGGACTCGTCATCTCCGCAGTACAGTGGATGCACCTTTAGAGAGAAATGCGCCTTTCATACAGATTACATAGAGTATTTGTTTTCTATTTGAATTGGTTAATTTCAATATTGACATTTCAAGCTTTGTTTAGATATATTTCTCATGTCTGTGAGGCAAGTAGCCTATACACTGAGTTTCGCCACGCTTGAGTTTTGTGTGCATGTTGTGGATAATCTATTGGTTAAATATTCACCATCCCTTCGAAGTGTGACATGGTGAGCCCAAACAATCCATCTACCATCTATATTCGGGGTGCCCACTCCTGTTCCTGGAGATCTTACTGTAAAGTCTGATCAAACACAACATAACCAGCTCATTTAGATCTTCAGGAGCACTTGATAATTGCAGACAGGTGTGCTTGATCAGGTTTGGAACTGAACTCTGCAGGTACAGTAGGTAGATCGCCAGGAACAGGATTTGGCATCTCTGATCTACATTGTTCCTTCAATTCTTTTATAAAATAATTATGAATAATTACAAAACAAGGGTAATTCACGAAATTGGTGCTATGTGGGGGCTGGGAACAGGAATTGGCGGCTGGCTTAAGCTTTGATTGAAATATGACAAGTGCTGCAACCGATGGCTTACACACTGCTGCCGCCCAATATGAATTCCAGTTATTTCTCTCCATGAGGGATTAACGGTGGACAGCAAATGACACCCTTTGTAATATAATACTAACGCATTTGTTATAGGAAAGTTGCTTCCCCATCCCTGACCCCTCAAGAAAAAAAGTAAGCATGAATAATATTTAGTTTTTTTTAAAGCCCACAGTAATCTCCAAACGATTTTCTGTCTGTACTTTGAAAGAGGAAGCCTTGTCGCATTTCATGAATTCCTAATCTGATACTAAGGTCTGTCAGCTTTAAGTCATCAGAGGCCTTCACTATCAATTAGCTTCCTCATCAGGGAGGGGACAGAGGAGAGGAGAGAGACCCACGCAAACCGTAATTATGTCATTCTCTACGTCTTGCGTATGTGACAAGAGATTTGCACAACACAAAAGATATAGGCAAAAAGCAACGGAAGCCAAATCACAGAGCGGTATGGATATTATCATGTATGGAGAGGAGATGAAAAAGATGATGAAAACAAAAGCACATTTCCATAAGGTTATGGCAACAGTTAAGAAAGAAATAAGGCTTGTTTAATGGCTTTTTGGTTTTTCCTTCCTGTTTGCTCTCTGCAGTGTTCCGTCAGGCAGCAAACTGCACCGCCAGATGCAAATGTTTTTTGTGTTGTTTTGTTGTCCAAAACCCTGTCCTTCCCTGCCTACTGTTCCTTTAGATAGCAAGCTGCACCACCAAATTTTTTGTTTTGTATTTACTTGCTTGCTTGTTTCTTATTTACTAATTTATTAACTAATGCTAATAAAAAGTGTGTTGCTTACAGTATGCCACAGCAGGGTTCCTAGTATGGGCCATTTAAAGCTTATTCATAATCAAACTTACCTTAAAATACAAGATAATAAGTGATTAGTAAAATAAATTTGTTGCTATTACTAAATATTAAAAAATGGGATACAGTAAAATTCTTGTAATACAACTTAATATTTTAATGACATAATACAGGTCTCAATATTTTATCCAGTATCTCAAAGTAAGCAGTAGTGAACAAAAATTGTTCCTTTCTGTGGAAAGCCAGCTCTCCTGCATGATGAGTGGAGAGGAAAATCAATACAAGAAGTACATCAGAAAAAGAAAAGATGACACATATCATAACTCATACTGCACAGCACATCTATTTGGCTCTAGTTCTAGTACTATATCAAGTTGTAGAAAGCGCTATATAACGAGGCGATTATCACCATTTTTCTATTATATTACATGCTTTCTCCTTGACAGTGACGGAACAAAAACAAAGTATGAACTAAAACCAGACTGACAATATACACCAAGTGATGAGCAGTATTTGTGAAGGTGTAATATCTGTGCTTTGTCTGTATACTGTATGTGTTAGATCAGTTAAACTAGAATGGACATCACCTGGTAAGCCCAATGGCATTCTGGGAGGATATGACGTGTGGCGGAGGACCCTGCAGCGGTGCGAGGAGCTGCAGACCCAGCAGGCGTTTGCTCCTCAGGCTCACTGCTCGTACCTGGAGTGCCTTGCAGAACAAGACTTCTGCGGCAAGACCTGTTATAAGCCTGAGACACAGGTAACTACTCACTAACCTCTATTAAACTGTTATACTTAGATCATTAGTTTTGATGGTAGAGTATTCCATGAAGAAACAGTGACGAATCAGTTGGAGTGGCTGGTATTTATCTATGAAGCACAGTCCCTGTGATTGGTTTCAGTAAACAGATTAACTTGTCTTCTGCAATTGCTGCCATCCTGGTGTTGTTGAAATACAGCCAACTTGGCAAGCAAGCACAGGTCATACGTCTCCACCAGCTTAAATCAGACAGTAATACACTAGAGACAAGCTCACAAAGAGAACACAACTCAGATAAGGACAAGAGCTCTCAAAGCTGTAAAGCAGTATAATAGAAAAATTAGTTTCACAGAGGCAACATGACACACTATTGTGATAATGTGTTAATGGAGCTCGTATTGAATTCAGCATTCCCTTTCAGTCAGTCACGTTCGACGTTACGTCAGACGTGACTGACGAATTGGGATCCGTATGGAAAACACCACTATTGCTGACCCCCTCCAGTGCCCTGCGGAAGCCGGCAAGGGCCCAGTCGGACTTGGTTCCCCGAACTGATGCTCCTCGCGACGGCCCCTCCTTGGCGAATTCCTCTGAGGACGGATCTCCTTTCTCAGAGAGGGGGCACCCTCTGGCACCCGCGTCCTCAGTCACGACTGACGTAACGTCGAACGTGACTGACTGAAAGGGAACGTCTAGGTTACTTGTGTAACCCTCGTTCCCTGAAGGAGGGAACGGAGACGTTACATTCCGTCGCCACAGTTGCTGTACCACCGCTGTACGGCCGGGGCACATAGTCTCGTCTCCTCAGCGAAAAACTGATGTGTGTTTGCACGCGCTCTCCTTTTATACCCGCGCTGCGGGGCGGGGTGCGCGTGGCGAAACACGCACGCCAACTGTCATTGGCTTGTTTAGTTAACACTCGAAGGTGATTGGGCTCTCGGGCGAGATCCCAATTCGTCAGTCACGACTGACGTAACGTCTCCGTTCCCTCCTTCAGGGAACGAGGGTTACACAAGTAACCTAGATGTTATCCATAGTTTAACACCTAGTGAAAGGTGTTTTTGTTTGACTCTTTATTAGTACTAATAGGAAATATCAGCTATAATTAGAGATGTCAATTTAATGTGTTATTTTAATTATAAAAAAAGGTAGAAAAATGAACACATTTAAACATGCTGTAAATTCTACAATAGGGGATTTCCCTATTGTCTGGGCAATATAAGCTGGTCCAGTGGTTCTGAACAGTTTTGACTTGAAGGCCCCTCATTGTCCAACACTATATCCCAAGACTCTAATCAAAATGTTTAATCAACCTATGTTATAAATTAAATTAAAATTTTAAAGTCAGCATGAATTGAAAATTCACACTCTCTATGTCCTAATTGGACTTGTGAAAGATTCATCAATGCATCATTTATCTCAGGTGATGTGTTCCAGACTTTTCCAATCATTTAATCCCTGCCCCCTTCTTACAGTGGACTGCAAGCTTGCCTTCATATCTGACTCCATCCAATAAACAACCAATGGATTTTATTTTTTGATAATCGTTTTTACTTAGATACCTTGTCAGAAGCCTATAACTCTGGCTGAAATTGTCTTTTGAGGGCAATTACATACTGTATGCACAAGCTTTCTTTTTGTACTGCCTTTACATGTAGTGGTTGTAATTCTCAGGAGTTTGATAAACTGGGTTCAAGTAGGTTTAAAAGTTCAGACCTCTCTCAAAGGCACAGCAGAGGAGGTATTTACTGGATGCCATTTTTCTACTGGAAGCTGGGCCAGAAGATAAGGATAATGTCAGTGGCTCAGGGCAATACAGATTTTTCAGACACCACAAGAGTATCATCTCAGCGCTATGAGAATCTATCCTGCCCTGATTTCTCGCCAAAGTAGGCAGCGGAGTCTGGCTAAATATAGCCCACCGCTATGGAGCGAAGAGATGGGCTGGAGTTCTACCTGCGCTCACATGTGCCTCTGCGGGCCCTCAGGGCTGAGGCATTGCCACCTCTTAAATTCCTAATTGTCTTGAGGAGTGAGAAACTTGTATGGACAATGTATTTGAATTGCATATATTTTTATATGTGTTTTATTGTTACAGGTATGCTGTGCAGGGACTGTTCACAGCCTAAATCAGTCTAATCAGTGTTGTGAAGAGCGTTATGTTCCAGCTTTAGAGGATTCTGGGAGTGTGTGTTGTGGAGGTCGGTTTTTCCAGCCTATGCCTCAACACCAGTGCTGTGGAGGATATTACATACTAGTTCCACCAGGTATGCACTGCATTGAGCATTAACACAGCCAAATGTGAATTCAACTTATGCTGCATAAAAATATCAATCTCAGTATTTCTTCCTTATTTTTTTAACATTCTTTTGTTTTACATCACATACTGTAGTTGATTGTTCGATATGTGTTCGAAGGAGAGGTCTGTTGTCCGGACTCTGTGGAACGGCATGTATCTGTTGGTCTCGGGGACTCGTGCTGTGGTGGGAGTCCTTTCATGTCTGGAGCCAGACAGATCTGCTGTGGGGGGCGTCTTTATGATGGCTTCAGCTCCCAGTGCTGTGGAGGACAGCTAGTCCCAAGAGAGATGGTGTGCTGTGGGGATGCTCACCAGGGGTCGCCCCATAAACATGTATCAGGTTAGCTTGGAGAAACATGCTTGTCGAACATTGTCACAACTGCAATGTATTGTACACTACCGTTCAAAAGTTTGGGGTCAGTAAAGTCTCTTATGCTCACCAAGGCTGCATTTATTTAATCAAAAACACAGTAAAACCATAATATTGTGAAATATTGTTACAGTATGAAACAACTGTTTTCTATTTTAATATATTTTAAAATCCTGTGATGCAAAGCTGAATTTTCAGCAGCCATTACGCCAATCTTCAGTGTCACTTTCTAAAAGGCTCATTTGCTGCTCAAGAAATATTTATTGTTATTATAAATGTTAAAAACAGTTGGGCTGTGTAATATTTTTGTGAAAACCATGATACATTTAGTTTTTCAGGGTTCATTGATTAATAGAAAGTTCAGAAGAACAGCATTTGAAACAGAAATCTTTTGTAATGTTATAAATGTCTGTACTGTCACTTTTGATCAGTTTTTTGATCAATGTATCCCTGCTGAATAAAAGTGTTTCTTTCTCTCTTTCAAAAATATTACTGATCCAAAACTTTGAACAGTAGTGTATTTTAGAGAAAAGTTGGTTCCGGTCCTCATATTTGATTGGTCCAAGTCATATCTGATCTGCAGTCGCAGTCCAGCACAGAAGTGAACCACTATTGATAACATAAAGTATAATTAGCATTTACCACATCACACTTATAGTACAATCCATTTATCACAGCCGCTTGTCAGAGAGCAGAATTGTACTGTCAGGACCGCCTTAAAATCCTCTCCTTCTGCAAAACAGAAAATGTGGCACTAGTAAACTTTAAATGGGACAAAGCACGTATGACCACTTCATTGTGGCTAAGTTTAGCCCTCACTCCTTAGTGACTTTCTAATGACACTGTGGTGGGTGTCAGAGGAGCTGAACCCTCTTGGGGTCACCCAGGCTCCCCTGCAGTGCCCTGCTAAAGTGGGCACCTGGGCACAGATGGGCTGGATGGGCACTGGTCCTGGTGTCAGCCATCTTTGTCAGGCTGGATGATGGAGCTGAGTCTATCTGAGCACCAACCAGAGCTGTGCCAAGCCCACAGCAGGCTCCCAGGATGCAACAGAACTAATGGCCACCATGAGGTCAGTGGCATCAGTGTATTTATCATACAAACACACTCTCTAAGTCGTTCGGTGGCTTCGGTAGCATCCTGGGATTGGGTCCAGTAATCATTTTCAAGCTTTGGTTAATCACCCTACCCTTGATATACAGTTTTTCAAAGCTGTCCCCCTTTTTTAGGGAACTTAATCACTTCATTCGTTTCACTACATACCTGGAGTTATTTCGGAAGCTAGCAGAACATTTTCCTCTAGATTAAAACACACCACGCCACAGTGCTCGCTCATTACCTCGCTTGATTTTCTCTTCCTTTGGTTCATCTTACTGAAATAAGGCAGATGAAGAAGTCATCGCTCATTAAAGAGAGGATCCTGGGGAGAGCATATGTTATGATGGCTAGTACTGTTAGGATAACTAAAGGCCATTTGCCTGGTAGCCACACCGCTGGTGCGCGGAGCTGGGGGCTCACGCCGCGAGCTCCACGCTGGCTCCTCACTCTGTCAGCCTGCTCTATTATTGAATGAGCTACTTAACCTTGATAAAGACACCCCAACTCCCTCAAGGTTCCGTCTCCTTTAGCGGCGGTGAGTGTCTCTGCAAATATAAGCTAATGGACAGATAATGCGGCATATGCCATGAGCTGCTATCCTCTTCTATTGGCTAAGGAGGATGTAATGTGAGTAAAAGCTGAAATGTGCTGCAGACTGTGGCAAAACTACAGGCTTTGGTGAAAGCCTAATGGGGGCTTAATTAGGTTTATTAGGCATATGACTGCTTATTTCTTTAATTTTTGTGTTATAGGATTTTTACCATAGTTAAGCTATGTTACTAGTTAAACTAGTTACCATTGTTTTTCCATGAAGTGAAGTGTCTAACTCCCCTTAACCATGGTAAAATCACTGTAACGCTTGACCTCTCATGTCTAATTGTTTGTATAAAATGCCAACAACAGCAAAAGACTCTGATGTTCTGTAGGAAGTTTGAGATTTTTGTTTTCTGAAAGAAATTAATACTTAATGTTACCAACCGCATACTTTTGAATGGTAGTGTAGTTCATTTGCATTGACTAATACACTTGATGCATTCAAATGTGACTCAACCAATCAAATTATAGTGCATTTAGTATATTTTAAATAGATGCGTATTTTAAATTTAGATGCCATATATATTTAGGCCTGTCTTCAAGAGTGGGTTGTCAGAGAGAAATTTGTCTGTTTTTCTATTTGTGTTTCTGAACTCTGTTGTTCAGAAATGCCATGACATTGTGTTTAAGCTGCATGTGCTCCTCCAGATTGTGGAAATAGAATCACAGGCGGTTTTTTGAGGATGTCCCACTGAGATCCAGCTGATGGCCGATGGAAATGTGATTACTGGGTCCCCAAAGTGCGATCTGTCACACATTAAACTCTAGCCTGTCAGGACTCGCAGTGCTCCGGCACAGCGGAGATGGAATTGTTGGAGACAGCCATCAGCTGTTTGAAAAGCTGCCTGTGAACCAATCCCTTAACCAGTCTCAAAAGAACTGCTATTAGTCAAATTACAAAAGAAAATTAACAATGTCACCTTTTGGGCATGGTGTATAAATCACTAAAGAAACAATCGATCGATCAATAATTAAATAACAATTAAAACAGCATTATGTGCCATACAAAGTCTCTAGTATTTTGCTTTTTGATGGATGATTACAGTCATTACACTTTTTTTTTAAACCAAATTTTATAGTATAATTTCCATTGTTTACATTAAAAATAAATATTATATTATATTAATTTTATATTGTGATAAAATACTAGATATCATAAATATTATTTGCTATTGGTATATTACATAGTGCATGATTTTTTTTTTTTATTAAATATTTTTCTGATCATTTAGATTCTGTATGTTTAATGAAAGAACTAAAGCACACATTTTTTTTATCTGTTTTCCAGTCTATTTTTTACTTTAAAAAAGCAGTATTAATTTTAAAACCTTTTAATATATGAAAAATTATAAAATCTTTGAACATTTTTGAGTGAAGCAATAAAATTGAATCAAACGTTCCAACTCTAACACAGTTTTGCAACTCTAATGACACAGGCTTAGAAAACATCATAACCAAATAGAACACATAACAATTATCGTAATTTTATCAATGTTGCCTAATTATAACCCAAATTATAACCAAGATTTCACACCAGTTACAGAAACAAAGACATATCTAGCGTAGCGTCAGTTCTGGCAGGTCACGTTAGTCAATCTCGCATCAGCTGACTCTCAGCTGATCCCCATCAACCTATGGGAATACGACACCAATCAAAGTATTCATATATAAGGTCCCGCAGTAGTATCAGCAGTTTTCGCATTGCTCAATAGCTAATTACCCTCCTCCATCCCCAACTCCTCCTCTGTCAGTCAGGATTCAGCCTTCTGATTCTCCTTGAATCAGACTAACTCTAAAATGTGTACATAACATTATTGAAATTTAACGAAATCTGCAATACATTTATGTTGGTTCTGTTCTGTTTACCCTGGGGGGGGTTATCGCTGCTCTCCCTGCTCTCATCCATGCTAGGCTGCATGGATGCACAGGGAGTTCTTGCCCAGAACGGAACCATACCGCCAATCCAAACTGTATGCTAATTGTCAATCATCTTTGACGATAGTGGTCCTGACAGAACTGTTTGAAGTTGAACTGTGAAACGTTTCGTCATCCACCATGACAAGTTACGAAAGCCTTTAAACTGTCGAAAGTCAATCCAGTCTTCTGAATGTTTCCATTTGAGACATGAGAAACAGTTTAGACCAGGGGTGCCCAACCCTGCTCCTGGCGATCGACTGTCCTGCAAAGTTCAGCTCCAACCCTAATCAAACACACCTGAAGCAACTAATTAAGGTCTTCAGGATCACTTAAAAATTAAAGGCAGGTGTGTTTGATTAGAGTCGGAGCTAAACTTTGCAGGACAGTCGATCGCCAGGAGCAGGGTTGGGCACCCCTGGTTTAGACAATAGCCTTCAGTAATACAGGGTATTACTGTAAATGTCCCGCTGTCCTGTTTAAAGTTTAGATTTGGATTACAGGGTTTTCTGCATCTGGAGGCTTGGTGTCATACGGAGAGCTCTTTTAATATCTGCTTATGTACAGAGCTTTGCTTAAAAGCACAGTGCCTGTATCACAGTCAAGGTTATATCTGAATATTTTACTCCATTTAAGTGTTAAAAGCTTTAGAGCTGTGTGTGTGTGTGTGAGAGAGACAAGGATCATAAGAGTGGGTGTGGGAATGGCTGTAACGATGTCAAAAAAGTGCAATAATTAAATATATTCTCAAGGACACAATGAGCATTTGCGAGTGGAAATGATCCCGGTGGCTGAATGCATCAGTGTCTGCGTTGTATTTGTTACTGCACGAGTGCTTCATCATGGCTCATATGTCCTCATATTGTTCTGCCAAAACTGTCTTGCAAATGACAAGACATGAATGCCAGAAAGGGGATCATTCTGAACACACACGTCTGGATCTTTTTTGCTGAGATGGATTGGAGATCATACAGATTAAGACCATTTTCTTTCAACACAGTTATGATGATAGTTTTTCTTACTTTAATCATGCCTAATAATCTCAGTTAATATCCTTGAGCAATTAAAGCATTTTGCATGGCTCAACTACTAATCACAAAGTACAGACTCCTAATGCTTTTTTGTTTGGTTTAGGAATAGTGGTGTCAGACCACTGATGGTGACGGTTCTGATGTTTTAATGTTGTTTTAATAACAAGACTGTGTATAGTAGTTTATGTTTTTAAAGATTTTATACATTAAAATTAGGTAATGTGTTAGGTAAAACTTGTCTTGAGTTTTTTTTTTAATGTGAATTGTTAATGTTAAATGTTTTTAAAATGTTAATTTGGATGGATGGATGGATGGATAGATAGATAGAAATTAATATTAACTATGATTATGCTGTAAAATATTGTAAATTGTTAACTAATGCATGTACAGTTAACATATGCAACCTTGTGTAAATTGTGTCATGGATGTGTTTTTTGCATTTAAAAAAATAACTCAAGACGCAGGGCAGTGGAATGAAAAACACAAGGTCTAGAGACTTATTTTTTTTAAAGTTGAACTTTTAAACTGAGCATCTAGTGTTTAGAACACTGCGTCATGAAAAGACTTGAGCACGGTCAAACACGTCCATATAGCACATGTTTAAATAGAAAAACAATGGAAAGGCAGTGCAGCGGAATGCAAATACACATTATTTGTGAATGGCACCTTACGGTTTAATTTCAAAACTTTATTTTATTCCAAAAGTAGAAGTAGAAAAAAAAACCTAGAGCAACCAAGTGATATTCAAAAGTGCCATTTGTTGCATTTCTGTCATGTGCATTACAAGTTTTATGTTCAAACTTAAATCTCCCCCTTTTGTTCCTCCTTTCAGATTCCCCAAAGAGCAGTGAAAATATTACTGCTACCCAAGCACTTTTTGTCACATGCAACCGCGGCCAATGGATGAAATGAAGAAAGTCAGTTTAATGTGCTGTCCTTTCACCTCTCCCTCAGGAATGCTTGGAATAAATAAATGAATGAAACAGCCAGGGAACAATGTTTTTTAAACTGACCGTTTGATAGCTTTGAAACATTCCTTTTTTCTGTTCCTCCAGTGGCTAAAGTATATTTTATTTAACCAGGATAAATACATACTGTAGCATGTAACATGCACCTGACAAATGAGTTAAAAATGCTTGCAAATGATCATTTGAAAGAAAAAAAATGGATTAATAAAGCAAAAAAGCACATTTTCTTTCAAAAATTTGTAATGTTCACTATATAAAGCTAGAGCACTATGAAGTTCTTTTGCTCTGTGAGTATGACTTTGAATGTGCTCAGCCATCACTGTTTTTTAAAAAGTGCTTTTGTTTGTTTGAAGTTTTAGTTTTACGATCCAAAGGCTTGTGTAAGCCACAGCACACATTTTTATCAGTTGCTCACTGCATGCTAAATATTTACTTATCATTAAGTGAATGAACCTTAATTCACACAGCCTAAGCACCTTATGCTCGCCTGTGTTCACTCGCACTCTAATGAATGTATGCAAATCCATCATAAATCTGAAGATTAGCTAAATCATTTTGCAGTGCTTAAAAAAACAAAGCGTGAGCTAAAAGGGTGCTCATGTTTTTGCGCCGTGCCTACACCAGATTTAGAGGGGCAGTGGCTTTCCCTTCTGTTATATTCATAGCACGACAAAGGTGGAGATGAAGGAAAATGAATTGTTTTAGCTGACAGGCCAAGGTCAAGTGCGGGAAACAAAATAGAAGGACATCCCCAGCTAAGAGGTCAGGGTGTCAAAGTTCACTGGTCTTTGAATGAAATATCATGAAAAATGCACCGGGGCAGGGATGGGATGGGATGGCAGAGCTATTTTGGAAAAATTGTTGAGCTGTTTATTTGCAAGTCATTGGAGCTGAAGTAATGCACCCTGGGAATTGCCACCAAACACAGCGCTGCAACATCTGCTGTCCCTAAGTGAGTTAGAGCACGTCAGACATCTTTATGTCACTGCAGAGCCGTGATGGATGCGGCCCCTAGAAAACGTTGCATAAAAATCTGCTGCGCCGTTTTGGCCGTTAAGTGAAATTACTATTTAAATTAATGGCGCTGTCACAGTTTATCTGTGCAAAGAATGAACGCTGATTAGGGTATTAAACAATTAGCAATTTATCATACTGGTGGTTGATGGTAATTATAGTAGTGATGGTTTACCCAAGGAAATAAACCAGGAGTCACTTCCTGTTAGAAGAATATTAAACTGCTTTTCAGAAAATTCTATTCTTTCTTCCCTCTGCCACGATCTCTAATGCTATAGCATGTTCGAACAGTTTCATCTTCTTGGTCCTTATTACAGTTCCTGGCATATGCCTGAAAATACAGTTTTATAGTTTGCATATTAATGCAAGCTTTTCTCAAAATGTTTATTGAGTAATATGTAGTATAAGCAATCTGACCGTCGATGTATGCTAGCGTTCAAAAATATGGGGTCAGTAAGTCTCTTCTGCTCACAAAGGCTGCATTATTTTTAATCAAAAATGCAATAAAAATAGTGATATTGTGAAATATTATTACAATTTAAAATAACTGTTTTGTATTTTAAGATATTTTAAAATGTAATTCATTCCTGTAATGGCAAAGCAGAATTTTCAAGAAACATTCCTTATTATTATCAATGTTGAAAAAGTTGTGCTGATTAATATTTTTGAGGAAACTCTGATACTTTTTTGGGGGGATTCTTGGATGAACAAAGTCCAAAAGAACAGCATTTATTTGAAATAGAAATCTTTTGTAATATTCTGAATGTTTTTACTCCCACTTTTGATCAATTTAATGCATCATTGTTGAATAAAAGTATTAAAAAATAAATAAATAGAAATCTTACTGGCCCCAAATTTTTGAACAGTGGTGTCAAAGCAGGTATTTTAATACCCCTCAAACATAGCTGTGTTTGCAAGGCTGGTGCGTGTTTGTTGAGTCAGGCCTCAGAGAACGCTGTGATGCTTTTAGAGGTAATAGGAGAGGATGCAGATATGTGCGCTGATGGGAGGAGACAGTGGCCAAATCACCAGGTGAAGCTGATTCCTCATGCAGCACGGCCGTCTGCATCATTTACATGTCAGCTGCGCATGCAGCTCTCTGACATCTGACATGAAACGTCCCATGAGCTGTAATGGCCACATGTTGGATTATAAAAAATGTGCATGTTTATATGTCAAAGATGTTTTCATATGCGTTATTAGTTGTGTTCCAGTTTAGTTTTGAGATTCCCTATGGCAACAGTGCTGCAGTGTACCAGGATGAAGTCTGAATAAATTCTAAGTGCCATTCAGACAACGTTCTAAACTGCAATTCATAACTTTACTGCATTATTACAATGGATTATGATTAAGGCTCTCTTGCTTATTAAAAAGCAGTTTGCGTCAGCATTTTCCATGTGTATAAATTTGTTTTACATAGGCTTCATCTGCTGTGGAGAGCACTACATCAACACATCCACTTCCTGGTGCTGCACGGGTCCCGGCGGAGAGTCTAAAGTCCATGTGGTGGAGAACAGGATGGCGTCGCTGAAGTGCTGCTGGTCAGAGGTGATTGATCAGGAGGAAGAGTGTTGTAATGGAGTGGGCTTCAATCCGCTCACATCTGTGTGTGCTGACAGAGCCCCGGCCAGCATCCTCATCCTGGTAATTAACACTTTCACTCAGAGTGACATATTCACTGTATGCTCGTTCAGCAATAGTTCTTCAGGATGAAGACTTAGTGGAGACTTTGCCCTCAAGCTGTTCTGTAGTGTCACGCCAGTTTCTCAAACTCAGATTATAGCAATGCTTTGCCAAAATTTTCCAAAACAGATTATGGAGAGACTAGTACTGTGTAGCTAGACTTTTGACTAAATGTCTGGTCCACACTTTAGCTAAGAACTGCCACTGATAGAAAAAAAGTTTTTTTTGTTTTGTTTTGTTTTGTTTAGGTGCGGGTTTATCAGAAACCATTGATCCCACTATAATAGAGGGAAATTTTAAATTTATTCAAATCAGCCCTGTGTGAAAAACAAGTGCTCTTTATACCTTTAAAAAGAGTACTTATTATGGAAATATACTTAAGTGTAAACTATATGTAATTGCATGTTAATTACAATAAATTAAAATTTATTATAATTAAAATTTATATGACATTTAGTTACTTAAGATTAGTACGTCTTAAGTACATCCTTGTATGTAATTTAATAGTTACTTCTATTATCTTTGAAATAGGGCTAAAGCGTTCTGCTGAATGTGCTCACAAGCATTTATAGTTAACTAAAATATACTTTAATATAATTTATATTGAAATATGTACAGGTATGCCAGGTATTTAAATATATTTGTAATTATACATTTGTTGCAATTTAATACATTTAAAATGTTAACTTTAGAAGTTATTATTTTAAGAAAACCTGATTTTCCATAAACAGAACACAGTAAGTATAAATAAAATTTACCAGAATGCAGTTCTAGTCATGGATGTCTTAAGTTAACTTACTACAAAAGTATTTCAAACCAAACTCTGATCCCACTAACATGGCAAACTTTTTGACAAATCAAATGACTATACAATCTTCAAAAGTGTTCATTGTAGAAATTCAGTATCTTATAAACACAAATTTGATTATAAAATATTTTGGCCTCAGTCCTGGAAATTGCGTGAAGCCAACCAATCAGATTAGAGCTGCCTGATCCAGACTTTTATATTCAGTGTGCATCAGACAATCAGCAAATAGACTGTGAGATGAGACTTGGAAAAGACTGATTTTATTTTTTTATTTTTTATAATTAGCTGTTAGATTTAGCGCTGATAAATTATCAGTGTTAAAGACTGTTATTGGGTAGGTGTTTTAGTAAAGTAGTTGAGTTTTAAACTTAAGCTGCCATGATGTAAAGTGGAGGTTGGAAATATAAGGCACAGAGCAGTGATGTATCTGCTCCTCTCCTCAGGAAGTAGGCACTCACAGTCACACTTCATTAATCAGATTTGCTCGCTGTAACACAAGCTCATCGCGCACCCAGCTTGAGCTCACAAGGAAAAGAAAGAGACCAAGAAAAGAAAACTATGATGGCGGTCATTAACTTGTAATTATGTCATTAAGGGGCATCCGTGCTATTTATTGAGACAGAGGACTCCATACACACCCGCTGGCAGGGGTACTTTGACACACAACAGTTGTCTGATGACTGTTGTCACTAATGAGAGTGTGTGTGCGTATGTGTCCTTTAGGAGAAATGCCGCCCCAGTACGGTGTGTCCTGTGTCGGTGGCCGCAGGAGCGTACTGAACTAAAACTGCAACTAAAACTTTTTTTAAATCTTTTAAAAATAGTTATTGAAATAAAATATAAATATTACAAGAAAAACTAAAAATGAAAAAACAAAGTTAAAAAGACATATTTAAAGAAAACAAAAAAAACAATAAAATTACAGAAAAATAACAACATTACTTGGATTTAACTATATATATTCTAATGAAAAATAACCCTGCTCTACTCAATCACACACTCCCTTTTTTTGAAAATGTTGGCAATTTTTATATTTCACAGATCAGGGGACACATCCTTGTATGTGAAAAAATAAAATGACTAATAGTTAAGAAAAAAAAATACATTTTAAGTGCATTTACATTTTTTATGAATATATATGTATATAATAATAATAATTAATTAATAATATATTATTATAGAATAATAATAATACATAATATATAATAATATAAAAGCAGGGCCATCATCAAGAGGAAGGAGCTGAAGGAGGCATATTCTGTAAACAGCGTTCTTGGGCCCAAAGGAGAGAAAGCCCACTTTTTTCCCGAGCCCTGTGAATTTAAGCAACAGCCCTGCAAACAAGAACTAAATGTATCCAATAAACAAGAAATGGTATATGCCCAACATGCTCTTTTATGTAAAGACATCAAACCGAATGGCTCACGCACGCACACAAAAAAAAGAAAGTGTCAGTCATTTCGGGGATGTTCCTCACACTGTAAACATCTGCACATTTTATGTGGTCACAAGACCAGATGCTTTAGTGTGTATTAATTGTCGTGAGTCATAAATCTCACCTGCTATTTCAAACTCATCATTAAAACTTTAAGGGCGTTTAGAGCGCTCCCTTGACTGGCACACTTATTTATCTTTTCAGGGGGAGCGTTGGCCCCTCTTACTGGCTCAACCTCATCTGAGGTGTTATTTATTTGGTTAGTTACGTCTGTTTAATCAAGACTAATGCCGGAGTTGAGGAGGCTGGCTGGCACGAGGAGAGTGATTCTAGTCAGCGCTGTGCCACCATCTGGCAGAAGCGTATAAACCTGTCGTGGCCCTGCACTGCTCCAGATGTTTCTCACACCCCCATACCCGTACCCCGGAGAAAGATGACACTGAGTGCTCTCGGACAAATGCTGCACAAGCGTTGATTTGCCAGCCACACAAATATGAACGATTTCACTTCCTCCTGACTTTGTGTAGCAAACACCCTTGAGGCCTTTTTGGGGTATTGAGAATTTTAAAGTCAAAAATGTAAAGTGAAATAAAAAATGACCCTGATTAAATCTATCCTTGTGTGCCTATAGTGTTGTGACCATTATATGTTGTTTTAATAGAAAAAAAATTGTTTTACTTCCAAATGGAGTAACTTTTTTTTTTTGACAACACCCTCCTCCAAAATCCACCTTGCTCCATTCTAGAATGAAACACCCACTATAGAATCAAATCAGTTCCTTACACAGGGTTTCCGCGGGTCCTTAAAAAGTCTTAAATTTAGTTATTAAATTTAAGGCCATAAAAAGTCTTAAATGGTACAAGAAAGTCTTAATTATGATTTCAAGAGGTCTTAAATTTGTGGACGGAAAGACTAGAATTGCTATATGGCTGAATGTGACGATTAAACTTCAAAAGGCTATGATTTCATTATATAAACATTAGCGCTGCAGGTTTAGTCAGGTGCTGCGCTGATTTGTGGACTGCTGTTACCGCTTTATTTCTGCCTTTCCGAAAGCACCTCCTGCTGGCAGAGAATAAATTTGCATTTTCAATAAGTCATTCTGTTGTTTTTGTTCAGACCAATGTGAAAATCAACCCATGTTTTTACGCTGCAAACATGCAGTTGTAAATGTGAACCGGTGGGTCGACAAGAAGATAATTCATTATAAAAATCTCAACAATTAAGACAGTAAAATACATTTGTGTGTTATTTAATTAATATAATGATTGATAATTGTTTAAATTAATGTAATAATTGATACTTTTGACTCATCCCTTTTCTTAAAAATGGTTTAAAGGCTGAAATGTGAAGTTTATCATTTTGTAAAATTTTGTTTTTGAGAAAACTTGTATCTGAACTGAAAATCATGCTTTTTACTGTCATTTTACAGTTTAATATGTTAGCATAGACATTGCCCTACGCTACTCATATGGTATTAATTTTATTTGTGCAGGTCTTAAAAAGTCTTAAATTTGAGCTTTAAAATCCTGCAGATACTCTGTTACTGATAAAATTACCGTACATTTTTTCTTGTTGAAAATATTTAAAATTACAGAAGGGTTGCAAATTTTATTTTGTACTAACTTCCTCCATTAAGATTCATTCCAGCTGAATCCAGTTCTATTTCAACTGAAATTTAATTGAACCACTTTAAATAGTCATTAGTTAGTAGAAATAGTATGTTTTGTATTTACAAAAGAAAAGAAAAATAGCAAATTGGTATTTCTTAATGTACAAGCAAATGCTTTATTTATTTTTTAATATTATAAAAAAATACGGGATTAGTTTCCACTGTTATGCCGATGATACTCAACTATATATCTCAACAAGACCAGATGAAACTTCTAAATTATCTAAGCTAACAGAGTGGCGCTATATAAATAAAGGTGACTTGACTTGACTTGACTTGACAAGCAAATGCACATAATTTAAAAATGTTACTTATATATTTACTTCTGTACTTGTATATACAATTTTAGTTTTATGTAATTAAGTAGAATTTTAGTAAATAAGTTAGTTTGCTTAAATATTATTATTATTATTATTATTATTATTATGTTTTTATTTACAAAATAAAATAAAATAAAAAGTAAATTGCTATTGCTTAATGTACGAGCAAATAAACAGAATTTAAAAGTTTAATTTTAAAAGTTTAATTTTACAAATGTTGATTTTTTTTTTTTTTTTGTAATAATAATACTTTAGCTTGGTCAACTTTAAGACTGTGTCTTGTCCTCTTAGAAGGGTATTTTGTCATCCTGTCACTCCTATAAGTGCCTGTCTGATGAAACACATCTCGGAGATTTACACCCATGACTCCCCAAACACACGTTTACAACAAACCACTGTACTTCTGATAACAAAGAGCATTACAGTAAATGCAGGGTCCTTGGGTACTCTTTAAATTTTAGTCTTTTTTTAGTGTGAAGACTGAGACTCTATAGAAACTCTCCTGTGGTGTCGTCAAGAGGTTTCATGGGAATTCTGAGGAATGTGTGTGTTTGTGTGACTGTGTGTTCTCTGGTATGCCATTTCAGACACTGAACTGGACCCTTACACCAGTTATGAGTATAGGATTGGTGCCTGGAACAGCTTTGGCCGTGGGTCCAGTCCCTCCTCTCATGTCACTACTAAAGAAGATGCGCCCTGGGTTGTGTCTCCTCCTCAATGGAGCCATGTGGGTCTGCGTGATGACATCATCCAGCTTGAATGGTCAGCCCCTAACAAGCCAAATGGTAATTATCTCATAAAGGTGGTGCTTGACTTATATTACATCCCTCTGTAGCAGAGTGAAACCAATCCGTTGTCCTTTAAATATGTGAATTTATTTACAATGTAATATTATATATAAATGAATTTGAGAATGATTTGAGGTCCTGATGAAACCAGTCTGTTCTAATTTCATAAAGATATATATTTTAGTTACAATATATTCTAATATATAAAGTAAAATATACATTTAATTTATTAGATTGATTTGAGGTCCTGATGACACCAGTTTACAGATATTGTAAATGTCAATTGATTGCTAAGAATTGGGATTTATTATTTCTTCCTTTTACAAAGCGTTATTGTTTCCAGCTTGGAAATGTATAGCAAGTAACTAAAATGCACATTTCATAGCCATACAGGGTACACTGGCTACTAAAACAGTGTAGTTTGTGATTGTTTGAACCTTTGCCAGGAACTATAGACAGACACTGAACCTCTTGGAAATTTTATGTCTTTATAGTTACAAACTTTTTGAATTAATAATCCTACATAGTTGGACTTCTTTTTTCCCCTCAAATCAGAGCACATCATTTTTGTGGTTTCTTGCTGTCATGGTAATATTGTCATACGTTTATTCAGTAGAAGGTTTGGTTATGTAAATGATTAATCACGGAGTGAATCAGTTTGGGTAATCCACGCCTGAAGTCGTGACTCTCAGAAGATTTACTCACATTTTCCCCAACAAACTGGAAACAGGCTTTTTCTTCAGGCTGTAATGATATGACAGAGTGGAACTAGCTGATTGTTTTATCATCACTCCTCTGAAGACCTGCCTGTTATTAAGCGTAATCTGCATAGCTTGGTAGAATAATTTATGAAGAATGAAATTCACATGCGCATAAACACTAAGTGAGAATAACAAGCTTCATTTTAGGGAACTTCTGTGCCACTTAATATGTAAAGAAACATGCTGATTGCTCATTAGGACTTCACTCTGTGTGCTAATCAAACGGCATTGCCACCCAATCTGTTGTGATTTTGAAAGAAAGTTAGTCCACCGGTTTCACTATTGTACTGAGTGGAATATGTGTTGAAGCTACTTTTTGACCCTGTGTGTTTTTTGTACTATGATAGGTGAGATAAGTTACTATGTGATCCTGCGTGATGGACAGGAGCGCTACCGTGGCACTGATCATAGCTTCACTGATGCGGGAGGAATCCGACCTTTTCAGGAGTATGTGTACCAGCTCAGAGCCTGTACTGCTGCCGGCTGCACAGACAGCTCAAAAGTGAGTCTGTTTCTCATCTGCCTCTCATCTTAATCCTTGTAGGCAGAAAATCATGCACAATACAGTGGTAAAGTATATTATTTCTGTTCTTCTACTGGTGCCAAATGGTATTGCAGCAATAATGACTGTTTCCATACAGGTTTCCCAAACACAACCTACCATCTGTTGACCAAATAAACAATCCCTCCCCAAACGTACACTATCGGTTGAGACAATATTGCTGTGTCGGGCTGGTAGGGATGCTCTGGTCTGACACAGCAACATTGTCTCAACCAATGGTATAACATTGGTTCAACGTTTGTGTAACATATACTATACCACCAAAAAGACACAGTGTTACACTTTATGTGGAAAGAATTCTACAAATGACTTTGTTTCTGCTCATTAAACTGGGACAGGAAAAAATATTTAACATCTGTTATGAGTAGAGATCGACCGATATATAGATATATGTTTCCCGATATGTAAGCATTTTACCATAATCGGATATCGGTTTTGTAATATCGGATTCACCGATAAATGCCGCCATCTTGTGGGTGTTTTGAGAATTGCCCGCAAGATCGCCATTGCAGCGCATCTGAGGGGAGACGAGACAACAACAACGGCATGGTGCAGGTACTTGATTTGCTGTAGTTAGTAAACTTTATTTAACATAACAGCCATTTATGCACAAATTAGATGCATTACATAAATGCCTGATATGTTTATGCAGCTTGGCTCTAAGAAATAGAGACCAACTCACGGAGTCATGTAAAATAATCCGTCAAGTCCTGTCCCAATAAAGACGTAACTTTGCCTGAATTAAATATGCATCCATGAATGAGTGCATTTTGGAAATAAAAGCGCTGAATTTAATTCTCTCTCTGTTGTCTGCTCATCATTAGTCTCGTGAAGTCGGAGTCACGTAGATAATCCATCAAGATCCTCTCCCAATAAAGACGTAACTTTGCATGAGTTAAATAATACAGCCATGAATAAGCGCATGTTGGAAATAAAAGCGCAGAATTTAGTTCTCTCTTTGAGAAATGCAATAAAATACGATGTTTTGTTTGTTATATTTCAATATTCCAGAGAATATTATTCAGTGAATTAACATTATCCAGTGAATTATTCTTGACTCTGTAGCTATTAAACAGCTTGTTAACCTACTAAAACTGTAGTTTAAAATGAAGTTGATATGACTCCTGTCCTTTATTTATTTTCTCCATTTGAAAACATTAGACATTTATTTTTCTTATTGTTAATATTAGTGTTGTTGCTGTTGATGCTTTTTATAAATAAAATGTTTTTTTATTGGTGTAGTATGAAGATTAATTTTAACATGAAAGACTGCTAATTTTCAACACTAAAAAAAAAAAAAAAAGATGACTGAAAAGTTCTTACTTCACTCAGTCATTTATTTACTTTATAACAGTAAATAAATATCGGTTCTGCATATCGGTTATCGGGCACATAAACATGCAAAAAATTGGTATCGGTTATAAAAAATCTATATCGGTCGATCACTAGTTATGAGTATAAATGACTTTAAACATGTTTGTCGAAGGTACTTTTCAAGTGGAAAAATGGTGCACATTTACAATCACTGCATATTTTCCTATTGTCCTTGGTCTTTGTTATAGTCCTACCAGCAAGTATTACGAGCATTGTCTAAGAGCAACAAAACACTTGTAAAGGATTGCAGGAGTCGTACTCCCTCTTTCATTCCAATGTTATGTCGCTAGTGCCAAGTAAACAGGATATTTCTAATGGCAGGCTAATGGAAGCAGAGCAACAGCTGACTTCCTGCCATAATTGTTGTCTCCTTGTAATAGCTGTCAGCGGCTCAGCTGATGAAAGAGCAAATTAACCTGTCTATCTTCTCTTTTTATGTCTAATTTAGGATCCGATTATCAATAACCACACAGATCTGCTAGAGGCAAAGTACAAAGAACATCCCAGAGCAGTGTTAGGTCCATTTTTCTTTCCACACACCTTCGGGGTCTTTCCCGGCACACCAATTGGCCACCAATGATCCAGTACTTCTTTCTTCTTCCCCATCGCACAATCGTTTTTAAGTGGAGCAGGATTAACTTGTACACCTGCAAGCATTGCCCAAACAATTGCAATAATTGTCCGACCCAATACAAGGGGAGCAATTACCACGGGGCACCCTGTTGCCACTCAGCTGGACCCTGCTCAGCCAGCTCTGTCGGTGGGAATGAGGAACCTGATTTAATCTTTGTGAACACTCTGCAGGCTCACAAGCACATCAGGCCAGCGCCGGGCCAGCCTACACGTAGCCGGAAAAAAAAAACCCTTAACCACTTCTTGCAGCCCTTTCCTAATAGTCTGCCACTCCTAAAGACAAGAGTTGAAACCACTAGTGACATTCTATTAGAGCAGGATATCCAAGCCTCCATTAGGGCAAATTGCTCTGTAATTCTTTTTGGTGTGTGTGCAGGTCGTGGCAGTGACTGTCCAGGGGGAGCCAGAGGGAATTGCTGCTCCGGTGGTGAGCGTGCTGGGGCCCAGGGCCCTAAGGATCAGCTGGGTAGTTCCGGCCAAACCGAACGGTATCATCCGAGAGTACCGCATCAATCAGAGCACCGTTGGAGTCATCCACACACATACAGAAGGGGAGATGGCTTATAATGTCACAGGTATTACAAATACACTACTTTTCAAAGGTTTGGGGTCAGTATGGTTTTTTTTTTTTAAGAAAAAATATTAAGCAAGTTTGCATTAAAAAAGGTCTAAGGTGACTTATACTTTTACATTGTTACAAAAAAATTGTTTCAAATAAATGCTGTTCTCTTGAACTTTCTATTTATCAAAGAATTCTGAAAAAAATTTATTGTTTCCACAAAGATGTTAAGCAACTGTTTTTTTTAACACTCATAATAATAAGAAATGTCCCTTGAGCACCACGTCAGCATATTAGAAGGATTTCTGAAGGATCGTGTGACACTGAAGACTGGAGTAATGACTGCTGGATATTCAGTTTTACCATCACAGGAATACATTTCATTTTAAAATATATTAAAATAGAAAAAAATTATTTTAAATTGTAATAATGTTTTTCAGTTTTTACTGTATTTCTTATCAAATAAATGCATCCTTTATGAGCATAAGAGGCATCCTTCAAAAACATTAAAAAATCTTATAGACCTAAAACTTTTGAATTGTAGTGTAATAATTAGGGATGCACCGATACCACTTTTTCCAGTACTCGCCCTGGTCTCTGAATAATTTTTGGTTTCGCTGTATATCCTTTGGTTATTTTCACACTTAATTATGCCCATTAAAATGTATTTTACAAGTTTTTGTTACTTTCACTGTTCGTTTTTTTGCTCTATGGTACATCATCTTTCAGTCCACTCAGCGCGTTTTGTTTATCAGCTCGCGCACATCAGCTATACAGGCATTAATACTGAATGTTTAACGTTATATTCATTGCATACATATACTTCGTAGTAGACATCCTTCGTAGTAGACAACTCCATTCTGCTGTCTGTTGTTCTGTTGTCGGTGTTTCATTGTCTGATTATGGCGCTTATCACATGCTGTGTGGTATCGGCGTTTGGTATCGGGGCATTTTAACGAGTACGATTATGAGTACAGGAGACCAGTATCGGGCCCGATACCGATATCGGTATCGGTGCATCCCTATTATAATAATTTTATTTTTATTTATTTTTGTTTTATTTTAATAATTTGTTTTAGGACCTTAATATAAATAATTTAAACATTTCATGTGGTGAATTATAAATAATAAATATCCCTAAAATTAGTGTAACTAAGTAATGGCGGAGTATATTTTGAACTGTAAAACTGATTAACATGATTAACATTCTTGTATCTTTTACCTATAGACTATTAAGCAGCAACACTCTGTGTTATGTTGAACTTTAAGAACTTTAACTATCGAAAGTACTGAATGCAATAGAGAGAAATAAAGAGGAAAGTCAGAAAGCGAGTGATGAATCAGTTTAGCAGCGGAGAGCAGCCACCCCCTACATGCTGCCCCATGCTGGCCCTGACGGCAGCAGCAGTGAGAGTAAGAGAGTGAGGATCCGCCGTGTCTCCTCCACGTGCCCTGCCTTTATTTATGCATGCTGTTTCTGGAAGCAATCTAATGACTGAATTTACACCTGATTCCCGCAATGAGCAGCCAGCCTGCCCATCACTCCTGAGGCCTCCGCTGATTTGTGGGGCTTCTTTTATCTGCCTGGGAGAGGAGCAGTGTTCCTGGCCCTGAGCCATCCGTCACCACCGCAAGGGTACGAGCACGGCACACTCCCACTTTCAGTGCCACCCGACTCGGCACAGCCCAGCACATGGCAATGGACAGCTGCACAACAGCCAGCATACACAGAGAGAGGGATTTAGATTAAGTGCTCACAAACATCGTTCCAAGCCAGATTTACATTTTCTCTAAGCAGTATCTGTTTTATCTGTTTTTGTACTAAAAGTTTGTATTATTATTTTTATTATGATCATAATATTAATACAATAATATAATAATCCATCAATTTTTTTTTACATTTTTGTACACAATTAATATAGTCACTAATTATAATGTCTGCAACAATAATGTAATATTTAGAGGATTTAGATGATTTTCTCATCAAATATTGATGCATGCATCAATGCAATTTATTATTATAATTAGTATATAATTAAATTAAATTCAGTAAATTCAGGTAAAATTCAGGTAATCATTTGGAGGCATTATTATTATTATTATTATTATTTCTTAATGATACTAATGATGATGATAAGAATAATTCACAGAAAT